>NC_090266.1:281485587-281795032 GCF_040414725.1 Anabrus simplex
CATGGTCGCAATTAAGCCGCATTGTCCGGCTGCAGGGAGCGCTGACAGGTCCACGTTATGTGAACATTCTTTCAGACCAGCTGCATCCCTTTCTGGCCGTAGAGTACCCTGATGGAGATGGCATGTTTCAGCAGGACAGCGCGCCATGTCACCGCTGTGTGGTGGTATGCAGGTGGTTGGAGGAGCACTACAGTGAAGTTACGGCCATGGATTGGCCCTTCATATCCCCCAATCTTAATCCAATCGAGAATTTATGGGATATTGTCGATGCTGGTGTACGCTGCGTGAATTCTGCACCAACTACACTAGACCAGTTGTGGGTAGCATTGCAAGATGCGTTGGTCGAGATCCCTCCAGAACGATTTCAACTCCTTGTAGAGTCGATGCCTCGCCGTATTGCTGCGATTTTGAGAGCTCGCGGAGGAGCAACTCGTTATTAACCTCACGTTCAGTGTCTTCCCATGACTTTCGGCCACTCAGTGTATACCATATGTTTGATATGTTCTGTGCGGGACAATTCACCAGCTTCATATTTATTTCACAATTTCAGTGTTTCTTCTATTATTATTTCTTTGAGTTTGGGATTTCAATTTGTTTGCTGTTTATTTATGGAGTTACGTTTTCCAAATATATCTGAACTTCTGTAATAACCTGTAGAACATAGTGTATGGTAGGGAGTGCAGAATAAAATTGATTATTACACCTGTTTCCTCTGTTCTTATTACTCGCCCGAGTGATGTGCCGAAGACACCAAAATGGTATGTTTGGTTTTTACTGAAGTTATAAAATTCGCCCAAATGATTCATCCTCAACTAGTGTAGTTCTGCGCTGCTTGGTAGCGGCGCTGCATTGTAATAAATGCGCAAATTACACCCAGCCCTGCGTGTTTGTTTCGAATTAATCATTTAGAGAAACTTATTCTGGCATATTGGAGCCTCCGTGGCTCAGGTGGCAGTGCGCCGGCCTCTCACCGCTAGATTCCATGGTTCAAATACCGACCACTCCATGTGAGATTTGTGCTGGACAAAGCGGAGGCGAGATAGGTTTGGGTACTACTGTTTTCCCTGTCGTCTTTGATTCTAGGAACACCCCCTGTGGGTGGGGGCGCAGACGAAGAATACACCCTTGGTATCCCCTGCCTGTCGTAAGAGTCGACTAAAAGGGGTGACCAAGGGATGATCGAATTAGAACCATGAGACTACTGGTAATTGGTACACCGAGCGAGTTGGCCGTGCGGTTAGGAGCGCGCAGCTGTGAGCTCGCAACCGGAAGATAGTGGGTTCGGACCCCACTGTTGGCAGCCCTGAAGATAGTTTTCCGTGGTTTCCCATTTTCATACCAGGCAAATGCTGGGGCTGTACCTTAATTAAGGCCACGGCTGCTTCCTTCCCATTCCTAGGCCTTTCCTGTCCCATCATTGCCATAAGACCTATCTGTGTCGGTGCGACGTAAAGCAAATAGCAAAAAAAAGTAATTGGTGGTATCAGGCAGGGAACACCATGGGTCGCTGTTACTTGCGCGTAGTACCACTGTGTCAGGTGCACAATAGGTTTGTGATTAGTAGCGACAGTGAGTGCTTCCGGCTGGGTTTTACAGTACCTGTGATTAGTACCACTATATGAGCAACACCATGGGTCTGCATTGCCAATAATTAGTACCGACTATGTGAGGAACACCACGGGATAGAACGAGTCCCTGTGGTTAGTACACTTATATGAGGAACACCATAGGTTTGCGTTGCCTGTAAATGGCGCCGCAATGTGAGAAACACCATAGGTCTGTGTTACATGTGCGCATTACATTACCTGTGAGTTATAATAATGTTATTTGCTGTACGTCCCACTAACTACTCTTTTACGGTTTTCGGAGACGCCGAGGGGCCGGAATTTAGTCCCGCAGAAGTTCTTTTACGTGCCAGTAAATCTACCAACACGAGGCTGACGTATTTGAGCACCTTCTAATACTACCGGACTGAGCCAGGATCGAACCTGCCAAGTTGGGGTCAGAAGGCCAGCGCCTCAACCGTCTGAACCACTCAGCCCGGCTTACCTGTGAGTAGTACCATAATGTTTGAAATACCGCGAGTCTACGCTACTTTTGATTAGTACCGCAACATGACAAATACCATGGTTCTATTTTCCTAGCGATAAGTACTATTATGAGGGGTCGATGACCTGGATTTTCGACTTTTTTTGCTATTTGTTTTACGTCGCACCGACACAGATAGGTCTTATGGCGGCGATTGGACCCTTTTAGACTACAAGCATCATCGATTCTGTATTGTGCTTTAGAAGCAATTCCATTGGTCAGTAATACTTGTTTAACGCTAGTTTCTGGGAATGTGGGGCATTGCGGGTCGGATCCACTGATTGTTTTAAATTCATATCCCTCCATTCATTCTTCGTCCTCACGTTTTGAATTCTGGTCAGTGGAGGATTGTGGACTTTTAAATTGTCATTACATTTCGTCTCATTTTGTACCATTAGGGGCCGATTACCTGGATGTTATGCCCATTTAAATTACAAGCATCGTCATTAATTCCAGGAACATTCTCCAGTATAATTCTCTTTACTCTGTTAGTTATTAATCTTTGCCCCAGAGGAATGCGACAGGCTTCGGCAGCCCGTACAATTCCTATCCTACCGAGCGAATTGGCCGTGCGGTTAGGGGCGCGTAGCTGTGAGCTTGCTTTCGGGAGATAATGGGTTCGAATCCCACTGTCGGTAGCCCTCAAGGCGGTTTTCCGTCGTTTCCCATTGTCAAATCAGGCAAATGCTGGGGCTGTACCTTAATTAAGGCTACGGTGTCCACCTCCCCAACCCTACCCTTTTCCCATCCTTCCGTCGTCGAAAACCTTCGATGTGTTAGTGCGACATTAAACCACTACCGTAGCTAAAAACAAACTTTGCTTTTAAACCTCCTTCAGTTTTAGATCAGGAGTCGTGAACTTCATCGACCGCGATCCTCGATACAGTTTACTTTCCATTCTGTAGAAAATACTGTCAAAAATAGAGGTTCACACAATATTGTTCAGATACTATAAGAACACAGTTCGTCAGACGCAAATTAACAAAGCATGCTGCTAGTACTGGCCGTGGTCTGATTAAGTTGCGTTCTGTGAAAATGGGGAATTTCGGATAATCGTATTGGAGTCTGTTGTCTTCGAACTTGCCATTCCCCGAACGCAAGCTTACAGCTTCACGATCCATAAAGGGTAGCCATTTTTCTTGGTAAAACTACAGAACGAAAAAAGGTAGGTCTAAATATTGTGGGGTGTCTGAGAGGTATTACTATAATCCTGAGTTTTGAATCGCGTGTACAATGCGGATTTTGGAGTCAGTATGAAGGGACTGTCCTACATGTACGTTACGTTAAGAATGAACACAATATTTTTAAAAGAAAAATTGTATATATTTAGCAGCCTCTCTCACAATAATTGTAGAACTGAGCGAGTGGCTGCGTGGTTTGAGTCACATAAGTTAGTTGTCAGTTTGCTTTTTGGAGATAGTGGGTTCGAACCCCACTGTTGGCGGACTTGAATATGGTTTTCGGTGATTTCTTATTACCGCACAAGGCAAATGCTGGGGAGAGAAGGAAAGGGAATTCTGTCTGTCTGTCTGTCTGTCTGTCTGTCTGTCTGTCTGTCTGTCTGTCTGTCTGTCTGTCTGTCTGTCTGTCTGTCTGTCTGTCTGTCTGTCTGTCTGTCTGTCTGTCTGTCTGTCTGGACAGAGGAAGGTCGGAGAGGTGAAACAGAGGAGTCCGGCGTTATTTGTAGGCAATGCTCGACTCGACGAGTAGCCCATGATCGCTACTCTACGCTCACAAATTGTTAGCACCTGAGGATTGCGATGGGAGTTAAAGGAAGGAACTGCTATTAGTTTCACTTTCCTACGAATCAGATTTGTGTTCAAAACGTGAAACACTCCCTAGATTATTGCGAGATAGGCTTCGCGGTGTGGGTTACTGTAGTCACATCCTAGTTCGTGAATTATCGGAAAAGGGCTGAATGGCCTGTTAAGTGGTCCTGAGAGCCGGGATACCAGTTACTATGGAATGGGAGTGGGCCTTTCGGACATATTCTGAATCACGGCCCTCCTTGTGCTCAGGTGGCTATGGCTGTACAGCCCACCGTAGTCCCTAACCCGTAAAAGGAAAGATTCTCACAGGGACTATGTGTAAGTAGGGTAGCATCCTGCTTCACAGAATTTTCACCGAGCGCGCTCAGAACATTTTAAGCAAACCTGGGATCTTTGGGAGTAATGGACTCTCCCTTCCATTTGATAGGCGAGGGACTCCTTGGAAACAACTTGGCAAACAATATGGAATTCGAAGTAGAGCTATCAATGGGGCTTATGGAAGAAAGAGGTTAGAACTGGTTGAGTCAGCTAACAAGATGCTTCTAGATGTGTTAGGAGTTAATGATATTCGGGTAAGGAGAGATAACGACGAAGATATAGGAGATTATAAAGTATTCTTAACAGGTCTTAAAGAGGAAAGGGTAAAGAGAAATCTGTCTGCAGACGAATAAGGGTAGGGAATCTCCAGATCGTGGAAATTAGACAGATAGACATGGATATGATTTGTGAAAACTTCCAAACATTAGACAGTAAGAAGGTTAAGAATATAGAAAGAGAATAGGTGGCATATAAGAATGCTGTAGTAGAAACAGCAAGGGAACAACTGTGTGTAAAGATGGAGGAAAGCGAACATCTTCGTGGAATGATGAAGCGAGGAGCTTTTAAAAGGAAGCAAAGAAAAGCAAAGCAAAGTCGCCTTCGTACAGGCCATGAAGGCCCTTGGAGGAGTGGAAGGTAAAGGCTTCCACCATTGTTAACCTCGGCACGTGATAGGGTAGAGTTGGTTAGCTCCACGCCCGGCCGCCTTTGCCCCCAGGAATTAACCTGGTACTCATTTTTGGTGTAGGCTGAGTGAACCTCATGGCCATATGCACCTCCAGAAGTGGAAATCTCGTTTCTTAAATTTTACGACTTCCTGACGGGGATTCGAACCCACGTCCTTCCGGGCGAACCGAGCACGCCTTTACTGCCTCGGCCAGGCAGCCCCTTTTAAAAAGAAGGCGTATCATAATTGGCTCCAAACAAGGATTGATGCAGACAGGGAATTGTACGCAGGTGAAAGAAACAGAGCGAAACAAATCATTGTTGAATCCAAGAAGTAGTCATGGTAAGGTTTCGGAAATAACGTGGGAAGGCTATGTCAAACGGCAGAAAAGCCTTTCTCGACAGCAATGAAGAATCTTAGAAAGGGAGAGAAGAAGGAATTGAATATTGTTTTGGATAAATAAGATAAACTCATAATTGATTCCAGGGAATCACTGGACATGTGGAAGGGATATTTTGAAATTCCTCTCAACGTAAAAGGAAATCTTCTCGTGACGTCCTGAACAACCGACCTCATGGGGAGGAGGACAGTGATGTAGTGATGTTGATGAAATTACGCTTAAGGAGGTGGAAAGGACGATAGATACACTCTGTTGTCATAAAGCAGCAGAAATAGATGAAATTAGAACGAAAATGGCGAAATATAGTGGAAAGGCAGGACTAAAATGGCTTCATAAAGTAATAAGAATACCTTTTGATGGGACAAAAGCAGTAACTGCACCTATCTATAAGCAAGGGAACAGAATGGACTGCAACAACTATCGACGTATTTCATTTATCAGTATACTGTACCAGGCAAGGTGTTTACTGGCATATATGGAGGCAGGTTGTCATCAGTGATAGAGTGTACGTTGTATTGAAAACCATTGTGGTTGCAGACCACAGAGGGGGTGTCAGGATCAGATTTTCAGTATGCGACAGGTAATTGAAAAGTGGTACGAGAGGAATAGGCAGTTATATTTATGTTTCGGAGATCCGGAGAAGGCATATGACAGACAACTGATGGAGAAAATGTTGGCCGTTGGCAATCAAAGGTATTTATTTTGACAATTGGGCAGCAGTCAGAATTGATGGTAGAATGAGTTTTTGGTTCAGGGTCCTTGCAGAGTTTAGACAAGGCAGTAATCTTTCACCTCTGTTGTTCATAGTTGTTTTACTGAAAGGTATAAAATGGTAGGAGGGATCCAGTTTGGTGTCCAGAGTATGAAATGAAAATTGGCCTTTCCAAGACTAAAGCGATGTCAGTAACTAAGAAACCTAAGAGAATTGAATGTCAGGTTGGCAATACAAAGCTGGAACAGGTAGATCATTTCAAGTATTTAGAATGTGTATTCTTGCGGGGTGGAGGTATAGCAAGTGAGAATGAATGATGATGCAGCAAAACTAATGCAGTGAGCTCGCAGTTGCGATCAACATTATTCTGTAAAACGAAGTCAGTTCCCGGACGAAACTGTCTACACTGGTCTGTTTTTCAGACCAACTTTGCTTTGTGGGAGAGAAAACTTGGTGGACTCGGGATATCTTATCTATAAGTTAGAAGTAACAGACATGAAAGTAGCAAGAATGAATGATCGCTGGTTCAAACAGGTGGGAATAACGGATGGAAGGTACTCGGAATGAGGAGATAAAAGGCTAGGTTAGAAATGAACTGGATTGATGGGGCTGTGCGCATGGACCGGCATCGGTGCTGGGGTGATGTGAGGCGAATGGAGGAGAATAGTTTACCTGGGAGAATAATGGGCTCGGTCATGGAGGGTAGGAAAAGAACAAGGAGACCAAGACGACGATGGTTAGAATCAATTTCAGATTTTTTTCCGTGCTGTCCGATTTTCACACGTGGCAAATACTGGGGCTGTACCTTAATTAAGGCCACGTCCGCTTCCTTCTCACACCTAGCCCTCTCCTATCCCATCGTCGCCATAAGACATATCTGTGTTGATGCGACGTAAATTGATTGTAAAAGAAGAAAAAAGGACCCAGCTGCTAATTAAAGATAAGAGGTAGAGAACTAAACGAGGCCACAGAGTTAGTTAATAGTAGAAGATTATGGCGAAGTTTAGTAAAACCACAGAGGCTTGCAGACTGAACGCTGAAAGGTATAAGAGTCTGTAATGATGTATGTATGTATGTATGTATGTATGTATGTATGTATGTATGTATGCTTAAACCGTCCATGAAGAAATATTATTTCGATGCTGTACAGAGACCATGTAGGCACTTTTCTCCTTCTTCCGGCTTGGCCGACTACGGAACATGTTAATTCGAATTCGGCTTCATCCGTTTCTGGTCTTTAATCCTCGTCCAGTACTCCTTCATCCTTTCACTCTGCAATCACCTTCTTTCTTCTGTCCACGGCGCTTGGGTACGGGACCTAACTTTTTTTTGCTAGTTGCTTTACGTCGCACCGACACGGACAGGTCTTACGGCGACGATGGGACAGGAAAGGACTAGGAGTGGGAAGGAAGCGGCCGTGACCTTAATTAAGGTACAGCCCCAGCATTTGCCTGGTGTGAAAATGGAAAACCACGGAAAATCATTTTCAGGGCTGCCGACAGTGGAGTTCGAACCTACTATCTCCCGAATACTGGATACTGACCGCACTTAAGCGACTGCAGCTATCGAGCTCGGTACCTAACTTTTTCTTGGAAACTTTTGGTGGCCTTGATCCTTGACTTTTAATATTTACTCCAATAAAAACTTGTAATTCAAAGTGTGTTTGAAGTATATATAAAATGTCATTATGCATTTTCCTATTCAAATTCCATATCCAAGAATTATGCAACAGCTACAAAGTAGAAAAGTAGCTTCGAAAAAGAGAAGTCACAATACCAGGGTATAATCTGAAACTAATGAATTAATATACATGACTTTCACATATGAAAACTCTGGAATGTTTTACCTTGAAATAATACGTAGATTATTGTCAGATTCATGGTGCCCGTTCTTAAGCCTGGAATCATACACTTAAGTAATTAATATTTATTATATAATTAGGATTATACTTCACTTGATCTCCACATTCTGAAGGCAATGATTCGCTTTCTGAAGAAGGAACATAGACAATGAACGAGAAACATTAGGAGCTTCATTTGGACCAATTATTTTAGATTTAATTGTGTATTATCAATTCCACTAAAATGTACACACACAGCGTGTCAAGAATGTTGGACTTGATCCTTTTGGGCAATGAAATTTAGACCAGGTTCAATCAATCAATCAATCAATACTGATCTGCATTTAGGGCAGTCGCCCAGGTGGCAGATTCCCTATCTGTTGCTTTCCTAGCCTTTTCCGAAATGATTTCAAAGAAATTGGAAATTTATTGAACATCTCCCTTGGTAAGTTATTCCAATCCCTAACTCCCCTTCCTATAAATGAATATTTGCCCCAGTTTGTCCTCTTGAATTCCAACTTTATCTTCATATCGTGATCTTTCCTACTTTTATAAACGCCATTCAAACCTATTCGTCTACTAATGTCATTCCACGCCATCTCTCCGCTGACAGCTCGGAACATACCACTTAGTCGAGCAGCTCTTCTTCTTTCTCTCAATTCTTCCCAACCCAAACATTGCAACATTTTTGTAACGCTACTCTTTTGTCGGAAATCACCCAGAACAAATCGAGCTGCTTTTCTTTGGATTTTTTCCAGTTCTTGAATCAGGTAATCCTGGTGAGGGTCCCATACACTGGAACCATACTCTAGTTGGGGTCTTACCAGAGACTTATATGCACTCTCCTTTACATCCTTACTACAACCCCTAAACACCCTCATAACCATGTGTAGAGATCGGTACCCTTTATTTACAATCCCATTTATGTGATTACCCCAGTGAAGATCTTTCCTTATATTAACACCTAGATACTTACAATGATCCCCAAAAGGAACTTTCACCCCATCAACGCAGTAATTAAAACTGAGAGGACTTTTCCTATTTGTGAAACTCACAACCTGACTTTTAGCCCCATTTATCAACATACCATTGCCTGCTGTCCATCTCACAACATTTTCGAGGTCACGTTGCAGTTGCTCACAATCTTGCAACTTATTTATCACTCTATAGAGAATAACATCATCCGCAAAAAGCCTTACCTCCGATTCCACTCCTTTACTCATATCATTTATATATATAAGAAAACATAAAGGTCCGATAACACTGCCCTGAGGAACTGAGGTTACCCACAGATGGAATTCCTACCACTTGTTTGTGAACCGTGGGAATTAGGACACGAGATTCACTACGATAGTGAAGAAAAAATAGGATCTATGGCTTCAGCATGTTTAATTTTTGACTTTCCCTTCAGATTTTGAGACTGTTGTACATAATATAGAGATTTTTAACAGATTTCCCCTCTATTTTTGTGTTGTAATTCTTGTTTATTTACTGTTACGGGCCATGTTCGGTGCGAGTGCGAACCATAGTTGCGGAACCAACTGCTCTTTCTTGTCCTTGCGAGAGGGATCACGCTTCGCTCGGTTCTTTAATGATAGACATGCAAAGCATGGTGGGAAACTCTGAAAACCTCGGCTGGGCACACGTTGCATAACGACCAGGCAAGTGTCTGTTCTTCACTTCGCCGAAAGCGCGTGGTACAAGGCAAATGAAATAATATTTTAAGTGTGTATCATTTTACAGTTCATGTCAATGGCATGTTTCAGTCCTTGCTAATATAGCGAATCCTTGTTTTCTGTTAATTTTAAACAATGCTTAGTAGGTAAGATAGTTATGTGATAACATTAAGATAAGTCGCCGTCACAGTGATCCTGAGGTTAATTGTGACGTAATAGTGACATCGTGTACAGTACGCTATGAAATGGTAGATTGTAAAGCCAGAGCTCGGAAGTATTCCTCTGTTTAGGCTGGGAAATCCTTTATTTAAAGCTTGGATTTTCATGATTAGCCCACCCGTGTTCTTATTGTATGATAGTCTCTCTAGTGTTTTCCTTACGCCGTAGTAATTATTACGTGGTTTGTGTATTCCGCTGTGTGTCCATAAACGAAGGTTGTGCTGGGTTTTCATGATTAGCCCACCTGTGTTCTTATTGTATGATAGTCTCTCTAGTGTTTTCCTTACGCCGTAGTAATTATTACGTGGTTTGTGTATTCCGCTGTGTGTCCATAAACGAAGGTTGTGCTGCGTAATACGTCGAATGACCTCAGACGTTATTGTATAATAGGCCTACCCAGAAATATGTTGTGGAATGACAAGTCGTACTGCATTGCAGACGCGAATGCTCATTGTCTGTGCCTCTGGAGTACTGATGTCTAAAACCGTATTTTATCTGTAGGTAACTATGTAGTTGTTTAGTGCACAAGTATGGCTTCTTTCGGCAATATGAACGTAGATATCTGTCCAGAAATTGTGGGCTACTTTTCAAATATAAATTATCTGAAATATTATCACATTCTAGGCGCAAAGGCGATGTAATCCTTCCCTATTCACCAATTTGATGAGGAAGAGAATGTATGACGGTAATAACAATGGCGTCTGACCTCCGGAGATGACAGCGTAGTTGCATTATCACTCAATTCTCAACAAGACGACCGCATTTCGAACCCCTGCCATTGCATGTATATGTTTTGAAATGAACAGCCATGTCCCTGTGGTTCTGATACCACTTAAAACTGGAGGGCCATGACTATGATCTCATGTTTTTTTACTTTACCAAGCAACGGCCACGAATATGTGTAGGACAGAAACTAGGCATTTTTACCATCACATCACCGATAATTGTTTTAATAAATTCTTATCTTTCCGTGGCCTTCTATAGTTAGTTAATCTACTTTCATGTGTGATATTTTGTGAGCATTCATTCATAATTTTTTAACGCTAGCCGTTTTTCTTGTCACTCACTTATTTTTAACACACCGTCATTGAGCCTCTAAATACCGTTATGCGAGAATACAGACTCGAAGCGCATGTGTCACCTAGAACGAAAATTCGTTGATGTAGTTAATGTAAAACTGAATCTTACATGACAGAACCTTTCTGGTCAGTGTTCTATGCTGAAATATTATCACATAGCGGTTTTTCTAGGCGTAACGACGATATAATCCTTGCCTGTTCAGCAATTTGATTAGGAAGAGAAATTACGTCGGTGATAATATTGGCGCATGACCTCCGGAGAGGCCTGATGCAGGTCTCCTTATAGTAGGTGATGATGCGAGCGAAGGAGGAAATGAGTATGAACGTATGTTGCTGGCATGTACCTTGTATGTTGCAAGTATGTACCTTGTTCGATTTTTTACTTTACCAAGCAACGGTCACTAATATGTGGACAGAAACTACGCTGTTAGCAGATGACGAAACAATATATACCGGTATTTGAAGCACCAAGTGTCTGGCTATTTTCCTGGAAACCGCTTTTATAATATCATTTTTTGTTTTAAAAATAATGGTCGTTAGTTACACGACAGTATTTTGATGTTATATGCTAGCTTGTTACTTCACTGCACGTGATCGTGTTAGTACTATTATTCATGCTCTTCAATGTAGAACTGACGCATTCAGTTTCTCATTGAAATAAAATACAAGTTTGTATTAAGGGTGTGAATACGATTTGCCCGTGAGAAGTGTGTCCTGCAAGTGTATGGAAAGGTAGTATTACTGTTGTTCTTGTTTCATATAAGAGGTTTGGGACCTACAGGTCGATAAACTTATACCAGTGGCGTGCACTGAACCCCATCTAACTTTATATTAACATTTTCTTATTATTCCTTAGAAGGCTTTTTATAATGTTTAAAAATGCGAACATCTAAGCCAAGCTAAGTACAGCTGTCTCGACAATCCGCTCGCACTACTGCAGTTCATTTTACCAGCGAGCTGGGTTTCCTTGCCGACGCGAGAGAGAGCTACCCCCAGCGAAATTTAAGTCGCTTGGCTGACGCATGCGCTTGAAGTTTCCTTGTCTTGGGAGCGGGGCGGGGCTGTGGGCTGTCCCCCCGACTTTCACAGCAATTTATGGCGACAGGCCAGCTAGCTTGGATAAGGTATGTTAGTTTTAATACTTCACACTCGAAGTGTTCAGCGCCACATACTAGAGACTACAAAAAATCAACATGTTAACAGTATAGCCACTTGTACAACGTCTTGCTAATAAAAATAGAACCAGTTTATTAAATTAATTGTAATATAGAAGAATATATTCTTGGTTTTCGGCATGTATACAGTTTTTTTTACAGCATTTCATTGATGGCACGTGTAGAGTATGTGTTCCGATAGCCGCAGAAAAATATTTAGGTTGCCCAGCATGAACACAGAGCTAAGCGCGAAGTAAAAGAATTTTGTATTTGGTTGGCTGAAATGGTGGTATATAGTGAATTTTGTAGTGTTCCTCTTGGATTATAGGTGAAGGTTTCGCGAGTTCTGTGGCATTCTTCATGAATATAACATGTGTTATACGTAATGACGAATATCTTCCCTCGTTTGTCGTTGATGCACGTACACCCAGTAAGTGAGTGAAACTTTAAAACTTCGGCGACGGTAAAATACCAGTTAAATTTTGCTGATTCAGTTTAGATTAGGCTTTAAGTTAAAAACAAATAGTCCCAATGTATTTTCGTGGAAACCATGACTGTACTATCACGAGGCGTCATCGGACGAAACTGTAAGTATATTGTTTAAAATCTGCTATAGATTAAGTTATGATGGTGTTGTCACTGCCGTGAATATCAATTTGGAAGTATCTGCGAGTGTGTGGTTGAAAATATTATTGAAAGATCTTTCTCAGGTAGACCTTTCCACGAAAAGTGCAGCCTTATAAAATGGTAATGTTGACTTTAGAGTGTGTAAAGGGGCTACGATTGCTTATACTTAAAATCACATTTCTGCAGGTGGGGTAATGAATGTGTTCACCGCACGCCACTGCCTTACACACATAGTGTGTGATTGAAGTCTTCCTGATAACTCGTGTTATTGTGGTGTTGGTACTGGTGAGTGTATTTATCTATTGGGGTTAAGATTGGACAACAGAGTGGTTATGGCGCATATTTTCGATACCATCTCAACATTCTACTTCAAGTTGAAATGGATAACGACGAAAAATTGCTTCTAGGATGGCCAAGAGTGGGAATCAAAGAAACATTTCTTCTCCCTTGTGTTTCCAGGCTCTCAACAAACAAACTCAGGCGACGGGTTTTTCGAAGTGTGTTAGGAGCCTATCGGTAACGAAAAGTAATAGAAGATGAAAACACTTTTGATTAAAGCAATCTAGAACGAAAGTATCCTATATTGTATGTCGAGACGTCGACCCGAAAGCTGGATGGATTCTCAAAATATCAACCATCAGGGAGCCGAGGTGTCACTGAAAGGTGTTAGGGAAATGAGGAGTGAGGTAGTTTACAGTTGCTTTACTTACTGAGAGAGAGCAGGGGCTCTTACTTATCAGTCTGCCAAATCTACTGAGATGCAAACACCAGCTGACCCTACGAGTCAACTTCCACACCATCTGTCACACGGACTGGCTGCATAAGGAATGGTATTATTATGATAATATCGCCAAAGCCAAGAATAAGAATGAGACAGAAAAGTGAGAACAACAGACTTGATCTAGCTGATACCAGAAGACACAGTACACTCTACAGGGAATGCAATTGAATACGTATGTTTTGTAGGAGCTTTCCACATTCACGTTCTTAATACCCTCAGTCCTCTTCACCATGCTCGGAGTACAACATTCTTCCGTGTATAAAAGTACTCGACTATGGCATAACTCTTAACTACGATTACACACAACAGTTCATATTTGAAATAATAATTTGGGTTTTCCAATCGAATAACTCTTGATAAAGTTCCAAACTGACTCGGACTAGTGATCATAATAAACAGTAGGAAAACCTCTCGTTGGGTAGAAACTAGGCAAAACTGACAATGACTCTAAACAAAACCTTCCGTCTGCGTAACATTAATAAGAATATTATGTTTGTCCGTACATTCGTATTTTGTCGCAGTTTTGAGAGCATTGATAGTATACACCGGCTTCGCAGTCTAGCGAGCTTGCCCCTTACCAGGAGGCCTCGGGTTCGATTCCCGACCAGGTCTGAAGGCTGGTTCGAAGTCCATTCAGCCTGCACGAGAACAATTTATGAGCTATCTGACGGTGAGACAGTGGTCTCGGTCTAGAAAGTTAAGAATAACGGCCGAGAGCTTTTATCGCGCGACCGTGCGTTATCTCATAATCTGCAGGCCTTCGGGCTGAGCAGCGGTCACTCGATAGGCCAAGGCCCGTTAGTTTTAGCGCCATGTGCGAGGGGGTGAGGGTGATTTGATAGTATACACGATGTATGTATGTATGTTCAATCCGTCAGCGATGCCGCTGGTGGGATCCTCAACAGCTCTGCCATCAGCTGTCATAGATGGCCTAGGCATCACTGAAGAGGCGTACTAGGGAGATGAGGAGTGAGGTAGTTTCCCGTTGCTTTTCTCACCGAGCCAGAGATACTATTACATATCAGTCTGCCAATCCCACGGAAATGCATACACCAACCGACCGTATGAGCAACATTTTCACACCATTCATAGCAGGGACTGGCTGCATAAGGATTGGCGTTACTAGCATCTCTCATACCTCAGTCACTTTCATATTGTCAAAGCCAAGGATAAGACAGAGACAGATCTACGAAAGTAACAAAATTGCTCTAGCCTATACCAGAAGACATAGTGCACTGTAAACACTAGGTCCTGCCAGGAACGGCGGAGTATACACGATGCTGTGACGATATCCATCAATTCTGAAAGTGTTGTCTGTCTGCCTGTCTGTCATTCGGTGGATTGAACAAACTCAAAAATTGCTGAATCATTCTTCATTAAGCTTGTCGGTATTAAAGTAGATACCGTACATCCAGAATTTCCCCGCACTTGGTTTTATCTCAGTCCGTGAAGTAGGAGCTGAGAAAATCATCTTCAACCTCGAAGATACCGGCTCTGAGACAGATAAAGCGAACAAGAGTCGGTGAGCTGCCGATGACCTAGATGTTAGGCCACTTTAAACAGCAATCATCATCATCATCATCATCATCATCATCAAGAGTCGACGACTTCTCTTGCGGGCCACTAGTAAATACCACGCCCAGATTCATAGTTGGTTTCTTGCTAACAGTAGCGGTTGTGTTTGGTTCTTTCTTGCCTTCTGCTCGCTGCGTGGAATACAAAGTCATCCGAAGTACCTTATTCCAGCACCAGGCATGTTGTTTTGAGACCTCAGTATTTATTGTGTAGGCCCAACGCTTGGAAGCGCCAGTACTAGAATTTCTTGTCAATTGTCTATGTCTGTGCTGTCTATGGGTGGATGGTTTATCTACGCTTCTACTCTCTTCTTCCTGAAAATATTTAGCTTCTGTCAACAAATCAGCACAAACTAGTATGTTCCAACATTACTAAAAACATATTGAATGTATTTTCGTACAGATTTCAATGTTTATCAGTTCTATAAATGGCTACAAAATGAATTTCCACACATATAAAGTCGCGGACAAAAGGTAATAATAATAATAATAATAATAATAATAATAATAATAATAATAATAATAATAATAATAATAATTGTTGTTGTTGTTGTTTCTGATCTAAACATCACCTCTCTGGTAGCTCACAAATTAAATTAAATCATACTGGTTTAAAAGCAGAATTTTATTCTAGCACTATTTACAGTTTAGAACTAAAAATCAGTAATACACAGTGCGACTGCACACACTGACTGCCGCCGGGACCCTTCGCTGAGACAATGACTCCTAAGTAGAATATAAGCCATGCTACCCCCTCGTCCCATCATGAACCTCTTCCTCTTTTTGCACCGAGTGCGTGACATCTGCTGCTGCCGTTTCATATGTCACCAGGTGAACTAAACGGGGCTAAGCAACCGAACATGCCGCCCACCTAATTTGTACTACAAATGACAAAAGAAAGAACAAAAACATTAACACGGAAAGGAGTATGTACACCCCCTGTGGGTGGGGGACGCAGACGAAGAATGCACCCACTGTATCCACTGCCTGTCGTAAGAGGTGACTAAATGGGGTGACCAAGGGATGATTAAATTAGAACCATGAAACTACTTGTGATCAGTGCCATCACGCGGGGAAAGTCGTGGGTCGCCTTTACCTGCGAGTAGTACCACTATGCTTGGTACACAATAGGTTTGTGATTAGTAGCAGCAGAGAGCGGTTCACTGTGGGTTTCCAGTGCCTGTGATTAGTACCACTATATGCGGAACATCACGGGCTTACGTTGCCTGTGATTAGTACCATTATGTGAGAAACACCAAGGGTCTGGTCGTTGCCTGTGATTAGTACCACTATATGAGCGACACTGTTGGTCTGCGTTTCCCTTTGATTTGTACCCACTATGTGAGGAACACCACGGGATAGTACGAGACCCTGTGATTAGTACACCTATGTGAGGTGCACCATGGGTTTGCGTTGCCTACGAGTGGCGCCATTATGTGAGAAACACTGTAGGTCTGCGTTACCTGTACGACGTACAATACTTCAGAGTAGTACCATAATGTTTGTAAAACAGTGAGTTTACGCTACCTTTGATTAGTACCGCAACTTGAGAAATACCATGGTTCTACTTTACTAGCGATAAGTGCCATTATGAGGGACCGTTGACCTGGATTTTGAACCCCTTTAGACAACAAGCATCATCGATTCAGGATTGTGCTTTGGAAGCAGTTCCTTGGTCAGTAATATTGTTTCTGGGAATGTGAGGCATTGCGGGTCGGATTCACTGATTGTTTTAAATTAATATTCATCCATTCGTTCTTTATCATCATGTTTTGAATTCTGGTGAGTGGATGAATTTTTTACTTTAAAATTGTCATTGCATTTCGTCTCATTTCGTACCATTAGGAGCCGATGACTTAGATGTTAGGCTCCTTTAAACAACAAGCATCATCATCATCTTCAGAAGTAGGTATAGCTAAAAATCACTAAAACAAATAAACACTAGCACTATATACACTGTGGATTACTCTTAACTCAACTAATAGCTGTGAAATCTGCAAATCACAAAAGGAAATAAACACTGGCACTGTTTGCACTGATGAGTACTGTTCAGTCAACTGATAGCTGTGAAGTAATGAAAAAACATAGATTATATGACAGTTAATAACAAAAAAAACCACGCAGATACACATTCACTGATATTGGATACAGCCTCATAGTTCACTAGGTAGGAATCTGGCATATCGTGGTCACTGGTCTCTTGTAAGTTCCCTTGGCAGTGCGTACAGACACCGAACGAACATGACCGTCAGCAGTAGGATGAAACAAGTCCGCCTCATAAGGGGTGGAAGATTATCCTCCTTGACAAGGGTAAGTGTTCCCGTCTGGTCGTTGGTATCGGAGTTTCGCCATTTGGATCGCCGTTTTAATTGAGAAAGATAGTTACACGACCATCGCCTCCATATTTGCTGTCGACACCGCTGAACCAGTTGCCATCTGGACACACATGAAGTTGAAATAGTAAGTCAGTCTGGTGCAGGAAATGATAAAAGTGATTCTCCAGTCAAAAAAGGGTCAGGAGTGAGGAAGGAAAATCCATCGGGGTTGTTGGGCATTGGAGCTACTGGTCGTGAATTTTAGCACGCTTCAGTCTGTGTTGAAAGGGTATACATTTTTTCAAAGGTGACAAGTATGTCTTCAGCGACTCTCTTGAAGTGATTCTTTACCAGCTCCATTCCTGCTTTCCATAGACGTCCAAAATGGGGACCATGAGAAGGAATGGGAAGGAAGGAAGGAAATGCCAGCCAATAACTTCGTTCACGCAAACTCCCTTACAGCAGACTGATAACCCCGGGACCTCACCAGGTGCTGCTACTCCTTCAGCTTTGTTATTGCTCCAACGAAGCAGGTTCCATTATCATTAAAGATGATGTTGCATCGTCGACGTCGTGAGATGCAATGCCGCAATGAATACCTCTGGAGACAGACTGCTAACAAGCTCTGGATGAATTGCCTTCGTGGTCATACATACAAAGCGGGCAATGTAACATTTAGTGCGTGTCCTGCTCCTGTATGTCCCATGCTTCACAAACAAGGGGCCTCCAAATTCAATTCCACAGTTGGAAAATGGTTTACCGGAGTTTACCCTTGCTGGGGGTAACTGACCCATAAATTGGTTTGCCGTGGTTGCCGTTAGTTTGAAGCAAGTGAGACATTTGTGAATGACCTGCCAAACTTCAGATTTCCCGTTGTTAAATCAGAACGTCAGATGTAAAGAAGATGACACCAACTGATTTCCAGCGTGTAGAAGGCCATGATGTTCATGCGGGATGACGATTTTGGCGATATGGCGCTTAGAAGTAGTATGAGAGGATGTTTCTGATTATAGGAGCTGAATAATTTTCAAGTCTACCGCCTACCCTAATCAAATTGTTGCTGACAAGGAATGGATAGAGTGTCACAAGTTTGCTTTCTGGAGGGATCGTTTTCCCATGCTGTAGGATGTGTAGCTCTTCAGCAAAGGTGCAACGTTGTGACATGCAAACGATAACTTTTAAGGAATCACGTAACTCAGCCGCAGTCGGTGGACCATAACGCCTCTTAATAACCTTACGTCAAAGATTCTGAATATATCTAAGCACATAGGCTGTCACTCGTTGCAGTCTAGACCAACTGTAAAAACGTCTAAGGTAATTGTCCAGGTCATGATTAACTGTCACGAGGTAAATTGTTGGCGCTCGCTCTTCTGGGATGTTAGGGATTGTTTCCTTCGTTACCGGCCAAGTTGGTGGATGATTGTGAAGCCAACTGGGCCCCACCCACTGTAGCCGCATTGCTTCAAGTTGATGTAGTTTAAGTCCTCTTGAGATACTACAGTTTTCATTATTGTCCTGTGAGGCAACGTACCTGCAGTGATCTGCTCTTGACAAACCCTGTACAGACGTGCCAACTCTCCCGATTTAAGCGGGGACTTCCGATTTTTCATCGTTCTTCCCGATCTCCCGATCGCCGGGATCGATCCCCCAATTTTCAGAGCAGTTTCAGTAATTTTTGTATTATTTTAAACTCCCGCGCGTTTTCTTGTTCTATCGATACATGGCTGAATATGCCTGGTCGATAGAAGTTCTAATAATCACAACCCCATGGCAGTACGGGGCACGGTGGCCAGCCATGTGCTCCTCTTTGCTCTATAATACAGTCAAATACTCAAATATCTTAATAATAGGAAGTGGAAGTCGCAAGCGAGTAACCTAACCTCAGAAGTAGCACGCCATAGACGTCTACCAGGGACAGTACCTGCATAAGTGCTCGTGTTACGTCACGTAGTAGTTCTTCTTGGTTGTATGTCTTAATATTTGTTTTGGTCAAAATGTCAAAAAAGAAATACGAGGCAGTGTTTAAAAGCGCTTACAGGGAAGAGTTTCATTGAATCCAGGAAGGGACCAACGTTTACATTCTGTACTATATGTGGGTGTGATTTTTCAGTTGCGCATGGCGGGAAGTGCGATATACTCAAACATGTGCAAACGAAACAACATAAGGAGTGTGTCCAGTGTGTAGAAAGAAACAGAAACTGAACTTTTCTTGTAAAAAACCAAGATTTAGATCCTGTGACGAATGTCATTGTTTATCTCATTTATCGTAGAACATAACCTGCCTGTAAATTGTGCTGACCACGCGGGGCCTTTGTTTCGCAAAATGTTTCCTGATTCGGAAATCGCTAAACGATATGGGTGTGCTAGAACGAAATCAGAGGCTATCATTACAGAGTGCATGGAAGAAATACGAAAATTGTATCACATTTGCAGGTGAATGCATTTTCTCTTGCTACTGATGGTAGCAATAAAAGCGACTTGAACATATATCCTATTGTAACATTTTTTATGCCTGAACTCTCTGAAATTCAGAGTTGTCTACTCTGTGTGCCTAATTTAGAAGGGGATGCTACTGGTGCTAACATTGCCAATCTTTTGCTCTCAGCTTTTTAGGGATTCCGCATTCCATTAAAAAACTGCCTAGCTCTTGGTGCTGATGATGCTCCTGTAATGGTAGGATTAAAGAATGGTATGGCAGGATGTTTGAAGCGGGAAATAGTAACATAATCATCGTAGGCTGCTCTTGTCACCTAATTAATCTTGCTGCAGAGAAGGGTGCGGCGTGCTTTCCTGTAAATATAGATGAAAGTATAATTGATATATTTTATTATCTGGAAAGGAGTGCAAAGAGGAAAGAAAAGCTAAGAGAATTTCAGACTTTACACAACACAGAGATCAGGAAAATTCTGAAACATGTACCTACTCGATGGTTATTACTAAGAAGGTGCTTAGATAGGAATTTGCTGCAGTGGGACCCTTTGCTTACTTTATTCAGGAGCGAAATTGTGTTTAAGGATTCCCAGATGGGAACTTTGAAGATATACAAAATTCCTAAGCACAGTCTAAGTGCAGATGTGTCTTGTTTGTCTGAAAAGGTGAAGCATTGACATAACATTTCACCACACTCCTCAGTTAAAAGGAAAACCCAGTCATCATTTTCACCCAAAACAATTAAACTACTGTTGCCATTGATGCTTTCACGGCCCGTACTTAGACATGATATAGGCTTTTGGGCGTATGCCGTGTCAAGAAAATAAGGTGAAATTCTTTACGTTTCGCAGAGAACTTCGCTCTGCGTCATCAGAAGAAAATATTGACTGTCCACGAGAAAGTCTTCTCAAACAATGAGATTTGAATTTAGACGTTGTAATAAAAGTACCACCTTTCTCCGTATTTTCTTGACATGGCCTAAGCCCAAAAGCATATATCATGTCTAATTAAACTGCTGATGACACTAAGAGTCATGCTTTGTCACGTGAAGCACGACTGTTCATGTTTCTTTCATCATATTTACATACGTCTTTTTCGCCTTTTCCGCTCAAGTTTTGTGGATATCTTTGAGAATCGAAACGTAGCTCTTCGGTCAAGTACGCCACACATCCATTTATTGAAGTCAGTTTTGGAGGAACTACTGAAGAATGTGCTGGCAAGGTTTGTGAAAGCACCCGTTATTAAAAGCTCCTCCTCTGTCCATGTTATAGATTATCATACTCCAGCAAATCAAAGGGATGATCATGATCTCATGATAGGGAACTCTATGTTTGTTTTGGTGAACACTTTGAAGTCTGAGGAAACATGCATATTCTTTAAGTCTGTTAGAAAGTGTTTCTCTTCATCATGTGACTACATGGTACACAAATTTCCGTTCAAAGATGAAGTTTCAATTAATGCAGAAGATGCAAATATTTCTGCTATAAGTAAGGGATCATTTTCTAGCCTCAGATTTTTCATTAACAAGTTTACGAACATTCTGACTAGTGAAACGGAACATTCAGATAAAGAAACTGATATTCTGCACTCCCAGTTCTGTAACTTTCAGCTCGAAGAAACAGACCTTGCAAAAGGCCACAAAAAGTCTTCCATGAGCTGGTTGAACCTGCTATCCAAGGTAGAACTATCATAGAGTCTGTTCAGTTGTACCGAGCATTGGTCCTCATGATGAAATGGTGTATGGCTTTTAGTGCCGGGAGTGTCCGAGGACATGTTCGGCTCGCCATGTGCAGGTCTTTTGATTTGACTCCCGTAGGCGACCTGTGCGTCGTGATGAGGATGAAGTGATGACGAAGACGACACATACACCCATCCCCCGTGCCAGCGAAATTAACCAATAATGGTTAAAATTCCCGAACCTGCCCGGAATCGAACCAGGGACACCTCTGATCAATGGCCAGCACGCTAACCATTTAGCCATGGAGCTGGGCGGTCCTCATGTTAATAGCTATACACACTTTATCAATCAATCGGCTCAATTCCAACCGAGATAACGAAACATGCTTTAGAGGTACCTCTCTAGACTTAACAGTTAAGAGAGAGATAATAACATCACCGCTGACATTCATGCACCGCAGAAAAATACTCTGTTACATGTGACTCTTCTCGGTATGACGATGTTACTGAGAGAAGATACAGTAGATGCCTGTGGATGTTCATTCAAGAAATGTCAATTTCTTTAGGGAGTGATTCATCCCAGTCGACTTGCTGTTACCAAAGTGTCTGAATTAAAGCTTACTTCGTAGAATAAACGGACCTAATAGTCCGAGAGGTTCAAATATGGCTGTTAGAGTAGCCAGAATGGTGCATTTAGTCCACCGTGGAGGAGTATCCTTATTCGACGTAACTCCAAACTTGAATATAGCTCAACAGGGTGCCAGAGTATACAAACTTCCTTCACTACATCTCCAAAACTGAAATTACAAGGGGATTTTCTTGCAGTTCTAAAGGAATGGATGCCAGTATGTCGAGGTGATTAGCACGCCGTGTCCTATTTCTGAACCCCGCTGTGCTTAGGAGGGAATTCAGATCTGCCTGTAACTGATGGGCATCGTGGATGGAGTTGGTTCTAGTCAGCGGGCCATCAGCATAGAAATCATATTTCTCATTTCCACGGGCTCATGGAAATCTTCGTTTCTTAATCAGAATCAGACTTCAAGTTTCTAGGAATGGAGCTGCTGCTGTTCCATAGGTCACCTGTGTAAGTCTATAGGTATTCAACGGTTGATGGGGTGAGCTGCGCCAGACAATTCTTTGTAAATCTCGGACCTCAGGATAGACGTTAATCGGGCGATACATTTTCTCAATATTTGCAGTTACGACGTACCTGTGGGTTTGAAACCGAAGAACAACAGAGAACGGGTTTTGATGTCCAGTGGGTCCAACCATCATTGGATTGTTAAGAGACACTGAATTCCTAGTTTCAGACGACGCATCGAAAACTACCCTAACATTCGTTGTTTTGCTACCTTTCTTTACAACAGCATGATGGGGCAGATAGTAGGATCATTGGTGAATAGGTGATTATTCTTCCTCCATGTGTTCCAGTTGATGATATTACTGCATGAAGTTCCTGTATTCCTCCTTCAATGCGAGCTGTCTTTCCAGTCTTCTCTCCAAGTTACAGAAACGTCTCTTAACATTGTCCAGTGATTCTCCTAGGTTGCTCCGATTAGAAGGAAGGGATAGTTTCACGACGAAACGTCCCGTTCCATCTTGAGTGGTATGCTTCTGAAAGTGTTTCTCACATTCTTTTACTTCCTTTGTGTGGGAGGGGGACCTAAATTCTTCCTGTTCCCAGAAGAACTCAACCAGTGCATACAGCATTTCATCCTTTCATCCTTTGTTGTAGCACTTCGATGCTTTACGGATCGGTTGGGTATACAGCCAGCAAGTACCCAGCCAAGAGGAGCATTTTGAAGAGTGGAATTGCGTTCCCTTGTGCGCTGCCCAGTTAGTAAGATATCATAAAACACACTTGCTCACAGTCTGCTAATACTATATCTTGAGGCAATTTCCGGTCATCACAATCGATTCTTGCAGTAGGAAGTTGACCGGTTATTTGTCCTAGCACAGAGAAAACAGTGAATTTCCTATAGTCAATAACTGTAGAAGAGATGGAAACTTAGCAAATGTGTGAAGATTCCGCCATTTTTATATTGCTAATGCCACTGATTGGCAAGGAATGGTGACTTAGTTTGAGTGTCAGTCGGTTCGCAAGGTCATGCAACATGAAGTTCATCTGAGAACCACTGTCTATTAAGGCTCGACATTCATGAACTCGACCACTGCTGTCCCTAATCTGAATGACAGCAGTTGATGGGAGAACTCCATGTTGTTGGAATCCTTTCAGTGAACAGTATAACTGCTGTTGTGTGGTATATCCTGTCGAATTTGATGACCTCTGCTTGTTTCGTTTATAGTGTAGCAGGGTGATGCCTCTGATTACAATTAGTGCAACTGCTTGCTATGTGGTCACCTTTCAAACAATTGAAGCTGAGCCTGTGGTCTCTAATTAACTTAATACGGTCATTAACAGACATATCTTTGAATTTAGAGCATCGATAGAGAAAATGCGAAGCACCACAAAGTTCATATGATGAGGGGATGAAGGTGTATGAACAGGTTTGGAAGATCCGCTGACCTTGCCTACTTCTTGCTTCTCTGCTACAGTTGTATGGGAGGAAACTATTTCTAGGGTCTGACAGTTACTTTCAAGAAAGAGGATTAAGTCTTGTAAACTTGGGTAATTGTCTTCCAGGGTCTTGTTCTCCCACCGTTTACGTACATTCGGCTTATCCGTTGAAGTACTAAGTGTGACAGGATAACCTCATGCAGGGGTGTCTGAATTTTCAAGGCTCCTATCTCATTGGGATTGCTAGACTTGTGATAAATGAGCACTCGTCAAAGTGTCCATAGTAACGACATTTAAAAACATCAACAAACGTCACGTCACCTCATGGCTTTCCTGTAGTCCCATTCCCCATGCAGGCAGAACAACTCCAGTCATTATCTGAGTCAGACATGATTGTTTTTCTCGCTGTTATTTGCAGTATAGATTAGTATTTTATTTTGGTTGTTTTACGTGGAATTGAAAAGGGATACTTATGGATCATGGATGATATTACTATTTTTTTATTTGATTTTCGCTTAAAGAGTTGTCTTCCAGTCTGTGTTTAATTACATTTACTTTTTAAGTACTATTTCAAGGAATGGTGTGTCAGTATTCTTTCCGGGCACCGTCGGCTAAAATTTTCTTCACTGTATTAATATCTAACCTTAGTTTTAAATAGCGGAAGAAGAAAAGTATGAGCAGGTATGTGCCAATTTCATTAATACCTATTTGGACTTAGAGAGTGTGTCCCTGTTTTCTGTAAAATAAAGAGTGGTCTTGGCGTTTTATATTACAGTACGTACATTTTATTCCTAGATCGCCCAAGATGTTG
The DNA here is from genome assembly GCF_040414725.1 of Anabrus simplex. Lineage (NCBI taxonomy): Eukaryota > Metazoa > Arthropoda > Insecta > Orthoptera > Tettigoniidae > Anabrus > Anabrus simplex. Next base: position 281,510,243 of record NC_090266.1, read on the forward strand.
AAGGAAATAAATAGAATGGCATTGTACGAACTGAAGAAAGATTCCTCTAAACGGAAAATAGAAAACAGATTGATGTAGGCCTATATGGTAAACAAATTTATACAGATCACTAAATATCCAGATGACAAGCATTCCCTCAGCCATTTCAGGTCTGATTTGAAGAATAAATCGATAGCTGCTAATTGAATAGAAGAACGTTTTTCAAAACAAAACGGAAAATGGCTTAACGCGCCCAGCAGTTTGACTTCTAGGATTGTACAAAAGTCGGATCGACTGAAGAAAGAATTGTGGAACCTGAGTGACCGTAACAAGCGGCGCAAAACTAAAGATTTGCGGAGCAGGTGCCTGCTGATGTATTATCTTATGCAGCTGGTATGAGTCAACGTTCTGAGGGGAATAGTGCGGCAGCGAGCTTTTCAGAGTTCCGAAAATTATATCCAGTGTGAAAAGGCAAACAGTGAAGTAACTTAACACACACCATCTGAGGCATTAGCAGTATTTTCAAAAGGTGATTCGCAAGGAAACACTGGGAAATGTCACATAATGCGATGCGAACAAGGCATTTATCCATGCTCTTCCTTATTAAAGAAAACGAAAGTAGAATGCTGTCCAAGAGTACAGTCTATGCGTGTGACGGAAACGTGCGCTGTAAATAATCTTCAGGACTTACTTGACCATACTTCTACGCGATTGTATAAGTTCTTGGAAGTAGTTATAGAAAATTTCATACCAGGATAATAATATAGCACTTATAACGAAATGGGGATGTGATGCTTCCCAACATACTCAGTTTAAACCAAAGCCTGAAAACAGTTCTGACAGTGCTGCAAATATATTCCAGAATTCTCTTGTGCCTTTGAGACTGCTAATTAATAACGATAATGTGAAACCAATTATATGGCTAAATGCAGTGCCTTAACCTACCAGGTACTTCATAAGATAATCAGCTATGTGCTGAACGACACAGTAAAAAACGTTGTTGTAGCGGGTGATCTGAACTTACCAAATGTTACCTGGGAAGGGACTGTGAACGACATAAAGCGTGACCAACAAACGGTGAGTAAGTTAATATGGGAAGAACAGCTGAATTAGAAAGTGATTGGACTTACTAGAGGGAAAAATATTCTAGACGTGGTGCTGATAAAACCAGATCTCTGTAGAGAAACTGAAGTGGTAGATAGTATAAGTGATCATGAAGCTGTTTTTGTCATAGTTTAAAATAAATGTGACAGAAAGCAATGTCGTAAAAGTAGGATTATTAGGCAGTATAATGTGGTTGATCAGAGCGACATGGGGAAGTTTTTCAAAAGTAATTATGATCAATCAATTAGTCACTACTGATCTGCATTTAGGGCAGTCGCCCAGGTGGCAGATTCCCTGTCTCTTGTTTTCCTAGCCTTTTCTTAAATAATTGCAAAGAAATTGGAAATTTATTGAACATCTCCCTTGGTAAGATATTCCAGTTCCTAACTCCTCTTCCTATAAACGAATATTTGCCCCAATTTGTCCTCTTGAATTCCAGCATTATCTTCATATTGTGATCTTTCTTACTTTTAAAGACACCAATCAAACTTATTCGTCTACTGATGTCATTCCATGCCATCTCTCCACTGACAGCTCGGAACATACCACTTAGTCGAGCAGCTCGTCTCCTTTCTCCCAAGTCTTCCCAGCCCAAACTTTGCAACATTTTTGTAACGCTACTCTTTTGCGGGAAATCACCCAGAACAAAACGAGCTGCTTTTCTTTGGATTTTTTTTCCAGTTCTTGAATCAAGTACTCCTGGTGAGGGCCCCATATGCTGGAACCATACTGTAGTTTGGGGTCTGCCCCTTACCAGAGATTTATATGCCCTCTCCTTTAGATCCTTACTGCAGTCCTTATATACCGTCATAACCATGTGCAGAGATCTGTATCCTTCATTTACAATCGATATTTATATAATTACCGCAATTAAGATCTTTCCTTATATTAACACCTAGATACTTACAATGATCCCCGAAAAGAACTGAGAGGACTTTTCCTATTTGTGAAACTCACAATCTGACTTTTAACCCCGTTTATCATCATACCATTGCCTTCTGTCCATCTCACATTATCGAGGTCATTTTTGCAGTTGTTCACAATCTTGTAACTTATTTATTACTCTGTACAGAATAACAGAATTTGCAAACAGCATATCACATATCACCAGGCGAGTTGGCCGTGCGGTTAGAGTCGCGCAGCCGTGAGCTTGCATCCGGGAGATAGTGGGTTCGAGCCTCACTGTCGGCAGCCCTGAAGATGGTTTTCCATGGTTTCCCCATTTTCACACCAGGCAAATGCTGGGGCTGTACCTTAATTAAGGCCACGGCCGCCTCCTTCCCACTCCTATGCCTTTCCTATCCCATCGTCGCCATAAGACCTATCTATGTCGGTGCAACGTAAAGCAAATAGCCAAAAAATAATTTACACATATCATTGATATATAAGAAAACATAAAGGTCCAATAATATAATTATTACAGGGACAGATAAAGCTTCGCCTACTGTAATTCTCTGAGTTCTATTTTCTAGAAATATAGCCACCCATTCAGTCAGTCTTTTTTCTAGTCCAGTTGCACTCATTTTTGCCAGTAGTCTCCCATGATCTACCTTATCAAATGCCTTAGATAGGTCAATCGCGGTACAGTCCATTTGACCTCCTGAATCCAGGATATCTGCTATATCCTGCTGGAATCCTACAAGTTGAGCTTCAGTGGAATAACCTTTACTAAACCCAAACTGCCTTCTGTCAAACCAGTTATTAATTTCGCAAGCATGTCTAATATAATTAGAAAGAATGCTTTCCCAAAGCTTATATGCTTTCAAACTGACTGGCCTGTAATGTTCACCTTTCTGTATATCATCCTTCCCTTTATACACAGGGGCTACTATAGCAACTCCCCAATTATTTGGTATAGCTCCTTCATGCAAACAATAATCAAATAAGTTCTTCAGATATTATAGTACTATATCCCAACCCATTGTCTTTAGTATACCCCCAGAAATCTTATCAATTCCGGCCGCTTTTCTAGTTTTCAGCTTGTGTACCTTACTGTAAATGTCATTGTTATCATAGGTAAATAATACTTCTTTAGTATTAGTCACCTCCTCTATCAGGACATTATCCTTGTAACCAACAATCTTCACATACTGCTGACTGAATGCTTCTGCCTTTTGAAGATCCTCGCATACACACTCCCCTTGTTCATTTATGATTCCTGGAATGTCCTTCTTGGAGCCAGTTTCTGCCTTAAAGTACCTATACGTACCCTTCCATTTTTCTCTCAAATGTGTATGACCGCCCATTATGCTTGCCACACTGATCAGTGGCTTGCCATCATGTTATCCTTACCTGACTTCTTTGCTAGATTCAGTTTCCTAGTAAGTTCCTTCAATTGCTCCGTACTTCCACAGCCATTTCTAACTCTGTTTCTTTCCAACCTGCACCTCCTTCTTAGTCTCTTTACTTCTCTGTTATAATATAGTGGATCTTCACCATGCCTTACCACCTTTAATGCAAGCTCACAGCTACGCGATCCTAACCGCGCGGCAAACTCACTCGGTACGGCATGTTTGGATATGAGTAGGCCTACTGTCAGGCGATGGGCAAAGAGTCTGCACTCTGTACACTTAATCGCACAAAAATTTGCCGTAGCTGAAGATAACTTTCTTTCAAAATCGTCTTGTTTGAAATAGAATGAACATACTGTGCAGGTAGTAGAATTCCAAGTTTCAGCTCTTTAATTAAGCAGCAGTGAGTCATTGGTGCCGAGAGCAGACCCCTGTTTCCTTTGCCTGCCGGGTGCGAAAACTTATTCAACGTTAGTTCGTGTATTTGCACAGAGATGGCGATTACGTTAAAAAGTAAACGTCTGTCTGGTAGAGGACACTTTATGCTTTAAACTGATGTACAGCTTAGGTCCGTTTCTCACGTATTGAAGTTACCGCGTAGGAGGAAATACGCTTCATAACGCCCTCGGACTAAATCACGTCCACTATTTTAATGACCATATTTCACACATAGCAGTGATTCAACGACGATAAATAGGTTTAGTCGGTTTTTCTTCCGTTTGCAATCGGGGAAATTGTGCGGAGTGGCGGCCTCATTGGCGTAATCGGTTAGTTGTCATCCTTCTGTTTCCAAGATCCCGTCTGATGTTGGTGGCATTTGAGGGCGTGCAACAACTCGGTGTTATTGGCTTCCAGTTCATTGAAAAATTCTTGCGAGACAGTATTCCGATCATTATTTCTTAAAGTCTATAGCAACTGACGAGATATTAAACAAATGACAAGTAGCAATTATTATTATTATTATTATTATTATTATTATTATTATTATTATTATGTTGATTTTTAGATTTCAGGTAGTTCCTGGATACTGTAGAGTAGAAGATATTGTACTTAATAAAAATGCAGTTTATTTACCTTTGATATCTTGATCATAGGCCTGGGACGTCCAGTTTTACGTAGGGCGTGACTTTCCATCTCAAAAATCCGTCTTGCATTGGCCGGAATTCGAACGATGAAGCTAGTGACGATGCCGCTCTCCTGTCACACCTTCCGTAAAAGTTTGAGGCGAAATTGTTGTCAATTTTTTAAATAGCTATTGCAGTCGTAATCGATTTAAAATACTTTAATTGAATCATGTAGGTATTGCAACCGTTAGGGCTTTTATCGTCGCACCAAATTAAGTATGAACCAGCTCAGAACACAACAGCCGACAAAATGAAACTGGCCCGTTAGTTGGGCAACAAATGAGGCTTACTCTGGGTATAATTAGGGCAATATTATTTAACTTGGTTTCACAAACAGATGTACAGATGGAACATTCGTATGAGAACCGCCAGAAGTCACTTACCAGGCTTGAAGTCTCATCCTCCCTACTTTCATAAGATCACCGGCTGAATTCGTAGAGCAATATGGGTAATGGAATGTTCGATAAAGAAATAAAATAGGCACTATCTAAAATAATGAAAGTAGGATTCTATAATATGAGAGGAATATGCTAATATTTGTTAAATGAGAAGAATCTCCGTTCAAATATATATTCTAAACATTTTTATTTATACTGATGTGAACCACACAAATAATGTCCTATCTAAACATGTGAACAAAAGAAACAATTAACCGATACAATTATATATATTGTATGCCTTCTTTTCTTGAAATTGTCCATGCATAATAATTCTTGGCGTACATCAATCAACTCGATCAGCATACACTGATAAATGAGTTTATTTTATAAAAAATGGATATTGAATGATATCCTTTATTTATTAAACTCTCGTCACAAATGGATATTAAATATGGTTCCGGTACCGGGGATCGAACTCGAGCATCCTGGGTAAGAACCAGGTATCCTCTATTTGTTAGTCATGATTTGGATAGAGAGAAAACATTTATAACACAATATAAGCACATCTGTTATACACACGAGATTGCATTGCCGAGTATCGAACATGTGATCCATTTGACCACGACAAATGTATATTTACATTGAACACTTACGATGAACATACACGCTGAACATATATGTGCGTATCCTGGGTTTACCTAACATATTATATATTTAAAGAAAATCAGTCAAAGCTGGAATCAAACCCATCACCATATCACTTTGGGAAATAATAAAACACACAGAAACATATATATAAAATATCAAATATATTTACACAACACATCTTGAAGATATGGCTTAACCAAGCCATAATATCTGGTTAAATCTTCGCTCCAGCATCATTCGAACCAACAGGCTTCGCCTTCCAAGGTAAAATTTTTTGGACTCCAATCAGAGGCTAAATTAATGCTTAGCATGAGAAGGGATCTATCCTTCACAAAAATCCGGAAATTATCCGTGTTACTCGCAACGTATAATTAGAATAGGATTGAGACTACTTTGGTGAATGAAAAGAGCTTGGCCCACTAACATCGTTTTGCTGGAGACTGCAAAGTTTGCTCGGCCTACGGTCGACCAGCATATACCTGTCAATCACAATAACAGCTGTGACTAGTCCTGGGTTGTGGATACCATAAATCGTCCGTCACCCTTCCTTTCATTTTCCTTGCATATCATCTCGGCTTATTGTCAAGTATGCACTCACTTGAAAGCCATTATTTCTTATTACTCGTTATCTGGCTATATATTCTGGATATATATCTCACAACAGCTATAATTATTTATTCTTCCTTATCACTTCAACAGCAAAACATGTTACAGCTTCGCTCTCTCATGTCTTGGCATCGTATCTCAATCCGTTCATTTAATTCACAGAGAAAACCCCATTATTTCAGGTTATTTTATTCTCACAATTTCATATATAATTATAAATTAATTACCCCTCGGTTTGGATCAACTCCAATGATTATCTAATATTATCCGGGATTACAAATACCCAAATCTCAAACGTATCATTTATATCCAAACTACTCTGAAGATCTTTACCAGGCGAAGAAATATAAGTCTAGCCAACTTGCCGTATTTCCCAAAGGTAGTTCATATAAGCTAAGAACTTGGAGTCTATATAATAATTCATGCAAATGAATTTTGTTGAATATCAATGATTATCTTAAGAATCACTTGATGATCCTAATTAATAATAATAAATCTTTCCCAGTCATACGCGCATAATGTTCCCTACATATTTAATATTTAATTATGACATTATATTTACAAATATGATTATTACTGGCATGCATCTCTCGTGTTTAGGGTATATAAAAGTATGTACTTAACACTTGGTGAGTAAGGCTTGCTGTCATCTAGGGTACATCTTAGATCTTTACACGAACATGATGAATGTTCTTGTTCCTAGTAGTCCTTGGTTCTTCTTCATACGACGATCCATGACTCGAACTGCTGTTTTCTCAGTTGAATTTCGGGACGATCCTTGTAAAGCTGATTGCAGGCACTCAGGCGCGACTCTTGTAGGCTCCGAGTCTTGGGTTCGACGACCACTCACGAACATACAGAAAAATGGAGAATGAGTTATCAAATACTGTTTTATGCACTTTCAAAGGGGGGCCTACTTGTAACAAGATCCACTCTTAAGTTCAAACAGATTAACGCAAGTAGTGATAAGTTGTAAAATCACTGTTCATTCCCTGACCGTCACACAGACTATCACAACGAATGTCCCTGAAGGATGCGAATATTAATTTTGTCAAAAACAGTTATTTAATTTTTGCTCAAAATGTCACTCGTTCTTAAATACTCAGGAGCGGTGACAATTAACTCTCGTATATTAATTGACTGTCTCACCACGCCAAATAACCTGAAGCGTTTGCCCTCCGTTCGTGATTGCACCATAAGTCATAATTAACTATCTTCGACGATTGTGATGTTAAAATGCCAAATTAAGGCTTCTATTCGGCAATTATGTACATTAACTCGTACCACACGACTTATTTCGTAAATATACACTGACTGACAGAGCAAATGCAACACCAAGAAGGTGTGGTTCGAAAGGGATGAAAGTTGGGGAAAAAACAGAGACGGCACGGACGAATAATTGATGTTTATTTCAAACCGATATGCAGGTTACACAATGCGCACGGCATCGACTCAGTAGGATGTAGGACCACCGCGAGCGGCGATGCACGCAGAAACACGTCGAGGTACAGAGTCAATAAGAGTGCGGATGGTGTCCTGAGGGATGGTTCTCCATTCTCTGTCAACCATTTGCCACAGTTGGTCGTCCGTACGAGGCTGGGGCAGAGTTTGCAAACGGCGTCCAATGAGATCCCACACGTGTTCGATTGGTGAGAGATCCGGAGAGTACGCTGGCCACGGAAGCATCTGTACACCTCGTAGAGCCTGTTGGGAGATGCGAGCAGTGTGTGGGCGGGCATTATCCTGCTGAAACAGAGCATTGGGCAGCCCCTGAAGGTACGGGAGTGCCACCGGCCGCAGCACATGCTGAACGTAGCGGTGGGCATTTAACGTGCCTTGAATACGCACTAGAGGTGACGTGGAATCATACGCAATAGCGCCCCAAACCATGATGCCGCGTTGTCTAGCGGTAGGGCGCTCCACAGTTACTGCCGGATTTGACCTTTCTCCACGCCGACGCCACACTCGTCTGCGGTGACTATCACTGACAGAACAGAAGCGTGACTCATCGAAGAACACGACGTTCCGCCATTCCCTCATCCAAGTCGCTCTAGCCCGGCACCATGCCAGGCGTGCACGTCTATGCTGTGGAGTCAATGGTAGTCTTCTGAGCGGACGCCGGGAGTGCAGGCCTCCTTCAACCAATCGACTGGAAATTGTTCTGGTCGATATTGGTACAGCCAGGGTGTCTTGCACATGCTGAAGAACGGCGGTTGACGTGGCGTGCGGGGCTGCCACCGCTTGGCGGCGGATGCGCCGATCCTCGTGTGCTGACGTCACTCGGGCTGCGCCTGGACCCCTCGCACGTGCCACATGTCCCTGAGCCAACCATCTTCGCCACAGGCGCTGCACCGTGGACACATCCCTATGGGTATCGGCTGCGATTTGACGAAGCGACCAACCTGCCCTTCTCAGCCCGATCACCATACCCCTCGTAAAGTCGTCTGTCTGCTGGAAATGCCTCCGTTGACGGCGGCCTGGCATTCTTAGCTATACACGTGTCCTGTGGCACACGACAACACGTTCTACAATGACCGTCGGCTGAGAAATCACGGTATGAAGTGGGCCATTCGCCAACGCCGTGTCCCATTTATCGTTCGCTACGTGCGCAGCACAGCGGCGCATTTCACATCATGAGCATACCTCAATGACGTCAGTCTACCCTGCAATTGGCATAAAGTTCTGACCACTCCTTCTTGGTGTTGCATTTGCTCTGTCAGTCAGTGTATTTACATCACATTGATGTGTTTCTTCATTGGCACAACACTTTGTACACTGATATCCAAATCACTGATATCCAAGTTCCACTTCTAATATGTTGGGTTGCCACTACACAGACGATAATGCGGTAACGTGTTACCACTGCCGGTACACGGATGAGAATGAGATACAGTGTCTGGGTCTTGGATATATTTATAGCCTACGGGCAAAATGGTCAGGGGGAGGTGAATTATGTCCCTGTTGGAAATGACAGTCCGGTAATCGGAGTCTGTGAACGACGTGATAACAATCGAATTAAAGCTTATAACCTCTACTTTCTACTGAACATATATGAAACCAAAGCGATCAGTAGGTTATTCATAATTTTAAAAGCGTCCTTTTGGAAGATTACGCGTCATGTTTCATATGCAATATCTCCCACCTTTTTCCACATGTCAGATTTCAGTAGTCGCCTTTGATCTGCGTACTACTGTATGATAGGCGTCATTATTGATCCATTAATAAAGTATTGTATTTATATGCATTGACAGTCAGCACAAAATACATTGGTTCGAATGGGACCCGTTTTATAAATTTAGAAAAATTATTTCATATAGAAGTATTCTTCTTCTTCCTCTTTTTCGTAAATTATGGTGAAGTGGTACTAATGAATGCGGTGTTGAATTTATAGTGGGAGTTTATTTTTCAAAAGTTAACACACCTTAATTCGGCCCGGTCTCCAAAAACCTCCATCTCCATGCGTAGCGTTATCTTCTCTTCTCGCTCGCTCGGAAAGAGAGCGCGGTTTCAAGGTTAGCAATACTGCGTTGCCCTCTTCTCATTACAGCGTAGGAAAAATGCTCCTTCCGGACTGGCGCGTCGCGGATCATACCCCGGTTTGACATACAGAATGCTAACTACTGCGTTATATGTCACAGGATGTTGCGGAAAACGGTATATATAATTAGCCAGACCTCCTAACATCTCCATGGCATGATGATGAACGGTCACAGTATATAAACAAAAGGGGCACAGGAAAAACCTGTATGAGTTTGAAATTATCAAAGAAAACAGATCCTAAAACCAGTTGTTTTCCTCTTGTTACATGTAACTCATTTGTTAAGCTGGCGTTGACGGAACCTTTATGTATGGCAGGCTAATTGGAACTGCAAGGGAGCGCGAGCTACAAAGGCTTTTATGCGTTCTTCTTCTGTTTCTTCTTCTTCTTATTATTATTATTATTATTATTATTATTATTATTACGATTGGTTTTGAAGGATGTTCGTCAGAGTATTCCCCAGATAATAGGTGACTGATGAATACCTTGGATGAATTAAGAATTAAGATGGACATTAAGTCCATTGCCAGGCATGTGACGAAGATTTCCATTTCGAATGTACCAGAGTCTCATTTTGAACATGGAAAGCAGTGACCAGATTTTCCAAGCCAACATACAAATACTTGATGTGGTTAAAACCCATGGAATACACACAGTGAACCAACATCAAGAAATGACTCATCAAGTTATAGCTGACATGCCATCCAATAACACAGTGTTTATTTAGATAGTGTGGTGACTTCGCGGCATTGAAGCTTATAAAGTGAAATAGCATTTCTTAAAAAAGTGTTCTGCAATTGTATATTTCATATCCGAGAAATATGACGTGTCACTGGGGAAACAAAATCTGTCCCGGAACTCATTAAAAAGCTGTCTTCTGAAGTAACGAATTTTAAAGAATAAAGGTGACATGGATGAAAAATTACCGCAAACTTTACAAGGTGTGAAAAGGAAAACAGAAAGACTCCTGTACATTGAAATATGCGAAGTGCAGGGTTACAAAACTGAAAATTCAGGAGATATTGTTTTCAAAATTGGAGAGAACATGAAAATCATTCTCATTACTTTCGAAGTTGAGATTTACCGATCTCCTGTATAAGGAACAAAACAAAACTAACCCTGTCCTTGAGAATTTCATGTCTCTAGCTAAAACGAAACACATTTATTAATAAGGGGAGAAAATATTTATGTTAACAATACCAAAAATTGAAGGCTATAATGTATGTTATTGAAAACCTAACCTCCCTTCACAGGTAACTCTTGAGAAATTTTAAGAACAAAGCAGAAAATTCCGAACAGGAAATACATTTAGGTTATAGAAGGTAAAATTTTGAATTGGGAAAACGTTGAATGTGTTGTGTTGCGAATCAGTAGGGCAAAGGACCTGAAAAGAATAGGCTATCAAAATAAATTATTACAACATAAGTACTGAATGAGTCATTCTACATCTTTCATGGTAAACCAGTTTAATTCCACGAAGTACTTCCCAAGGTTGCAGATTCCACAGAACATTATCTGTCCGACTCTTTGGCTGGATCACCAAGATGGCGGCAATACGTAAAACTATGTTTAGATTCAGAAGATAAATGTTTTAAGTGCAAGACAGTAGTGAAAAATGGCGTAAAGTGTATCGTGTGTGATAAACGGTTTCGTTGTTAAGTGTGGAAGAGGAAATATCATATGGGCGTGTGAAACGTGTGCCGAGAATCGCAACGTAATGAAAACTAGGCCTACACTGAGTACGGACTCTATGACAAGGTTTAGGCTTAGGCCTAAATGCATCTCAAAATTATTGGCGAAAACAGTACCAAAACCATCGACGGTTTTGATAGTGGGTGACAGCCAAGCTCGTGGTATTGCATTCGACACAAATACCGATTATGTCGCAGCTTCTTCCGTAGTTCATCCGGGTGCGCCACTTCGGAAAGTCGTCGAAAATATAGAAGAAAGGACTGCTGACCTAGGAGACAACGATATTGCCGTGATCATCGGCCCACAATCAAGCTGAATGCGTAAGGTCATAATTAATTGAGAAATTAGGCAAGCTAACACATTCTAATGTTGTAGTAGTTAATATTCCAAAACATACATGATCTAATTACAAATTCTTGTGTAAACATAGAAATTGATAGAGTTAATAGAGACATTCAATCGTTATGTAAACATTTCGGCAATGTGCATGTTATTGATGCAGCTAGTTTTGAAAGAAATTGTTATACAAGACATAGTTTACAGCTTAATTGATTAGGAAAGCAGAACATCAGTAACGCAGTTCTAGATATCTTAAGAAAGAAAGCACAATCTAAGAAGTGTACTATTCCCCGTAATTGTATAAGTGGTCAGGGTAATTTAGTAGAGGGAGCCAGCTCTCCAGGAAGTTGGCTCATTTACAGTGTAAATGGTACAAGTACTTAATGTTGTAATGAAAATGTTATATTGCGGCCAAACTTTAGTTTTGAATACGGTGTCATGGTATGGAATAGCCATTGTCTAAGAAATAAAATTGATAAAACAGGAATTTTTCAACTCCAAATTCTGTTAAAATTATCTGTATAACTGAACACTAGTTCCAAACTAATGAGGTAGACTATGTAACACTTACTGGTTATAAATTACAGACGATATATTGTAGAAAGGTTCACAGGAATGGAGGTGTAGCAATATTCACTCTAAATAATATAGACTGTAACGTTATTGACATTTTAAACCTGTTTGTAGAGTTCAACTTTGAGGCAGCAGCAGTATTCCTTAACGATCTAGACCTAATAGTGACTTCAATTTAACAGTCTCTTGATGGAGATATAAACATATTTCTTTAAAAATTAGAGGTGCTCATAACAAGCCTTGTTGCCATATCAAAAGAAAAGGTATAAACTATATATTTTTCTTGAATTGAGACACATGACAAAGAAAGTAAATAGTCTGCTGTATTTAGTGAAGTCATTTTACTTTTACTGTGCAAACAAATATCCTACTCGAGGGAAAGCGGTGCTTGATAATATAATAACTAATGTGAAACCCTCGTCCATCAATATTGGCACGTTAGATATATCTTCATATGGGGTGGATTTTGATCACATAGCTGTTGGGTTGAAATTTCACTGCCCTATGCAGAGTGATCCCTCAACTAAAATTATTTTTGAAAGGTTCTTCTAATAACAAAAATTTATAGGTTTTATTTCTACACTTGAACTGGTTGACTGGGAATCTATATTAGGGGTATCAAAAGACTGGGTTGGTAAGAAATTTGATAATTTCTCTCATATATTTTTATTACTATTTGAGGATTGTTTTCCAGTCAAAAAGTTTATAATATTGAACGTTCAAAACCTAGGTTTTCAGGCTTGAAGTGGTTTGCACCAGAGCTTGAAATAATGAGAAATCATTTTTTGCTTTGCTATAGAGTTTTCAAGAGCAATAAGAGCCCAGAAACCTCAACTTTATACACAATTGCAAGGAGTACGTACACACGAGCTATAATGGCAGCTAAAGAAGAAGCTAATGAATGTTATATTGAAAGTGCAGGTAATAAAAGTAAAACAGCTTGGGAAGTATTCAATAGAGAGAGCAGTAGGAGTGTTAAATATAGTAGGCCCAAAGTTGAGAATACATCAGTTGAATTCAATAACTACTTTATTCAGTCTGTAAATATTAATTATGGGAATATTCCTGCCACTGATAAGGATGCATTGAGCTACCTCATCAATATTTGTTCCTGAGCAGGGCATGGTATGGAAAAAAGTGACAGAAGATTAAGTTAAGTGTATAGTGATTAATTTAAAAATTCTAACAATTCTAAAAATGGTAACATAATCTCCTGTGATGATCCACTGAAGACCTATATTTATTAACCTTTCCATTATGACTCTTGTGAACACATATATTTATAATGCCCTTCTTAAAGTATATGCAGGAACAGACAAAATCAAGCTCAGAAGTGATGTTCATAAATATAATTACCAGGTTAGCTAAAGAAGTCGATGTACCTCGTCATAGGTTACAAAAGACGACTTCAAGTCATTTCATTGCTCAGTTGAAGATATTTAATCAAGACCGACTACAATATATCAGACCGTAATGTCGAAACCTTCATTTCATTGCAAGATTAATCTTAAAACGTACGTACTTAGAAGAAAAGTATTGAAATTATGTACATTAAAGAACAAGTACCTAAGAGGCTACTGAAGATAAATACACACATACATGTAGTTATGTCAAATCAATTCCTTTAGCATCTGGTACATTACGAATAACACAACACTGACATACAGAAATATGCAAGTAAATAAATACCACACGTAATAGGCTTCTTTCTAATGAACAACTTTGCCAAAATAAATAGTAACAAGACTGTTAAGAGAGAACAGGTAGAAAATAGAAAGTAATGTTATGTAAATAGCAGTTTACCTGGTAAGTTTACATGCTGTTGAGATTAAGACCCTTGCGGATCTTCTGCTTCGCTCCCAAGTCCTCAGTATTACTTCTCCTCATCTGTTGATTGTGAATTTTTTTTAGCAATATCCTTAGAGACATTTTAGTCATGCAAAAGTTCTTAGTAGTTTTCGACAAAATGTTGGCCAGGACTTTAATGCACTTCTTCAAAAAATTTATTAATGGCATTTGACACTTGCAGACGTAGTCAGCATTACTTAAGGTATTTTCAGCCATTTGGAAACGTAGTTTCACTACAGCATCTCTCTGATTGTCTAATTTCTAAAAAAAAATGTGGTTCATATTCGACACTGATAAGGGTTTCGAAAAGGCAATACACATCGAAAGTAAGGGATAGAAGGAAAGCTGAAGGATGCTTCAAACCACCTCTGTTTAGCTGACTGAGGTATAAATAACGTTCCATATTAACGCAAACAAGACGTAGCTCTTCATCAGACTGTAGCATAACTTTGCATTCCAAACACTTCTCTCTTTTCCTTAATTTCTCCAGGATGGTCATGTTCGTATAACTAGCAATACATAATAAAATTCTCTGAGTTTCTACAGGAACAGTTGAACAGCGAGACTCGTCAAGGGCCGGTTCCGAACCATCCAAGTTTTCATCTACTTTCCTGTGGGTGAATGTTACAACTAGATCATTCAAGGTAAACTCTCCTAACTTGGCAGACTTTAACTTCAGCAAACGTAGGACTTGGAGTCTTCGATTAGATTCAAGTATCTGTTCAACACATACATTGTACGTGCAGCCACTTGGTCTCCCATAAGCTGCTAAGGTTCCCTCCAAACTATCTCTCTGTAACTTGGATGACAGTGTATAGTCTTAATAATTGTACTTATCAAAAACGTATTTACATAGATCAACAATTGCGAGGAGTGTATGAGTGTACGTGTCATTAGTGAGTTTCCCTTCGGTCTGCGACATGTGCCAGATATCAATATAATTTTTCAAAGTTTGTAAAAAGAGGAATTTGGTGTCATTGGCCCCATAAATTGGGTTTGCATCCTCATTTAAGGTGTATGTTCCTTTCATAACATGCTGAACATTAACAATGTTCCACCATTTAGAGGTCAGCTTTAAAAATTGGATGGTACCCTCAGAGATAACCTTCATTTCGCAGCATCTCTAAGGCCACAATATTTTTGGGTCAGAAATACTCAGAGTTGGAGCGACGTTCTGCCTCTCAATAGTCGTGGGATACGAAGCCTTCCTGGTCAAATTTGGAGTTAGTTTTAATAACATCATGTTTTCAGAACGAAATAGGTCTCTCAGGTATGAAAAATTAGCCTGAATGGTTGTGAATTGGCATGTCGTCTTACCTTCAGGAATGTTCAACATGTTATCAATGACAGTGAATGTCTGTTTAACATCTGGGAAAACAAATGCTTCGCTGAACCTGTTTAACCAATTATTCCGAATACACTTCTATAAATGCACGTTGTCAAAGAGAAGAAACAGAGACTTGGAAGGATCAGCTGGATTAGGGACACGAGTTTTTAGGATCCCGCTGCTTAATAGCTCAAATATTTTCCTATTTGTTCCATGATTATCAGAGACTGAGCACACTACATCAAAGTTAAGTTCATTCATGACTTTGAGAACATTTACTGTTAGTTTCAGTAGTGTCTCAGCATTCATATTTTTTACTGGAGAGAGATCTATGACATCCTTGTACTTTGAATTTAAGGATGAAGACATAAAAACCTGCGTAGTGGTGGCTGCCTCAGACTCAGACCCATTTTCATCAATCCCTATTATCTTTTCTGCTTTATATGTCGGCATTAACATAAATTTCATCCATCATGACTAACAACTTTATCCTCATCATTCAAAAGTTTAAACTTCTCCATTAAGAAACATTTTTTTAAGAAGATCTAATACCACAGCCTATTGGGCCTATTATACCTAATAATTGACGAAGATACGCATGATGAGGTAGAGCCATAAGGTTGGTTTTACGAATGGACTGATAGGCTCCTGGGTATGAGTAAGAAATTGTGGCAGCCCATATAAGAAGCTCTTACGAATACTGCACATGACTTACTACAGACAATTCCAACTGTTCTAGAACAAATTTAATTTTTCTGCGTTTTACTATATCCATATCACTGTCAAGAACCAAGGCCTCCTTTAAAAATATCACTATGACAGAAATTCTATCAGATGTGGAAACATGTCCATCACTGTAATTTGAAAGATAACTCACCAAATTGTCCAGCTTACTCCGCCTATTACACTTCAGGTCACTGTTTCCTTCACTCTACAGTATCCACTTAAACTTCTCAGCAGGCACACAGAGATTCATATAAAATACTTTTACATGTAAAAAACTTGATACTTTGAAACACATATTCTTTGATGGTATATCGTCAAATTTACCACCATCATCTATATTAATAAAAGGAACAATATTTTCACTCATAATTACTGTGAACGGAGCCACCTGTTTGCTGCCAAGAATGTTCTGAAGTCTTCAAAATGTGGTTTTAAATCCTGCTCACACCACTTAGCAAAATTCTTCTCCTCCCTGTCGATCACTTGTTGTAATCGTTCTTCTGGATTTCTCCTCCCTTTGGGGAGTCTAATTGTATGGTAAGAAGGTTGATTTGGGAAAATTGTAGTGCATCAGGAGTTAATTTAGGAATTTTACGAGGGATACGAATAGGCTCACAAATTTTGGTTCGAAATGTTTCACACATACAACACTTTGGTCTTTGACTTCCAAATTTCCCCGATGAATATTCCTTATCCATTTCTCCCATAAAGATCTATCATTAGGGAATTAAAAGTTGAAGTATCCGCAACGGTATAGTTCGATCTACAACCAGGAACGCAACAGAACGACCCATTTAGTGAAATCTTACAGTACGGCAATATATACACTATTATATACTAACAATATCATTATATACACTCTTAGCAATGCGCCATACTTATAAACCGTTATAGATTACTATTTCACCAAATATATTGTACCAGGAACTGTTTTAGCCAGGTACATTATTTTGCAGTTGCCGGAAAATTTGGAAAAGAACGGCAGTAATATGTGTTCATGTGCCCGACATCTTATGTGAGCTCGAGACGAAGTTCCTCGTGGCAAGCAATACACGTCACGAGCGATGAACCTGCGGGTGACGTCAGTGTCACATGTTGTATGCCTTTCTCTCGAATGTACAGGAAAACAAATTCTAACTTTTTAACCGATGAAGATACAGAAATGATACATACCACATCGTGTAGCTAGTGTTCTGAAGGCAAACATATGTCAATCTCAATAAATTCCATCAAGGCGTTCAAGAGATATAAGCGAGAAAGAAGCCACATTTCTCCTCGTGACGTGGTGAGTAACCTTGGCCTTACGGAATATAAGCACGGTCCTGACAGTAGTAAACCAGTTCAAATCCTTCACAGCTAGCTCGCCTGTCATGCTGCTCGCGACAAGTGAAGTCGAACTCGGTGTTCATTCTGTCGGAACGTCGTAATACTTGCATAAATTTCGACAGCAAGTTGACACTTAGTTTACGTGAACACCAGTGACTAACCTATAAATTGTTGGACTTACAATTCGTCAAGGACATTCGAACTTCGGAAATTAACGTGTTTATAACATCGAAGTTATAAGACTTGTAATATTTCGCCAATATTTGAACGTACCAAATATCTCGATTTTCGTGTGAATAAGTTTAACAAACTTGAAGTTAGCACGACTACTTTAAATAGTAATGGTCTTGAACTGTTTCAACCTAGAACATCGTGAGTGTAGGTTTGCAATACATTGACTATTTTGAATATTATTAAAGCCTAAAACACTTTAACTTGTGCATAACGACGGTTCGCTAATCATCGTAACAGACTGTACCATTTGAAACAACCCGTGTGGATAGATTGTTCAATGAACTACAAATACGCCGCAATACATAACGCATACTTCGTAATTCAGTGACATTGTGAATTATAGGATTCGTACACGAGTATTTAAGGAACTGTGATGGTGAGAAGGAACATTACGATATATTACGAGAGAGAAAGTCATTTATTTCTTTGCTGTGAAAGTGAGTCATGATAAACTGTGCTTCGAATGAAAGTTATTTTTGACACTACGAACGGTGTGCTGTGAGAGTAAAGATAAACTATGCATAGAAATGTTTTTTCTCATTTTCCAACTATCGCAACTTACGAAAAGAAACAGTGCTTCGACATATTTCTCATCTAGTGAATGGTGATTATTTCTGAAACAGTTACAATCAGTTCTAACTGCACAAATCAAATAGTGCATGTTTCAACATAGGACACTCTATCACTGGCCTAGTCAGATGGACCTTCTCGTGTCAAAGCCACTCTTTTATTAACCTGAGAAATCCTGACTCAAGACGACGGAGATCGACGGAGATTTGATGCAGATCAACGCGGAGCGTGGACTCGGTACTACGAGGGACACTTCCAGGGACGTGGTACTATGGAACATGGTGGTGCTTGCTGTTAGCTGAGTTCCAGATTGTTGCTTGCAGAGCAGTATTTAACAGTTCGAGCTCAACAAGAAGGCATATTTCAGGAGATATAAGTGTATTTTCATTCAGAAACGTAATTCTGACTTTCAACAAAACTCTTATAGACATTGTCATTGCTGACAAAAAACATTAACTCAATTCAAAAGCTCACTTACTTAATATTTTTATAAACTTGGAAAATTAACGCTTTACAATACTTAAAACTAAAGACAGACTTTTAGAAGACAGTGTTCTCTCCTAATATCGTATGTTCTCACTTGTTGGAACTTTAGAATTTCAATTCAGTGCTTCATCCATAGTGAAAGCGTACCATAAACTCTTAATTTGCAATATTTTCACAAAGTGTATAATAAGTTACGTAAAATAGGACAATACTTAGAACTTGATACCAGAAGATCGGATTTAATTTCAAGTGGTTTATATTTGAGTATAAATAGTTTGATGTGTTCACAAGAAGGAATTACAAATTTTACTTTATTTAATTTACGTAGAAAACATACTCTGAAATCACAAATGATAATAGAAAGGACTTTAGGATTTCTTACTTACTTACTTACTTACTTACTTACTTACTTACTTACAACATGCTTTATTAATTTACATCAAGAAAGTCATGATGGACATAACTGGTTAGATTTTATACGATCAACATAATTTTTTCGATATTTTGGTTGGAATTGGGGCATATTTTCAAATAAATATCTATGATCACTAAAATTCAGCGATATAATAGGGTACATTTTAATAGATTGAATAAATGGAAGAAGGTTATATCTATTATTTCGCCTTGCGATTCTCCCTCTCTGTACCTTCTTCTAAGGACTAGGCACCCCTCAGAACAACCTCATGCTCTTTGAAATCATGTTTTCCTGGTACAATATACTTTATACTTCAATGACTTGATCAAAATAACACTTTTAACACAATGTAAACACAGCCATGAACCAACCACATGTCTCAAACGTTCGCCCACGTTCCTCCCAATCGATAGTAGTATTAAGGTCTGATGTATTGTAGTCGGTCGTGGTTTAATAAACTGCCTTCAGATCTAAAGGAACTTCCAAGTAATATATTCAGAAATAAGCTTCAGAAGTGGTTACTCATGCATCCCTATTACTCAGTGCAGGAATACCATGAAATTAATGAATTTGATATACCAGGTGGCTCACGGACGCCGTACTTTCTACTTATAAATGTCCCGCATGCGTAAGTGATGTGTGGGGTGTCTACCAACTGATTTTAACAGGGGAACTACTGCCAGCGGGCAGGTTACGTCAGAATATGAAGAGATAAGAAACAGAGTCACACTCGCAGCATGTTACTCAGCGCTGCCGGTCGAATGCATCCCTTGCATTCGTAAACATCGTTTTCGACCGCATAGTTCTAGGCTGGTGTATGGTACAGCCGCACTATATTTGCTGTCTGCATATCGGCAGTAGCTAGTGTGATCAGCAGCGGTGAATACACAGACATTATTTTAATCTGGACAATCTCGTCGGAATGCAACAGAAGCTCCAAACAGACGTATGCCTTCTACATACGTACTTCACCGAACAGTATTAGTTTTTGTTTCATACATGCAACTCTTCCAT
Source organism: Anabrus simplex (assembly GCF_040414725.1). NCBI lineage: Eukaryota > Metazoa > Arthropoda > Insecta > Orthoptera > Tettigoniidae > Anabrus > Anabrus simplex. The sequence goes on from NC_090266.1 coordinate 281,530,463, forward strand.
CGAGTGGAATGTCTACACGTGTATAAATAAATAAGTTATTAGATTTCCTATTCTACACCTTTGGCGTGTCTACAAATAGTAGCGGCAATTAGGGGTGCGGCGAGGAGGGACAGTCGCTACCCCCCCCCCTCCACTTTGTGGAGTATACATTACATTTTCATTCCACTTTAGCCAGCTGGAACTAGGAATTATTTTAAAAAGCTGTTTGTACAAACCTTGTTATCTTATCTGCTAATTCCTTCGTTTATTTTCTTTAATTATTAACATAATTATTGACGGAAATACGCACAAAATGTTGTTCGTCGCCGCTAACCAATTTGTATAGCACTACGGCAAGTAATGGAGACTTTGCCTGTGCTGTGAGGAAGGGTAGTAGGGGTATATATTGTTTGCCGAGGTCGTGGCCATTGAGTTATAATTCACCCACTTGTCGCGCGCATTCATCAGTCTGGCAGTCTGTTTAGTGTCTGTTAGTTTCTTAGTGAGTATTCAAATACTAATTTTTTTAATTGCATAATCATGCCGTACTTCTATGTAATTATACCGGGCGAGGTGGCTGTGGGGTTACGGGCGTGCAGCTCTGAGTTTGCACTCGGGAAATAGTACTTTCGGATCCCACTGTCAGCAGCACTGAAGATGGTTCTCCGTGGTTTCCCATTTTCACACCAGGCAAGTGCTGGGGCTGTACCTCATTTAAGGCCACGGTCGCTTCCTTTCCACGCGTAGCCCTTTTCTGTCTCATCGTCGCCATAAATCCTATCTATGTCGGTGCGACGTAAAGCCAATTGTAAAAAAAAAAAAAAAAATCTGTTGTAATCGTATTTCAACAGAAGCTAATACCAACGTTCCTAAGTTATTTCTTTGTGTTATGTTATTTATTAAGTAAATGCCCCGTAGTATGTTTGTGAGACCTGGTGAAAATTTTATTATACAGCACTGAATCAAAATCTCAAAAAAAAACTAATATTACGAATAGGCCTAATCCACGGGGCTGATTAATTACATTTACTTATAAAAAAGCATAATACAAACGAAATAATTTAGTCCGGTGAATGTAAAGTTGGTATTCTCTCGCGTTGAAATGACAATTACAATTAAATATATCTGTTTTTACAATTGACTTCAATAATAATAATAATAATAATAATAATAATAATAATAATAATAATAATAATGTTATTTGCTTTACGTCCCACCAACTACTTTTTAAGGTCTTCGAAGACGCCAAGGTGCCGGAATTTAGTCCCGCAGGAGTTCTTTAACGTGCCAGTAAATCTACCGACACGGGGCTGTCGTATTTGAGCACCTTCAAATACCACCGGACTGAGCCAGGATCGAACCTGCCAAGTTGGGGTTAGAAAGCCAGCGCCTTAACCGTCTGAGCCACTCATCCCGGCCAATTGACTTTATGTCGCACCGACACAGATAGAACTTATGGGAAGGAAGCAACCGTGGCCTTAATTAAGGTACAGCCTCAGTGTTTGCCTGGTATGAAAATGGGATACCACGGAAAACCATCTTCAGTGGTGTCGACAATGGGATTTGAAACCACTGTCTCCCGAGTGCAAGCTCACAACTGCGCGCCCGTAACCCCACGGCCAGATCGCCCTGTACAATTACATAGATGTACGGCATGATTATGCAATTAATAATCATTTAGTATTTGAATACACACTAAAAAACTAACAGACAATAAAGAGACTGCCAGACTGACGAATGCGCGCGGCAAGCGGGTGAATTGTAACTCCGTGGCCACGACCTTGGCAAAAATTTGTACCCCTACTACCCTTCCTCACAGCATATGCAACGTCTCCACTACTTGCCGTAGCGCTATACAATAAAGGAAAGATACAGCATATAAGACAACAAGGCTTGTACAAATAGCTTTTTTTTTAAATAATTCCGAGTTCCAGCTGGCTAAAATGGAATAAATGTCATATTTACTCTACAAAGTGCGGGAGGGAGCGACTGTCCCTCCTCACCCCACCCCCTAACCGCCGCTACTGTTTGTAGACACGCCAAGGATGCAGTAAATGAAATCTAATAACTTATTAATTTAGACACGTGTAGACATTCAACTCGATAAAAAAGATGATTGCATGGAACAAAAACTAATACTATTTGGCGAAATATGTGTGTAGAAGGCGTACGTCTGTTTGGAGCTTCTGTTGCATACCGACCAGGTTGTCCAGCTTAAAATAATGTCTATGTATTCACCGCTGCTGATCACACTAGCCATTGCCGATATGCAGACAGCAAATATAGTGCGGCTGTACCATACACCAGCCTAGAACTATGCGGTCGAAAACGATGTTTACGAATGCAAGGGATGCATTCGACCGGCAGCGCTGAGTAACATGCTGCGAGTGTGACTCTGTTTCTTATCTCTTCATATTCTGACGTAACCTGCCCGCTGGCAGTAGTTCCCCTGTTAAAATCAGTTGGTAGACACCCCACACATCACTTACGCATGCGGGACATTTATAAGTAGAAAGTACGGCGTCCGTGAGCCACGTGGTATATTGAAATTACAATTTTTTTATTAGTTTGTGTAAGTGCTGTATATTATGAGTTTATTTTTTGACAATGTCTCTTGTACGTAACATACTTAATGACTGAGTAAAAATTAAATTCATTTCAATTCAATTCAGTGGTCAGCGTTGAGGCCTTCGGTCCAGACGATCCCGGGTTCGATTCATGGCTGGGTCGGGGACTTTCATCGGGTCTCGTTAATTCTTCTGCCTTATGGACTGGGTGTTTGTGTTTGTCCCAACACTTCCCTCTTCATATTCAGAAAACACATCACACTACCAACCACCACAGGAGATGCAGTAGTGATTACATCCCTCCGCATAAGGTTCGCGTCAGGAATGGTATTCGGTCGTAAAACAAGACCAAATCCACATGTGCGACAAGTACGGACCCACAACCCCAAAAGTGCGGGAAAAGCGGGAGAAGATTATCTACAGATATTAGAAGATTAAAATCCTTGGTAGGTGTTTGTATGTGTGGGCTGTTCTCGAGATCGACCGAAGGGATTTTATACGGTTTTCAGCGTTGTATAAGCAATTTATCAAGGACAGCTTAGGTGTATAAAACATTAATCTACGACAAACGAGAATTGGGCAGTGGCGATTTTAGTGAAGAAAGTCAAAGAGAACGGTCATCCGAGCGCTTTCTTTACCTTCGCTGCCTAAACCATTGAGGATTGACCCCAGATATGTGTGAAAGAGTTGTTGAGTTGTTGAGCATATTAAGCTTTACAGTTCAAGTCCCCGGCGGTACATAATGGTACCTGTCTGTAAAGGGTAGCCCTCAATGAGCCTTTTTATACCCCTTACAGTACACAATTTGCAGCAAAATATAAACCTTAAAATTAGAAAACACAAAAGTTTCGGATTTTTAAATGATAATGGTGTACAAAATATTATTATCTACAATTGGCCTACCTCTAAAAATATAACCGAAATAAACCTTTTATTTTCTGTTAGTAAAAGTAGAAGAAGAGTATCGACATAATACAGAGAAAAAAGAAATATCATAAGAATATCCTAGGAAAAGAAGCTCGTAAATAGGCTCTTGAGCATTTATTTAAACATTCGAAAAATGATCTCTAATGATGTAACATTACTTAAGAGATCAATTACTAGTGATTACCGTTCCTGTCAAGTATTCGTCATGATTCCAGATTTTGTGGAGAATTGAAAAAATAATTAGAAATCATTCACTAAATATTAGTCAGCATTCCTTAAATAAAAAACGAGATTGCTTTGCAATATTATTTGAAGGTATTATTACAAAGTACACTAGCTGAAAAAAAAAGAAGTGCCCAGCAGGATTAGTCCAAATGGCATGCAGTTTGGAACACGAGCTTACAATCGATTGATGTGTAAATGATTAAAATTATCTGTAATTTCTAGAGTACTAGAGTACAGTACATTAGTGGTACCACCGCGATTTGAGCGATAGTGTTTTTACTCAGACGTACGGAGTGTCAGACAGTCAACACAGTGAGTGAAGGGTCACTAAACCTAGAATATGCCTATAGGTGGGCCGGCAAAATGTTGCACTTGACATTTGTAAGTCATGTTGGCACTACTACAAAAATGAAATGAAGAACGTCGCCCGTCAGTCAGAATCACACTTTTATGTCGGATATAGTTACGCATTTTATTCATGTTAATTCGTATTTAATTCCGTATAGTGCTTATAATCTTTTATATGCTTACACGAATATGCCCATTTTAAAAATGTTATAAGGTTTAAGCGAGCCACAAAATAAATTCGAACTATTTTCACTTGATTGTTGTTGACAGTGGTTCATGTTTGTGGGTTACTGTAGTCACGTCCTAGTTCGTGAACCATGGGCAACGGCTGAGTGGCCTAGTAAGTGGTCCTGAGAGTCGGGATACCAGTTGCTATGGAATGGGAGTGGGCATCTCGGACATATTCTGAGTCCTGGCCCTCCTTGTGCTCAGACGGCTAGGACTATACAATCCACCGGTGGTCCATAACCCGTTAGAGGAGAGATCCTCACTTGGACTATCTGCAAGTAGGGTAGCATCCTGCTTCATGAATCTACCGAGCTCAGAACATTTTAAGCAAGCCTCGGACCTATGGGAGTAATGGAGTCCCACTCCCATTTGACAGGCGAGGGACTCCTTGGAAACAACTTGGCGAACGAAATGGAATTCGATGGGGAGCTATCAGTATTAATGGGTCTTATGGAAGAAAGAAGGTAGAACTGGCTGAGTCAGCAAAGAGGATGCATCTGGATGTGCTAGGAGTAAGTGATATTCGGGTAAGGGGAGATAACGAGGAAGAGATAGGAGATTATAAAGTGTACTTGACGTGTGTTAGAAAGGGAAGGGCAGAGTCTGGGGTAGGGTTCTTTATCAGGAATACCATTGCACGGAACATAGTTTCTGTTAGGCACATAAATGAGCGAATGATGTGGGTAGATTTGTCATTTGGAGGTATTAGGACTAGAATTGTGTCCGTGTATTCACCATGTGAGGGTGCGGATGAGGATGAAGTTGACAAGTTTTATGAAGCATTGAGTGACATCGTGGTCAGGGTCAACAGCAAGGATAGAATAGTGCTAATGGGCGATTTCAATGCGAGAGTTGGGAATAGAACTGAAGGATACGAAAGGGTGATTGGTAAATGTGGGGAAGATATGGAAGCTAATGGGAATGGGAAGCGTTTGCTGGACTTATGTGCTAGTATGGGTTTAGCTGTTACGAATACATTCTTCAAGCATAAGGCTATTTACCGCTACACATGGGAGGCTAGGGATACCAGATCCATAATAGACTATATCTTAACAGACTTCGAATTCAGGAAATCTGTTAGGAATGTACGAGTTTTCCGCGGATTTTTCGATGATGCAGACCACTATCTGATCTGTAGTGAACTAAGTATCTCTAGGCCTAGGTTAGAGAAAGTAAAATCTGTCTGCAAACGAATAAGGGTAGAAAATCTCCAGGACGAGAACATTAGACAGAAGTACATGGATATGATTAGTGAGAAGTTTCGAACAGTAGACAGTAAGCAGGTTCAGGATATAGAAAGTGAATGGATGGCATACAGGGATGCTGTAGTAGAAACAGCCAGGGAATGCCTAGGAACAACTGTGTGTAAACATGGGAAAAGGCGATCATCTTGGTGGAATGATGAAGTGAGAGCAGCTTGTAAACGTAAAAAGAAGGCTTATCAGGAATGGCTCCAAACAAGGGCTTACGCAGACAGGGAGTTGTACGTAGATGAAAGAAACAGAGCGAAACAAATAGTTGTTGAATCCAAAAAGAAGTCCTGGGAAGATTTTGGTAACAACCTGGAATGGCTAGGTCAAGCAGCAGGGAAACATTTCTGGACAGTAATAAAGAATCTTAGGAAGGGAGGGAAAAAGGAAATGAACAGTGTTTTGAGTAATTCAGGTGAACTCATAATAGATCCCAGGGAATCACTGGAGAGGTGGATTGAATATTTTGAACATCTTCTCAATGTAAAAGAAAATCATCCTGGTGGTGTTGTGAACAGCCAAGCTCATGGGGAGGAGGAAAATGATGTTGGTGAAATTATGCTTGAGGAAGTGGAAAGGATGGTAAATAAACTCCATTGTCATAAGGCAGCAGGAATAGATGAAATTAGACCTGAAATGGTGAAGTATAGTGGGAAGGCAGGGATGAAATGGCTTCATAGAGTAGTAAAATAAGCATGGAGTGTTGGTAAGGTACCTTCAGATTGGGCAAAAGCAGTAATTGCACCTATCTATAAGCAAGGGAACAGGAAGGATTGCAACAACTATCGAGGTATCTCATTGATTAGTATACCGGGCAAAGTATTCACTGGCATCTTGGAAGGGAGGGTGCGATCAGTCGTTGAGAGGAAGCTGGATGAAAACCAGTGTGGTTTCAGACCACAGAGAGGCTGTCAGGATCAGATTTTTAGTATGCGCCAGGTAATTGAAAAATGCTACGAGAGGAATAGGCAGTTGTGTTTATGTTTCGTAGATCTAGAGAAAGCATATGACAGGGTACCGAGGGAAAAGATGTTCGCCATACTGGGGGACTATGGAGTTAAAGGCAGATTATTAAAATCAATCAAAGGCATTTATGTTGACAATTGGGCTTCAGTGAGAATTGATGGTAGAATGAGTTCTTGGTTCAGGGTACTTACGGGGGTTAGACAAGGCTGTAATCTTTCACCTTTGCTGTTCATAGTTTACATGGATCATCTGCTGAAAGGTATAAAATGGCAGGGAGGGATTCAGTTAGGTGGAAATGTAGTAAGCAGTCTGGCCTATGCTGACGATTTGGTCTTAATGGCAGATTGTGCCGAAAGCCTACAGTCTAATATCTTGGAACTAGAAAATAGGTGCAATGAGTATGGTATGAAAATTAGCCTCTCAAAGACTAAATTGATGTCAGTAGGTAAGAAAGTCAACAGAATTGAATGCCAGATCGGTGATACAAAGCTAGAACAGGTCGATAATTTCAAGTATTTAGGTTGTGTGTTCTCCCAGGATGGTAATATAGTGAGATTGAATCAAGGTGTCGTAAAGCTAATGCAGTGAGCTCGCAGCTGCGATCAACAGTATTCTGTAAGAAGGAAGTCAGCTCCCAGACGAAGCTATCGTTACATCGGTCTGTTTTCAGACCAACTTTGCTTTACGGGAGCGAAAGCTGGGTGGACTCAGGATACCTTATTCATAGGTTAGAAGTAACAGACATGAAAGTAGCAAAAATGATTGCTGGGACAAACAGGTGGGAACAATGGCAGGAGGGTACTCGGAATGAGGAGATAAAGGCTAATTTAGGAATGAACTCGATGGATGAAGCTGTACGCATAAACCGGCTTCGGTGGTAGGGTCATGTGAGGCGAGTGGAGGAGGATAGGTTACCTAGGAGAATAATGGACTCTGCTATGGAGGGTAAAAGAAATAGAGGTAGACCAAGACGACGATGGTTAGACTCGGTTTCTAACGATTTAAAGATAAGAGGTATAGAACTAAATGAAGCCACAACACTAGTTGCAAATCGAGGATTGTGGCGACGTTTAGTAAATTCACAGAGGCTTGCAGACTGAACGCTGAAAGGCATATCAGTCTATAATGATAATGTATGTATGTATGTTGTTGACAATATGGGTAGCATAGTGGTGCCATCTATAACTAGCTTGACTACCGTATTGAAGTGTCGCCGTTTCAGGTGTGATTCGCGCGTTTATGAAAGTTTTGTTTTCATTGTGAGATAATTGTGAAATTTTATTTTAACGAATGCAGTGCGATGTCTCGGAAACGACAACGTAGTCATGAAGCGCGAAGTGATAATTCTTTGCGCCGCGGAGTGTCCCTTAATAGTCAGGCATTAGAATTAGTGCGGAGAACTCGTGAGTTTTACGAGAGGGAGAGGAAATTCGTACGCTTGTATAGTCGTCTCTCTGTTCCTGCAGATCATGTTGTGGAACGCATATGTCAAAACACTAGGGCTTTCAAAGCGTACTGTTATGCAGAGAGGTGTTCGCCTTCATGAACAGAAGTAAAAAAGGACTGGGGTACATAGCAGTAGCGGAAACTGGGCTGATAGTAGGTACTTGTTTCACAGCACTTCGGGAAAGAAACGAATTAAGCTGTCTCCTGTAACGGGAATTATTTCCAGGCTGATGCAATACGAAGACACGGTACGATTATTACAGCTCAAAGCCCTTTCTGTCATTGTTATGGACAATGCACATTATCACTCCGTAATAATGGATAAGACCCCTACTTCGAGCGCCCGTAAAGAACTGTTAGTGGAATAGCTGCAGTAAAGAAATATCCCAGCACATATGTGTATGACTAAATTAGTCGACGAGGTAGCGAAGGAACAAGGGCACGAGGTTATTAGGTTGTTGCCGTACCACTGTCACTTCAACCTCATTGAGTTGGTACGGTATGGGGTGAAGTAAAACATTACGTGCACATAAATAACAAGTCCCTCACAATTACTGAAGGACTGTTCCGGGAGAGTATCGCTGGAATGGATGCGGTTTTGTGGATGAAGAAAGTTAGCCATGTGGCAACATTCATTAATTCGGCAATGGCAATACATGGCATCATCAGTGACTCTCAGGAGTTGATGATCTGCCTAAACGATGATGACAGTGACAACGAAGGCGACGGTAGTGGTGGCAGTGATCTGGAGGGTGTCGAGCCTCTACCTTTGTGAATCAGGTATGAAAATAAGGTAAATTTTATAGATTTTACTTGAAACCTTTTGTGTTAGCACCGGTGTATATTATTCTAACATTTATTGGTGTATTTAAAGTGAGATTCTTATCGGCCGATTTCTTCCGTATTTTCTAACATCGCGATAATAAGAGCTTCGTGGTATATTTATCTCTTATTATTTTGCGTGATAAATAATCGGTGAGTTGAAGGTTCGATTTTTGTCGGCGGATTTAATTTGTATTGTGTATCATCGCGATGACATTAAAACATTTCTTCCGTGTTTTTAAAAACTCTGTGCAATCAGCTGTTGTTGCGGCGGCAACATCGCTTCGTGCGCCATTGCAGTGTGACCAACATTGTGGGCAGCTGTCATGTGCAACCTTACGCCGGCCCACCTATAGTAGACGTTTAATATACCATTACTAGCACTTGACGGAGTTTGATAGAAGCCACTTTGTGTCTCTTCATGAGGCTGAGTGGTCGTATTGTTGCAAATGCAAGGCACGCAGGTCATTCAGATGTGACGGTGGCCCGATGTTGGAACCAGTGGGTACGGGTTAAAAGTGGACACTACATAGGGCCTATGTCGTGGAGTTTCCGGTCGACAAAGAGAGACCACACCAAGGAAGGATCTTCGTGTCGTGCGCCAAGCATTACGCAACCCCTTGACATCTTCGCCTGCCATTCGGACACAGTTAATTGCCACAGTTCAGCACCCTGTCGTCCCTAAGTTGAAGATATTTCCTGAAACGCTTATTTGTTCCTGTAACTGTTTAACATGCAGAATTAGTGCCTACTTTGCGATAAATGTATATTTAAGTGCATTAAACGTTTTTTTTAATACATAGTATCTCGTTGGTCGGCAGAGGGTGTAACTCTGTCACATTCTGTGAAGTTGAGGGGACATTCTCTCGATATAAAATATGAAATATGGCACAAATTTATACCAGAAAACCTTGAAAAAGGCACGTAAGTCAACTGCAGTGTAGCTGGGAAGTAAGTTGTATCACTGTAAGCTTTCATTCAGAAAATGGCGGGTTCAAGCCCCACCATCGACAGTCCTTACTATGATTTTCCGTTACTTCCCATTTTCACTCCTGGTACCTCAGTTAAGGCCATGGCCGCTTCCTTCACATTCTTAGCCCGTTACTCTGGATTCGTCGCCGGTAACCTGAGTTATTCTGGGAAAAAGAAAAATGTTACAGTATTTATGGATACGTATTACTTAGGTGGTGCTTATAATATAAATCATCTGCTAAAGTGGCATCTGTGACGTCCTGTATAGCCGGAAGAAAGAGTGTTGTAATGTGTTTCCGTTTCAAAGAGTGTAGTGACTGTCAGTGTTGACATACCAGTGTCGCGAAATAAGGAAGTATAAATATGATGCCTGACTAAAAGCAAAGCAAGCTTGTAGTTTTCACGTGACTATTGATATCGAGTTCATAGCCACGGGACCTCCAGTTTTACATGCAATCAGAATCAGGGATATGATGTTCATTTTTAAAAATTCGACGTGCATTGGGCGGGATTCAAACCACGGTTGCATTGATGAGAAGACAGTGACTATGCCACTCTATTTTCACGCTCCTGATGCCTGAATATGGATGGCCATATTTATATCACATCAGCATCTAGCTATCTGTCTATCGCAAGGACGTTTTCGTACATAAGTCGTTGCTTAGAGCAATCAATAAATTCACTTTTCGTTAAATCCGCACGCAGTTAAGTCACATTCCAACAAAAATTGCTTGTGTGATAAGTAGCTACCAACGTTACAGTACGTATCTAGTATTTACGATGGCTGGAGTAGTTTGCTCATGATGTCTTCCAACTGCATAGTAATAGCTCCACCTGATGACCAAAAAAATCTTCTCAACATTAAACCGCGTATAAATGTTTAACAGCTTTCAAAAATGTGTAATTGTCCAATTTATCGGAGATTAGGTTTAAAATATAATGTGGTTATGCTATAACCGGACTTATTAGCGTATTATATTTTATTTATACTCAGACCTTCCTCTCTGCCCTTAATCCGCTTCCACACGGATCGCAGAATTCTGGAATAAAGACCAAGTATCAGGTTTATATAAAACGAAATACACATGTACGTACAACACAAAGCACTTCATACGTGGCTGCGATGATTTCTGTAGCAGCTTACCATAGAGTTAGTTACCGGATCGTGGTCTTGGACTTTCTACCACTGATATTTCCCTTATATTTTACTGTATCGAAGAAAGATATAGGACAAAATAGTTTATAAATAATATGCTAAATGAATGTTGCCATGAGCAATTTTCCTGTAAAATCAACTTTAGAGGTAGACACGAGTTTTATGTTTCAGGCTCACTCTGAAGCCCCTCTTCTGGTGATTTTTTTTAACAACACTAGTATTTACGATGGCTGGAGTAGTTTTGCTCATGCTGTCTTCAAAGTGCATGGTAATATCTCCATCTGATGACCACAGAAATCTTCTCGACACTAAACCCCTTATAACTCTTACTTGCCTTACTTGCCCGTATGCTAAACTTAATATCAGGTAGCCCGTTACTCTCATATCAAGTTGATGTGATCCATTTCCCCGTGATATTCAGACAGACAGACAGAAATTAAACTGAACCGACATAGGCCATTATTTATCCTATTCGCTCTAAAAACCAAGTATTAGGTTATAGATATTCCATGCGTTACAGACATTGAAGTAAATTCCATAAGCAGCCTTGGTAGAATACTACCGCACGTTACTATAATAGTCAGCTATGGCTTGATACCATGCACATGTTTCTCATTCATTTGTCTATTCCTTCGTGAGATTTTCCGAATGTATTGTGTCTTTCGAGAGAGCCCCCGTGGCTTAGGTGGTAGCGCGCCAACCTCTAACCGCTGGGTTCCGTGGCTCAAATCCCGGTCACTCCATGTGAGTATTGTGCCGGACAACGTGGAGGCGGGAGAGGTTTTTCTCTGGGTACTCCGGTTTTCTCTGCCATCTTTCATTCCAGCAAAACTCTCCAATATCATTTTATTCCATCTGTCTGTCATTAATCATTGCCCCAGAGGAGTGCAACAGGCTTCGGCATCTGGAAAAATTCCTATCCTCGCCGCTAGGTGGGGCTTCTTTCTTTCTTTCTTTCTTTCTTTCTTTCTTTCTTTCTTTCCAGATGGAATGATTGGAAACAGGCTGTGAATTTTTTCATAGTGTCTTTCAACGTATACATTTCATGTACTTTAAAGGGTGATCCATTGCGAGGTGCGCCTTTCTTGGTGAGGTTCACTGCTGGTTGTAGTTCTACCTCAGTGGCGTAGTCGGTTAGGGATTGTCCTATTCTGCTCGATCATGGCTGAAGTCGATGGCATGTGAGGGGTGTTCAAATGCTTCAGTTCCGTATCGTTGGCTCCCGACACGTGAAGAACTACCGCGGGACAAAATTTGAACACCCTGACGTCTCTTAAAATCTACGATAATTGAAGGGACTGTGGTAGAGCAGCTGTTTACCTGTCCGTCCATGACCCCTCGGGGTGTTGCGTCATGGGGTTTGGTTTCTTTTTTTCTCTGTTGAGTGTCACTTGCGTTCATTGCAATCTTGCATTCATACGTTATTGAATAATGCTATTGATTTTGCATCTCACTAACTACTTTTGTGGTATTTGGAGTCACTGAAATGCCGGATTGTTGTCCCACAGGAGTTCTTTAACATGCTAGTAAATCTACCGACACGAGACTGATGCATTTGAGCTCCTTCAAATACCACCGGACTGATTCAGGATTCGCCCTGCCAAGTTGGGCTCAGAAGGCCTGCGCTGTACCGTCCGAGCTACTCGGCCCGGCATTTGAATTCAGTTCATTCCAGTTATTGAATATATCAGCTAAATAAGCAAGCCTCGTGAGCCACGAGAAGTCATTGAAAAAACCTTTGAAGTTGCATATCCCATCGAGAAGAAATATCCTAACTTCATCACTCAGTTCAAACGAGCGGGTCAATATTTACCTCTGGACAGCAACCTAACCTCTGTGTATAATAGCAAATGTTCATGGTCACTTCCCATATCTTAGTACCGTCGGTAGTTAATCCAATGTATTGCTCCCAGTTAAGTCCATTTCAATCATGAATGTGTTGAGGACCTTAAAGATACATTCGGCATTCGCATGCGTGGGCGATTGAACGAAACAGCAAGCCCTCGTGTTTTCATATTCATATCTAATGAAAGTTAGTAAGTTCTCATTGTCACAAATATTAGTTTTTTAGTCGAGCTGCAATGCGGAGCTTTCGCCAGTTTTCACTTGTTCCAGCAATGTATCTCGCATATTTGCTGCCATTTGTTCTATTCTTCGCTTGACGATTTTATCAGACAACAGTGTAGCACCCAATTGTTTTGAATACTTTTCACCCATATATTTTGCTGCAGGTATTTACTAGTTTCTCTCCAATGGTATGTGTTCGGCCATGTTTTGCAGTTTATAGGGAAACTTTATATGATGCTAAAACTTAATTTTCCTTGCCTCCCGTAACACTGTCCGCGAGTACTTTTTTCGTTTAATGAAGCTCAGAAATATTTAGAGTGATGCTTTCACGGCCTATAATTGTAGACATGATAATAAGCTTTTGGGCTTTTGCCATGTCAGAAAGCAAGGTGAAAATTCTTTGTTTCGCAGAGGATTTTGTTTCGCGTCTTCAGAAGAAAATCTCGTCTGATAGGGAAGTCACTATTCCCCACTTTGTGGAACACTGGTGTAAACTATTAATTATGCAACCATGCCACATCCCAGGCCATTTTCGGTAAAAAAAAAATACTTGCGTGGGATTGGAATCTCCATACCTCGAGCACAGCCCACTATCACATCTCCCACCGCGCCCCTGTCAAGTGAGCTATTCTGAGGCTTGACATGCAGCGGGCATTTCCCAGCCTATACAATACCTGTTCCTGGTCTGTGTGTGCACCTTCTGTTGTGAGTTATCTGTGCTCGTTTCAGTGGCTCATTCTGGATACCCATAATGAGTTAATAGTGGCGCTCACGATTCCTGCTGTCTTCGCCCGTAACCAAAAATCTCGTTATATTATCCCAGTTTAGGGAGAGCGACCGATATATTTCAGTAAACGTGGTGGGTTGCATACAAATAGATCGCAAAGGGCGTTGGACCACCCGATCATCCTCAGCAGAATTCAAATAGGTCGTACAATCAATTATGCAAATATTATTATAATGCTGAAGTCCACATTATTATTTTGAAGTGGCTTGAAAGTTCTGAATTGAGAAACGAATTACGACAATTTGCAGAGTTTTCACAAATTGTAATACGCCGATGCTTATTAGGTAACGTATCAAAAACTGAAGAATGTGAAAGGTTTGGCATAGAAAGAAAATGAAACTCTTCTTCATCTGGTCATGCCATTTTAATTTCGACTGTGAATTAAATTGTTGGTATTAGGTCGTGGTCTATACAAATGGTACGTGTTGAAGACATGTTAAGCTTTTTCTGTACTTAACATTTCTTCAGCTACGTAGTAGAGTCACTAAGTTCGTGGACTGGCCTTCTAGTCGCTATGGTGCACAACAGCGGAGAGTTTGCTCAACAGGATGTTGCCATGACAGTTCTTCGCCAGTTCCGGCAAGAGGCATTTGCGTGCGTATAGTATAAGCAGAACTACGCCTCTGTTGTGAAGGGTAGTTGAATGTCAGTGGCGACACTTGAGAGTGCCATAATTTAAGCAACGGATAAATTTCAAGATCTGCCAAAAATTAGGCATCCGTTCGCGAAGCGTTTGAGGTGATCAAGTCGAAATTGCCCGAATCACCATGACGAGAAAAAGACCCGAAAAGACAGGTCAAAAGACTGTGTGATCTTTCAACTCTTAGCCCCAGTCCACGAACATATTGACTGTACTAGCTGCATAGGTGTACACTGTTTTGCCTACACTGTAAGTGCCAGTCCAAGAAGTTATTGACTGTAGTACATGAGTGAACGCCGTGTTGCCTACACTGTAGGCGCCAATCTACGAACATTTTGACTGTAGGATGTGTGGAACACGACCTGATAAGTTGAAAGTTTATTCCGGTCAGAATAATATTCGTCATCCTTTAAGAATGCCTGTATACATTTCTTATGAAGTATATGTTAGAGGGACACATTCACCGGGAGATTTTATCCTCAGTACTCAACGCCGTAGGCTAAAACTAACAACTAAGGTAAGGTAAGGGTGTATTCTGCTCGAAGGCAGGTCCGAACCTCCGCAGAGGTGTGCCTGAGTCGGAGTTTACGTACTGTAGGGTGGCCAGTTCCTTTCCGCTCCTCCATTCCCTTATCCCCACAAACAGCGCGTGGCAACCCATCCAAATCTTGACCACGCCCAATGTTGCCTAACATCGGAAATCTCAGGGGATCCGGTGTTTCAACACGGCTACGGCCGTTGGCAAAAACTAACAACTCGTGATATATTATTATTTTTGCATAGAAGGTGATATACTTAGATTTATAAGACATAGGCAATCAAAACAGAGATTCGAAACTCGCAGTCCTTTGAATGCAAAAAGCGGAAAACATTGGCGTGAAGGCTGGTTGCACAGCAAATTTCTCGGGTAATCCTCGAAATATGTTACTTTATATCCAAGATGCGATTCTCATTGTACGGAAATGTGGTAATCTGCATTTATAACCCTTACCTGTAAATAATCATGGCCTGAGTAGTATTCGATCGTACGTTACGCCAGACAACAGGCCGATGCCCATGTTTGGATATGTAATGCTAAAGTGAAAGGATGGCTCGAATTTTAAAAATATTTTTCGAGGAGATAAGGAACATTCATACGGTCGCATTTCAGAAAAGAGGTTTTTCCTTATATCCTCCCTTAGTAAAACGTGCTGACAAATGCAGGCTAAAGAAAATCAATCAGATTGATTGCATAGTATCTAGGCCTACTGAAATCCCTGATTAAACCAAAGAATGCTCGCCTTTATGAATTAGTCAAAACCCGTATCATAACGAGTAGAAGAGAAAGTGTGAGCCCTTAAGTTGTTCCCTGTTGGCTAGTATAGGGACTGTGATAAATCGTCCGGTAGGGGCAGCACCGTTGCTATCTGAGGGTTGGTATCTGTAGTTGTAATATGGTTATGTTCGGTAGTGTTGTTCTGTGAAGGCAAAAACTTAATTGTCGTGCATTGTTGTTAAGTCAAAGTGAAAAGCGTGTAATTTGGTGATGGTATTCTTTTATTTAGTGTAAATATAGTGCTGAGTTTATAAAACTTACAAAAATACCGACGAGGAAAAAATGCCTACTTGCTTCGTTCCAGGATATAAGTCTGGCTACAAAACTACGAAAGGTAAACACTTCTGTCTTTCTTTCTTTCTTAATCTGCTTACCCTCCACGGTTGGTTTTCCCTCGGACTCAGCGAGGGATCCCAACTCTACCGCCTCCAGTGTCCTGGAGCGTGAGACATTGGGTCGGGGGATACAACTGGGGAGAATGACCAGTACTTAGTCCAGGCGGCCTCACCTGCTATGCTGAACAGGGGCCTTGCGGGGGATGAGAAGATTGGAAGGGATATACAAAGAAGAGGGAAGGAAGCGGCCGTGGCCTTACGTTAGGTACCATCCCGGCATTTGCCTGGAGGAGGAATGGGAAACCACGGAAAACCACTTCCAGGGTGGCTGAGGTGGGAATCGAACCCACCTCTACTCAGTTGACCTCCCGAGGCTAAGTGGACCCCGTTCCAGCCCTCGTACCACTTTTCAAATTTCGTGGCAGAGCCGGGAATCGCACCCGGGCCTCCGGGGGTGGCAGCTAATCACACTAACCACTACACCACAGAGGCGGACAAACACTTCTTCACACTACCTAAAATGAATCAAACTTTCAAAATGGGAAAAGGCGATTCCCAGAAAGGACAAAAAGCTTTCTGATAAGTGTTTTGTGTGCGATTCACATTTTTCTGATGAATTTATTGTTAAATCAGATTCATTTGTAATACAAGGCGAACAGGTAGAAATTCCTAGAGATACATCGAAACTGAAAACTGGCGCTGTCCCTCATGCATTCCCCAGTTTGCCACAATATCTCACGAAACAATTAAACAAACGAAAATCGCCCTGTAAAAGACAGCTAAAAAGACAATAGGTTCACTTAGAAACAAACTAAAGGACAGGGACATAATATAATGACTATCCGTAATACATTGAAAATAGCTAATGCTAAAATTTTGTTGCTAGAAAAACAACTAAGAGATTCCAAATTACAGCCAAATTATTCAAGTGAGCCGACATTAAGCAGAAAGCAAAAGGTGATTGACACCATGCTAAAAAAATTGTCTAGGAGTATATATAGTACGCAATGTATCCAAGGTCACAAAATGTCATAAATGTGTCAGCCTGCTTCACGGAAAGCCTACAGAAGAAATACTTGCCGCAGCCCTCACATTTATTAGGGACTAAAGCACTGACAGCACTTTCCTCGACCATCCTTCAAAGGCAGTTTATACTGTGTTCGTGCAAGTTGAAAGTGTAGTTGAACAAAAACTCTCCTGTGAACATAGTCTACGGGGCGATATATTTTACGAGTGTTTGAACAGTTTGCACAGTATCACTATTAATTCGAAATAATTAGGATGCTGCGATGACCATGTTGCGGACATTATCCCTAAACTTGTGTTACATTATATGAAATGTCGATTTTGTTTTGTAGCAAGACAGATGAGAAAGGAACTTAAATCTTCTAAGACCACAAAGTCTACGCGGAAGTTATCTAAACTATCTGACAACTGACTTCGGAAATGATAAGGAAAAGCATAGTATTTTGCATGCAATAATTCTTTTATTCGTATGCTGACTTGTAAACCCAAGCTCAAATACTGCTGAGAGAGCGGTCTAGCGGAAGAACCGATGACTAGGGGAGTGATCACACTTCTTCCTTCTGCTCTCTATGCCCGTATGGTACATGACCTGTATGGAACTTCAAAACCCTTCTTCCCTTTGTATGGAAGATTTAAAAAGAATTTACAAATAGGATTGTTTCCTAACAATTTACAGAACGTTCAGTAGAAAATAGCTGTGGTTATTCTCTATACGGGGTATAAGAGTGATGTTCGGCCAAACTTTCAGGGCATATTCCTCACACGTAGAAGAAGAAAATACGTTACATGGACATGGTTCCTGAAAGGATGTGTTTCCATGTTAAAACTCATTCTCTACAACTCTGCGCAGTGCGTTAATCATGGGAAACGCACAAGAACAGAACGTACCAGCATACCGCATGAAACTCTTTCTTATATGTGTAACCGGCACGCAGTTACACGACACATGGTAACGAAATAATAATACTAAACCTTAAATTACATGAAATTTGGACACCTTTAAAACAAACGCACCAGATGAAACTGCATCGAGAAATAAACAAATGAACATCAGGTTGACCAATTTGACAGCTATAAGGAAGAATGTGTAGCAGGCGTGGGAACCCTTCCAGGGCCATGGGGAGATGAGCGTTGCGGACTTAAAAAAACCCAACGGTGATCCCTTGATCTGTTGATATTTTTTCCAGAATTAACGTTACAAAAATCAATTTCAACAACAATAAAATAAAGTTATCGTAGTTCAAAAAAGAAAAAAAGAAATTTAGATGTAATGTACCAAGGGCTATTCCCTTAAAGCAAAGAGGTTACAGGAAGGAGATACATTAATATAAGACAACTTCCAGAATAATACGATTAAAGGTAATAGGAAACACATGATGAAAATACAATATTAAGAGAAAGTTCACGGCGCTTTCAGATAATCGTGCCACGTAATGGAACAAGAGGGAAACCAGAAATGATAAAACTTGACGTCAAAACACTTCTAGTGTAGGGCAGGGGAAAAATTAACGTACATAAAGTGATACAAAGTTACTGGGGGAAACCCGGAGGGAAATAAAATCTGCCTGTTAATTACACTGTTCACAAAACCAAAAGAAAAGGGGAATTGCCTCCAAAATCGAACAGTCGGGCCCAGCTGAAAGGCAAAGGCATCTTAATGATTGAGTGCGACGTAAAGCAAATAGCATATATATATATTAGTTCCATAAAGCATATTAAATTTATTTGTAAAGCACCGTATAATATCATTCACAATATGTGTATGCACATTAGTACACTTCAATGTAGCCCTAAAAATATTCCACACAGTACATTGCATTTTACATCAAGAACAGTTATGTGCAAAAATCTTTCGCAACTTTAAATCTGTTATGGATACTGTGTCAAAATGTGTAAATTTCTGCAGAAAGCAAGGTTTGAACCATCGGCAGTTCAAATGATTTTTAAAATATCTCGAGACAGAATGTAGCGACACTCCCTGTTGTTGTATTGTGCGCTGGTTAAGTTGCGCGAAAGTGCTAGCAACCTTCTTTGCAATAATTAAAGAAATGTCTCTGTTCATAGAGGTGAAAGATTCTCCACAACCAACTTTGCGGAATAAACAATGGGTAGCTGACCTCGTTTCCTTGGCGGACATATCGTCTTATTTAAATTATTTAAATATTTCATTGCAAGGGAGAAACACAATGATGAGCACCATGTGTGATAGTATTAAGACTTTCAACATGCAGAGTTTATGAAAAATACATCTTGAAGCCGAAAATTTTGACAATTTTACTTCATAAAAACATTTCATTTGTCTGCTCACGAAAATCTTGGAGACTATCAGACGTCGTTACAGACTGCACGATGAATTCAATGCCCGATTCAGAGAAATGAATCATATGGCACCTCAACTTGAAATATTTATGACCCCATTTTCAGCGCGTCCTGATAAATCACCATCATATTTCCAAACAGAGCTGATTAAACTACAGTGCAACGCAATCCTAAAAGACAGGCACTACCACTACAACGGTGATTTAATTTCATTTTACAAAGGTGTTCATCCACAAGAATTTCCCAGACTTCATGCTTTTGCCTTAAAATTTACGTCAGTGTTTGGTACAACTTATGCATGCGAACAGATGTTTTCAATTCTTAATTTAAATAAATGTAGAACTAGGACTTCTCTGTCTGATGCTGTCTTAGAGACTGTACTTAGAATTTCTACTGCCAAATCGATTGTAAATATCGGTAAATTAGTTGCCGCAAAACGATGTCAAAAATCGTCTTAAGCGCTACATGTCAATTCAGGCAAACGGAATGTATGCCCAGAATAAATTGTTTATTTATGTGTTCACAGAATTGTCATAAATAATATTGTTTTCATAAGCTGTGCGCTGACTTGACGACCTGTGGTTCTGCCTCTGCCTCTGCTACTTCCCCCATACGTCTACGGTGCTATAGTACAGCACCGGGGCTGCTGCCGGGGCCGGCCGGGGCCGGCCGGGGCCGTGAGAGCACCTCAGTTGGAATCGTTTGGCCTAGGAATTGGAAGGAAGCGGCCGTGGCCTTAATTAAGGTACAGTCCCAGCATTTGCCTGGTGTGAAAATGGGAAACCACGGAAAACCATCTTCAGGGCTGCCGACAGTGGGGCTCGAACACACTATCTCCCGATTACTGGATACTGGCCAAACTTGAGCGACTGCAGCTATCGAGCTCGGTCTAAAATATATGCTTGTAAACCTCTAGCCAGGACGCCTTTGTTTTAATGCTTGTTAAATATGTCTTTTTGGGTTAAGACATTTCACACCATTAGCGTATAAGGCGGCAAATAAGAATATTTAGGTAGAGAATGCTCGGATCAGAAGATAACTTATTCATGTGTCCCTTCTGAAAATGGGTAATGAGATTCATTGAACGTATTTTGATACTCCCATCGAGGATTCCTTCTTCAAATTTCGTAGGAGATATTTAATTGAGTTAATTCAGTGCAGCATATATTCCCCTCGATGGAAATATATAACTCTTGAAGCTATGCGGATTTCCTTAGAAAACCTATATGAGCCTATAACCATGCTTTCATGCCTTTTACAACAATTACGTTAATAGTAATAATCATGAAAAAACACAAGATGTCATTAAGATTGCGATGAGCCAACTTCAGTGGCATAGTCGATTAGTCGTTAACTTTCTGTTCCAGATATAGTAGGTTCAGTCCCGATTGAAGTCGTTGGTTTTTACATTGTTTAAATGTGACAACCCCATGCCATTGACATCCGGCCCGTTCAAGAGCTCCTGCAGGACAATATTCTGACACCCTGGCGCCTGTTAACACCGTTAGCAGTCAGAACGTACCTTAATCAAGCCGCATGACTTATTCTACTACAAAGAATGACACGAGATTCGAAATAGTCGGACCTATCCTTACCTGCCAGCTGACATGTTCGAGTTTGGATAAAGCTGATCCCTCCTCCCCATTTCCTTGTTACAACATGTTTGTCATCTCAGTGAAAATCTTTAACGCGAATAATTTGGGACCTCGCTGAGGCGGCCCACGTTGTTTTGAACGACGAATCCTTTTGGTCATCTGCAAGCCGTGTCTACTTCTTCCCACTAGGAGAATCACTAAATTTACTTCCATCTTAATTAGTATATCCTCGCTTTTTGGCGATATGAAAAACATACGTGTCATAATTTGATGAAATATTGTCATTTGAGAAGTTGGAGTTTGGTGTGTAATGAGGTGGGAGGTACTATTCCACTTATCCCCTAAATAGAGAACAGATGTGTGTGGAATGGCAAATAGTTCCGCGGTACTATATTTTTTAAGTGTTTTTCGTGATACTGTACGTGAATTGTTGATTACCATCAAGTCACATCATTTGCCAGGTGTACCCAACAGTACCGTGCGTTGCATATGATTTTGTGTACGTAATATCGAGATGAATTCAGTGTGATGATTTTGATGATGTTGATGATGATGATGATGATGATGATGATGATGATGAAAATTTGTGACACTATGAATTTCATTCCATGCTCAAAGTACTTGACTTAAACATCTTCACTTCCAGTCATGTTTATATCTTTAACCCATTTAGTGCACGAAAGTTTTCGGTTCATATGCTTCTTGTTCTTCTATTGTTACAGGTGAAAACTGTCCTGGAAAATCCTACACTGTACCATGTAATCCAGAAACAGAAGAACCAGGTTCGTCAGTATTTGAGTGAATCATTCCAGCAGCCACATAGTGCAGATGGTATTGGTGCAAGACTGAGCGCGTTGCAGAGCGAGCTGAGTCAGTCCACCCCGCAACCGCCGCCTCAACCGCAGCCCATGAATGTTGTGCCAGCCAGTCCCGAGAACGCCTTGTCGGCCAGCCTCAGTTCAGTCACCACCACCAGCACATCTGGGGTCAGTACATATCTTCATATTTACTTACCGGTCTGCTAGTCAATTCTCCAAATTTGTATCTTCACTGCAATTTGATATTGTTAAATGTAACTGTAATATAGAAATGCTTTATCAGATAATTTCCTCATTCAGTGTTGTCTGATATGATGGGTAATGTTACTAAATAATTGAATGAAATGTTTTGAAGATGGTTTCATTCAGGATTTTCTTACCTGTAATGGAAATGTCCTTACGGTACTTACGTTGTACCTGTACTGTTTCCTGCTCCGAGCTTGTTCTATGGGGAATGAGGACCACTTGATTCGGTTTCAATTCTGAATGAAATTTAAAGCCAGCTGCGGACTTTTCCCGTGGAAAATCCCACCCAAAACGGAAACGGTGTCGCTCCGATTGGCACACCAGGGTTTCACTCTTCCCTTTACAGACGACAACATATTGAAATAACCTCCTTTAATCAAAAAAGAAAGAGGATCGTGTAAAGTTTAATGTCGATGCGGCACCATTCCTCCATAGCGTTGCAACATAGATTTGCTATTGTCATATAAAGGATTTATCTTCACAGCACTTACTTTACAAGGAATCACTACTCAGTTTCAGGTCTTGAGGCGGGCTGAGCCGCTTAGACGGTAGAGTCCTGGTCTTCTGAGGCCAAGTTGGCGGGTTCTAACACGACTTAGTCCGGTTGAATCTGAAGGTGGTCGTTCTCATGTCAGGTAATCTAAATGTGGAAGGATACAAATACGTGTTGACCAGTTGCATACTATCTACTTTAGAAGACCATTGCGTTGATGACTATTATCTGTGTTAGCGTGACATCGTTCCCTGTCATAAAGTAAGCATTTTGCGGGAAAGATTTGTGGTCTATAAGATTCCGGAAAATGAACTGGCCAACCCAGTGCCCTGATTTTGGTATCGTTGAACACATTTGGGATGAATTGGAATGCCAGCTTAGCTTCAGATCCCAACGAATTTCATCATGAACTGCTCTGGTTATAACTCTTCGGGAAAAATTGGCTGCCACTCTTCTAAACATATTCAGACACTTCGTAGGAAGTCAACCTGACAGAATTTGAGCTGTCAAATATGGATCCACCCCGTACTAGCGACCATTACGAGGAAGTGTGTCATAGGGAGTCCGATCACAGTTTCTGGTAGATGACCGGAGAGTTTGGATCTAATAGTGTGTACAGGATCGGTTGATTCTTAATACATTAATGGTTGGTGTCGTTCGTAAGAAGCTCATGGTGCACCAAGATATTCAATCGCCATGACATGCGAATGCTTTCCATTTATATAGACTCAAACTAGGTACTAATGCCTTGGAACCATCTGGCCTACCCTGTACATTACCAGAATCTCAGACAGTTTAACTCTTGATACCAATCACATGACGTATATCGACGATATTACATCTCGACATGATTTCACATGGCTCTTTGTATAGTAGATATTGTTACAGTCGTTCAGACGAAACTTCTTTTCACACCCGGTAGCGTTACGAAGGTTCGAATTCCACTATACTGTGACTGGGTAGCATTTAAGAGTGTTGAAACGTGGCAGACCCGTGTCAGTATATTTACTTGCATGTTAAAGTGTCCCGTTCCAAAACCAGTTTCAGCACATTGGCTTCTCTTAAGCACAATAATAGCAGGACGTCGAATATGCGGGGCGACTCACTCGCCCCTATTTATTTGGGTTTATGCAACTCGCAGTTTAAAATCTAACGTGAAACCATCACACCTGTCGTCCGATAATAATTTCTTCTGCAGATTCATCTTTTGAAATACATGTATTCGTTGCTGACAGACTAGGAAGAAGGAAGTAATGATGAGTGAACGCATAGAACCATAACATGAACGCATAGAACCATAAAATGAACGCTCCGTGTCCATCAGAAACTGCGTTCACACTGAAATGCTGCAGTATAAGAAAAGCTGCAATCCACTGCTTCTTTTGTCTTTTGTCTTGTGTTCGTCACATTTGATGTACACAATTTATGGCAATGCAATGCATTTCAGACACCCGACTGATGTTCAGTTCGTGTGCTGTGTGTGTGTGTGTGCGCGGATTGTACTCAGTTGAATTATGCACAGCTTCTTTGTTATCATCAGACATCACTAGTGTATCCCGAACAGGTCCCTTCCAAAGGACATTGGTTCACACAGTCATCTTTAAACCCTTGCATCTGAAGCCGCTAGTCTTCGTCCAGGAAATTGTTCTTGGTATAAGAATCGTGCTTTTCGTGCATTACGTGTTGCTTCTCCTTATTGTAATCTGTTAACATACTCATCATCTTACGCCTATAGTTGTCTGGGCAAGAACTATGGGTCGAATATACACACTATACTAGCCCTTTCCTTTCCTTGCGTCGCCGCAAACCTCCAGCGTGTAAGTGCAACGTTAAACCGCTAACAGAAAAGTATAGAAAGATTTGCCTCGCTGCAACGATCTCAGTATATTGAATTGTGTCCCTCTTAAGTCCTGATAGTGATAACGATTCCCAGTGAGTGGAATATGTACAGTCCCTCAAAAGAGAAAATGAGCGCATGATACTGTAGAAGCTCCTCGCAGGTACACTGTTCTCAGAAACAACTTAACCTATAGATATAATATTTGTTATGGGTATGCGCATGATTCATATCTACATGATGTTTCTGCAATAAGGCCATCTAAGGCTGTGCGAGTTATTGACCCACAGCACCCGAGCTTGGTGGTGGGGCTGCTACCTACCCCTCCAAGCCTACTGTTTTTTGTTGGGATAGTCTCCCTTAGCCTTTGAAGAACCCTCTTCACTACAAGGCAGTGATTTTCCTCTTTATTTTACCCCAAGAGGAAGGGTTGCCTCCTCCGCCAACTTTGCCGTACGAAAGGTCTCCTCCGCCTCAGTTGCTGTTAAGGACTTCACCAGAGTCCCGTTAGCCGTTACTTTTCAGGGTTCCTGTAAGGCCTTCACAGCACACACGTCTTTAAAATACAACCTGTGACAATAAAGTTCGGTGAATAGGCCTGTACTATCAACATAGATGAACAATGCACGACAGTGACCTTACTGTCTTTCGAAATAGTCCCCTTCAATAACTATGCACTGCTGAGATCGGCGATACATGTCATGGAAACTTTGCAGGAAGGCTTCCTTTGGGATGGTGTTCAAAAGTCTCATCACGTTTCGTTGGATGTCAGGAATATCGTCAAATCTCTTTCCTTTCAAAGCGAGTTTGAGTCGTGGGAATAGGAGGAAATCTGGACGATTGAGATCTGGCGAGTATGGGGCATGTTCAAGTTGCACCACCCCCTTTTTTGCCATGAACTGTTTGACGATATGAGCTGTGGCGATAATGAAACGGGCGAACCACTCGTACACACACTTCAAGGACAGTGCTTGATCTTCATAAACACGTACCAGAATCGCATGCGTTTCTTTCAGTGTCTTGCCAAGCTTAAAACAAAACTGTACATTGAGCTTTGGTCGTTCATGTTCCTGTTCGCAGTTCAGAACCAACACACTAAACGCGCGTTGTGTCAAACAGGTCTTACACGGCACACACACGATGCTCAACTGAACAACGTTGGGAGCAGGTGGTCAAAACCTGCTGCTACGCAGGTGCAGCGTTGTGTGTCGCCAGTGTTGCCGGATCGACCGTTCTGACTTCATTCACTGACATTTATTGTCACAAGTTGTATATTAATGCTCTGGTCTGACTCAGAACTCAGGCGTGCTCAGTTCATAATATAATATGGGGCCAAGAATCTGGGAAACATAAAGAAACGGAAATACGGAACAGCTACAGGTGAACTCGGGCTAACAGGTTTAACACATAAAAACATTTTTATAAGACTAGTAAATTTTCCGCAGTTTATTCCAGTTATTTCTGGGGTTGCAGCAGGTATTGCCCTGGTCCGATGTTGGACGATGCCTAATACGCGATGACTGAGGCAATGAGCACTAGCACTCGCTTCCTCCAATCACTCGCAATAGCATGTACCCCATAGCGTGTACATAGTAATAAATATAGAGAAGAAAACAATAATAATATGTCCTTTTGGCATTCGGTTGTACGGGGACCTGTGTTGTCAGGCGGATACTACTGCGCTGATACATGACGTTCCCACCCGACGTGAGGTCTGGGAATACCGGCGGGCTTTCGGACGTGGTCGCACAATAAGAAGTCCATCTCCGAGCAGCACGCACATCAAGCATTTTGACTCGGTCTAACACTAACCCTCAAAACAGAATAAAAATTAAGTGTGTTCATTTGGCCACATGGCCCTTTTAGTCGCCTTCTACGACAGGCAGGAATTACCTGTGAATGTATTCAGCCCCTCCCATCCACAGCGGGTCTAACACATAATAACAAATCGCAAGCCATGTCCGCGCCTAGGTCACCCCTTTTAGTCGCCTGTTATGAGAGGCAAGAGATACCGGGGGTGTATTCTACATCTGCGTCCCCGCAGCCGCACGGGGTGTTACCCTTTTAGTCGCCTCTTACGACTGGCACGGTATACCGTGTGTGTATTCTTCGTCTGCGTCCTCCACCCACAAAGGGTCATTCCAGACCAGGTGGGTATTGCCTTGGCTACTTGTTTTGGCTATGGAGGCCCCTGATCGGAGTGGGTGGCATTCGGGGAGGATGATTTCGGGCATGGCTTCGAAACATCTTCAGCCTGCCCGAAGTCTTTAACTTTTGATTCCTTGAGGGGTTCAACCCCTTGGGAACAAGAGCAGCGTGAAGGAATAGGATCATGCTTCCCTAGGTTTCTGGCTGCTACCAGAACTGATGGGAGTGACTTCAAGCTGGTAAAGTCTATTTTGTTTATTAGTCACATAGAAGGTGTCAACGGCGAACTGGAAGATCTGAAAAAAATGCGCAACGGTAGTTTGTTGTTGAGGACGCGTACTGCCGTGCAAGCTGATCGATTGCTCAAGTGCGACCACTTTGGCGATTTTCCCGTTAAAATGGAGGAACACTACACCTTGAATATGGTTCGTGGAACACCTTGATCTCATTCTGAACACTGACGATGAATTGATGGAAGACATGAAGCACCGTGGCGTGACACACGTCCGGCGCATCACGCGCAACTTCATCGGCGAGAACGTTGCCACGGGTGCCTTCATTGTCTCCTTCAAATTGTCAGTGTTACCAGAAAAAGTCAAGGTAACAACTTATCGCTGCGATGTGAGGCCGCACATCCCGCCACCCGTGCGCTGCTATCAATGCCAGAGGTTTGGGCATACGGTATCTCGTTGCTCGAATCCGTCTGCATGTGGTACATGTGGCAGAGGAGCTCACGGCGAGGAAGAGTGCCCAACTGCTTACAGGTGCACTAACTGCCCTGGTCTTCATTCACCCCGAAATCGGAACTGTCCGGTATATCTCGGTGAGAAAAAGATCTAGGAGATCAAGATCCTGGATCGGTTTTCCAACCAGGAAGCGCGCCGTAAATTCATTTCTATGAATGCACCCGCCAAGACGCTAGACTACACGAAGATAGCACAGAGTCTTCCAGGTTCGTCGTTTATATCTTCTCAACCTGTTACGATCGCTGCGCCCAAGGCAGCTGTTTCTCCTGTGAGCAAAGCAGCAAAGAGTAAAAGCTCGAAGGGGGAAACACCCCACCTTCGACCACAAAGAAGTCTGTGCCGGCTGGGACTCCTCTTTCCAAGTCTCCCCCGACCAAGAGGTCGGCGAAAGCCGTGCCCAAGCCGGCGCAGGCGGCATCGTCGACCAGGGCTGGAAGATTATCTCCCAGCCCGTCTAAACAAGAAAAGAAGGCGGAGAAGAGGAACGCCCTTACCAGGCGCTCTCGCATTTCTCCTGCGAAGGGGATATCTTACCCTCCATCTGGAGATCTGGAGGGTATGAATCAGCGCCGCCAGGTACGCGTGCTCCAAAACCTGCGCACTCCCCTCGTAGGAGGACATCCCGCCCACCAAAAGCGTCGAAGTTCTGGGCGTCAGTCCCCTCGTCCGTCGACGACGGGATGGACGTCGAACTTTTACCTACATCTGTGGGTGTAGATGTTGATGTTAGTGCTTAGGGTTTAAAGCATCTGCCGGTTATAACCTAACACGCTTCCCTTTTAGTTCACACTATTGCACTGTTACAGTGGAGTTGTAATGGTTATGATAGGCATCTTGTTGAGCTGCGCCAGCTAATCAGTGAGTATTCGGCGAGTATAATCTGCAGTCAAAAAACTAATTTCAGACCAGGTCATCATACGGTCTTGAGACATTTCAGACTATACTCGACAGAACGACATTATGCTAACCGGGCTTCAGGTGGCATTGGCATTTTTGTCCGTTCTGATACCTATAGCGAAGAGGTTCCACTAAGAACCCTGCAGGAGGCCGTAACAGTTCGCGTTCCGCTGCCTGTCATAGCGACAGTGTGTAATGTTTATTTTCCACCAGGCCAGCCTCGTAATATAAATGATGTAACTGATCGTATAGATCATCTTCCACCTCCATTCCTCCTATAGGAAGATTTTAACGCCCATCACCCTATATGGGGCCCTGGAACGTCTTTCCCCAGGGGAAGGGAGTTGGAAACATTAGTAAGAGCTGGATTTATGTATTTTGAATACAGGTGAACCAACTAATTTCAGTGTACGTTACGGCACATACTCTCGCATAGACGTCAGTCTATGCAGCCGAACGCTGGTTCCTCTATTTCGGTGGAATCCGTCGAGGTTCCTCCTAGATGGATTCTTAAACATGCTGATTGGCCAATGTTCGTATCACTAGCTGTCTTTAACGATGTGACCAGGCGGAGCGTAGACGGCGATATCAATTACATTACACAAGTTATTCTTGCTGCTCCTGAATAATCCATTCCATCGTTTTCAGGGCCTCCTCGCCGAAAACTCGGTCCTTGGTGGAACGAAGAAATTGCACCAGCTATCAAAGAACGTCGTCGCTCTCATAAACGCTATCGTAGGCAGCCTATTGTAGTCAATTTGGTAACATTTTTTAAAAAAAATTCTAAGGCGCGAGTTCTTATTCGACAGAGTAAGAAATCTTCGTGGGAAAGAGATGTGTTGTCTATGACGATGACCTTACATGTTATGCACCTTTAAACAAGTATCATCATCAGCAGCAGCAGCATCTGGAATGGACCTTGGACCGCACGGCTCATTGTTTTACTCCTCCATGGCGTCGATATCCGGGGAAACATAAGTGTCCTTGGTTCAGCCTGCTCGGGTCATTGCTTACAACCAGTTCTGGTCAAATCGTTCAGTTCGGAACAGATCAGTCTTCTTTCTTCCGTGAATAAACAGGCAGCACCACAAATATTGACACAAAATGCTCGATTTCAGTTCTCACTGATTATACAATATTTTTAACACATTTTATCTCGCGCAGTCTCACTACGATCTGAATATCTAGCAGTATAATGTTTCCTTATGTTTTGCTGATGAAACCGTCTGTAATTTAAGAACGGTATTTGTCCACACACGAGTAGTTCATCAACTTGAAGGATTTATCGACGCGATAGCCGCGACAGTGAACTTATTTGAATATTTACGGCACACAGTTCGGTTCACTAATAAATGAATTGCGGTCTTCGAGTTTAAATAATGAAATCACTGATTTAATTGTTCACTTAATATTTACACTGTAATATCATTGTTTATACTTGGGCTTCAAATAAATGACTGTCCTTTCAAAACATCAAAACGTATGATAAAGTGATTGTCTTTCTACCTTCACGAAATGAGTATGCGTCATATACGACAGTTGTGAATTAGCGCGTTTTAAACACTAAGTACATTAAGATCTGTGAATGTAACTCTGAAACACATTGTGTCTGAACAAATCTGAAATAAAACTGCCTGAATTAAACTCTGAAAT
This sequence comes from Anabrus simplex, assembly GCF_040414725.1. Classification (NCBI taxonomy): domain Eukaryota; kingdom Metazoa; phylum Arthropoda; class Insecta; order Orthoptera; family Tettigoniidae; genus Anabrus; species Anabrus simplex. The sequence goes on from NC_090266.1 coordinate 281,560,271, forward strand.
CTACTGGACTTAAGAAATCTGAAATGAGACTGGGCTCACTCTATTGTCTGTCTTCCTTTTTATTCACACACGAATTTACAAACAAGCATATCGCCGTCCCGAGCCTGTTATTACTTCACAACCAATCATTTCAAATAATACTAGTGGCACTTTATCGTACTGGATGGTGTGAATCTAGTATCTGTGATATAAAAATATCTTTTAAAAAATTTTAATGACTGGCTAAACGAATTTCTCGGCTTTTCCTAGCCTCACCCAGGGCGTTCCTTATCTTTCTAGTTCGTTGTTCACGTCTCTTGCTCAGTATTGGCTTCCGTCACAGTCACTTGTCGTCGGCTTATTTCACACTCCTCTTGTCTTCAAGCAGCGTTTTGTTTTAAAACAAAGGCACGCCCCTTGCCTTTTATGTCCGCTATTCCTAACAGCTGCTACCTGCCTTGGTCTTGAAATTATCATCTTCTGAACACAAAGGAGCTTATCTCCGTCGGTATGTGTTGACAGATCACAGTAATTAGTCTCCGTTTGCAAACATTCCGGCGACACAATTCTTTCCTCAGTCTCTACTGGTTAAATATTTCAAATGTATTTTATATCTATACGTGAATTATTCTGTGTTTGATATCATGTGATCGTGGCTTAAAACGTACGGTCACAGTACTTAATAGTTGATTAAATTGATCTAGCATAAAGTTGTCAGTGGTATACACCAGTTACTGGAAAAGTAAAAGGAACAATTAATTGGACTGAATTACAGTTCCTGGGAATTATTTTACTTGCTTACAATTACAGATTACTTTTTCAGCAAGTAATCAGTATTTCATTAATACAACTTCCCCCATGAGGAGGCTGCCACAAGGACAAAATATGTCGACTACACAGTATTGTGTCTTCTAAGTTACTGGTGAGTTTGCTAGTGTCCCAGATAGAAATAACCACCACAAGGCTCAGGAATAAATTTGCAATGAATTTGGGATATGGCATGATGTATGGTTCTTCAAATGTTGTATAGATGATTGCGGAGTATGGTTACTGAACCTCGTATTGCGGCGATAGCGATGTCGGGAAGTTTTGTCAGGTTGAGACCGAGAGAATCCCATAGCTGTACAAGAAATTTAGGGATTGTGCCTCGAGCTCCGATCATGAGTCCATGGACGGGAATATTGTCTAGGTGATATTTATCTTTATAGTAGTTTACGGTTGGCTGGTAAATCGACTTCTTTTCGGCGTCCAATTCTTCGGCGTAGCCAACGTGCTACTCGAAGCGTATTGTGGAATCTAAGATTAGTCCTTGCTTGCTAGCTGGTTGAAAGGCTATCATGTCAATACGCCTGTTACTGCCGCTGGTAGCTATGCCAGAGACCTCTTCGTGCACCGTGAAACCGTGATCCCTCAGCGAGGTCGCAATCATGTGTCGTATTGTATGATAATTTCACTGAGCGCCCGTCTTAAAGAAATCACTGACCATATTTTTGCATAGGGCTGGGATGATACCAAAGTTTGCAAAGACGATATTACTTCATTTTGTGCTTTTTACCAATGAGAGATTAAATGATTATTATTATTATTATTATTATTATTATTATTATTATTATTATTATTTGCTAGTGGTTTAACGTCGCACTAACGCATTGAAGGTTTTTGGCGACGCAAGGATGTGAAAGGGCTAGGTTTGGGAAAGAAGCGGTCGTGGCCTTAATTAAGATACAACTTTAGCTTTTGCCCGGTGTGAAAATGGGAAACCGCGGAAAACCATCTTCTGTGCTGTCGACGGAGGGTGTTGTTATTGTTTTATATATATTTTTTGAATGGCGTGGTTCGTGCTATGAAGCCTGCTGTTAAACCGAACCATTTCATATACACTACATTGTACAACTACAGAGTCTTAATATTCTTGATCTAAATAGGTAAATTAAACCAGCTTAAACTGAAGATCATTCTAAGCGGAAAATACGTTCTTGATAGATACTGTGACATTACCACAAGTTAAATTATGCACTAATCTCTTAAGTCTGTGTACCATTTATAACGTATATTTTAAATACATGTACAGTATATTAGGTATGTACAGCAGGGAAGAGGTTTCTGGACTTTTAGGGATGCTATTTAGGGAGGACAAGAATTAAAGCTCTCTGTTCTCAAATAACTCGGTGTACCTGTAAGAATAAAGTTGACAGGGCGAGTTGGCCGTGCGGCTAGGGCGCGCAGCTGTGAGCTTGGATCTGGGGGATAGTGGGTTCAAACCCCGCTGTCGGCAGCCCTGAAGATGGTTTTCCGTGGTTTTCCATTTTTTTCACACCAGGCAGATGCTGGGGCCACGGCCGCTTCCTTCCAACTCCTAGGCCGCTACTTTTCCATCGTCGCCATAAGACGTATCTGTCTTAGTGCGACATAAAGCCAATTTAAAAAAAGAATAATGTTGTAGACAAGCGTGACCGAGTGTAGGTTTCTTCTTCCTACTGAGTATATCCACGACAGTTGTTCAGGGCAGGGTGATAGGCTGTATGACTGTACCTAAACTTACTATGTCTGGTAACGTGGCCGTGGTGGTGGTGGTGGTAAATATACACTCAACACTGGTGGCGTTAAATTCTAAGACTACGATTCATTAAATGCTAATTGCTTACACACTACACAGGTGCACCAAGGCCTTCACTTACACTACACAGTACATATAATTACGTGTCAGTTTACACACTACCGAGCTTGATAGCTGCAGTCGCTTAAGTGCGGCTAGTATCCAGTATTCGGGAGATAATGGGTTCGAACCCCACTGTCGGCAGCCCTGAAGATGGTTTTCCGTGGTTTCCCCATTTTCACACCAGGCAAATGCTGGGGCTGTACCTTAATTAAGGCCACGGCCGCTTCCTTCCAACTCCTAGGCCTTTCCTATCCCATCGTCGCCACAAGACCTATCTGTGTCGGTGCGACGTAAAGCAACTAGCAAAAAAAAGTTTACACACTTTCCCTTTTCCCACTACTCACTCGCATTAGTTTTTCACTCTACCGCTTACAAACTATGTTACACACTCTTTCACTACGGTCACTTAGTGGTTGTTTTTTTTTTTTTTTTTTTTTGGTATTGGCTTTACGTCGCACCGACACAGGTCTTATGGCGACGATGGAACAGTAAAACGCTAGGACTGAGAAGGAAGCGGCCGTGGCCTTAATTAAGGTACAGCCCCAGCATTTTCCTGATGTGAAATGGGAAACCACGGAAAACCATCTTCAGGGCTGTCAACAGTAGGGTTCGAACCAACTATCTTCCGAATACTGGATACTGGCCGCACTTAAGCGACTGGGTCTGTACCTTAATTAAGGCCACGACCGCTTCCTTCCCACTCCTAGCCTATTCCTGTCCCATCGTCGCCGCGAGACCTATCTGTGTCGGTGCGACGTAAAGCAACTTGTAAAAAAAAAAAATCGTAGGTATAACTTTCTTGTATTTAATGGAAGGAGATCCTTAACCTTTCAAGGGAATGCAGGGAAATTAAAACTCGCTGGAAGATTTTCATGATGTGGTCTGTCTGGGTTAAATGTTTATAAAAAGCGATACGTATGTTTCTTACAGTATCCTTTATTGCTATTTGTGTTTCGTGGAAGAGCATCGGAGGAATCTTAACTCTGTTTAATTGTGAATGATTACTTTTGGATCCTTATGACTGTTCTTGATTTGAATGGGTTGACTTTGAGAGAATTAGTTTTAGTCCAATCTTTTATGTTTTCTACGTCATCATTTAGTTTGCTAATGTCTAGTCGGATGTCTTTCGGATTTGTATGTATATACAGTTGTATGTAGAAATGGTATTTGCGGGTTTTTAAGTATTCTGGTAGGTCATTTAGATAGAGTGAAAAAGAAGTGGCGCAAGTACACTGCCCTGAACTACGTCAGTGTCGTTCTGTTGCCAGCGTGATACATTCGAACCAACACACACACACACACACACACACACACACACACACACACACTAGGGCCGCCCATTTAGATATGAGTGCAGCCACGTAAATGAACTTGCGGAAAATCTGAGGAATTTTAGCTTAACCAATAGTATTTCCTTGTTCACACAGTCAAATGCTTTGCTTAAGTCTAAAAGTACGATAATTGTCATTTGTCCCTTGTCCGTTTCTACTTGAATGCCATTTGTAACTTTGGTAGAGGTGTGGTGGTGCTGTGGTTAGATCTAAAACCTGGCTGGTATTTGTCTTGTAATTTGTGGCCCTGGAATCGCTAAGCGTCGCTCGCGATCCATTTCTGCTCGGCTCCAGCGCTAAAGTCGCGATCGCGATGTATTACGTCAGCGCTTACTAAACTTATCGTTGCGCCTCTATTGTTAATTTATTTATCACATATTATACATAATTTAAAAGATGAAAGTTGTATTCTCGCAATATAATTTTGATTTTAAGTATTTCAGGGTAATGGAGACAGTTGGCACGCCTGAGAAAAACTATAACGTTTTGCAGTTGCTCATCTTGATGTATGTGTCGCGCGCTGTTGTGGTTGTTACATTTGTTCCAGCTGTTGTGTTAGTTTTGTCGTCCAAAATGAGTGAATTATCTGTGAGCTTGCATCCGGGAGATAGTGTGTTCGAATCCTACTGTCGGCAGCCCTGAAGTTGGTTTTCCGTGGTTTCCCATTTTCACACCAGACAAATGCTGGAGATGTACCTTAATTAAGGCCACGGCCGCTTCCTTCCCACTCCTAGCCCTTTCCTTCCCATCGTCGTCATAAAACCTGTTTGTGTCGGTGGGACGTAAAGCCACTAGCAAAAAAGTGAATTGTTGGGGAGCAGTGAAATACTGTACGTGACTGTTCATTTTGTTTAGAAAGTGAAGGAGATAGTGTTGTGTTTATAGAAGAAGGAAATGACGATTTATCTACATCGAGTGGTGACTTGTTCGAGCCTAGGCTAAGGAACGTAGACAGTGATATTGATGATAATCTAGCATCTAGGACAAACTGAACCAGAAAATACGGTGAATTCTTATGAAAGGGATACTGATAGTGATGATGATTATTGTTGTAAACAAGATGAGGTTTACAAGAACACAACTTATTTATTTGCTTCACATAGAATTCTACAGTATGTACAGGAATAAAACATAAAATTGTCTTGAAGCAAAGTAGATGATTAATCTTGAGAGAGTTTCTGTTTCTATACACTATGTACAATCTGAATGTATTTACAATCACTGCTATCTTGAAAAGATAGTTCTTGGGAAAGATATAGTTCGTGATGGTTGAAAACTATCATTTGCACTAGCATAGATTAGCTAAGAGAGTTCCTTCTAACTTGAAGTGTCTGAGTTCATAAGCTTGTACTAAATGAAAGCTATGTTCACAATTAGAGAATCTAATGTGTGTGTCGGAGCTTGAGTGAGCTTGGGGATGTGTGGCATACAACATCGGGGCTCGACATGGATGAAGGAACTGGAAAGTGGAGCAGTGACCTGAGGTGAAACCTCGTACTACCAGAATTCCGTCCACCTGGTCGAGACACATTTTTAAGAGGAGTAGCCTCCGTGTTCGACGTTCAGTGTATTCTGGAGCAGGACACTGGGGAGAATCCTCGTGAGTGACAGACAGGGAGCTCCTTATATACTGCACACGACGTAACAGACACGCGCACTGAAGACTGCGCGTCGAGTCTCGAATGATCCACGCTTGCGTGCGTGCGGCTGGCTGGCTGGCGCTGAGCGAAGAGAGCGGAGGACATACAACAATTATGATGATGACGTGGTGTTGACTACTTAGCCTATGTGGACAAGGGCCTACCCTCCTGAGCCGGAAACAAAAGTGGAAGAGAAGTTCAAGGTCAGGAACGCAGGTATACAGTACTGCCCGCCTAGAAACAGTCCTCCATGGTTATACTTCTATTTGTCTTTCACCAGTGCTGTTTGGAATCTTTAAGTGAGGGAGACCAATAAATACGCACGTGAAAATACTCAGAAGAAAAGAGATTCAGTCACTATGGTCCGTTATTCACGACTGCAAAGTTGGACTTATGTGCCCCTGTCAGGAATGAAAAAGTGTATTTCTTTGGTGATAAACATGGAACTGAATCACAAGAACAACGTTGAACGATATTGGAGCACGTATAAATCACAAAACATTCCCTTTTTTCAAGTTCCATGTCACTAAACCGATTTGAAATGATAAACTCAATGTTTCATATCAGTTCAAAACTATACATTCCTCCTGGGCAACAGGGGAATGACCATAGTATAAAGTAAGAACTTTCCTGGACTCAGTGAACAGTGCATTCAAATAGTACTTTATACACTACCAGAATGTATCTATTGATGAATCTATGATAGGAATGAAGAATAGATTTGTACATAGTATGTATATGGAAATAACACACATGCTAGGTTCAGAATAAAGAAGTTTGAAGTAGTGGACAGCAAACATAATTATATAATCCACACAAAACTGTACAGTGGGAAGAATATTTTAGCAGATTGGACTGATCCATTTACAGGAAAACTTGTTGTACACTTGTGGACAGTCTAAGATCTTTTGAACAAGGGATATCACGTTTTTACTGATAACTTTTATACAAAAATTCCCTTAGCAAAACGACTGTTTGCAAGTGATAAGTTTCTTATTGGCACGATAAATAAGAACTCTAAAAATCTATCTAATTTAGTTCTAAACACTAAACTTGCCACCCGGACATCAGTGTATTTCAGGAAAAGAGAATTACTTTTAGTAGGTTACAAGGAAAAACCTTCTAAAAACAGTTTATCTCATAAGAAGTGGGTGTCAAGCTGAGGACAAAGTTATCCGAAGCAAAAGTGGAAAAGAAAATAAACCAGTTTTGATTCATAAGTATACTTTACGTATGGTGGGGTGTAGACTGCAAGGATAAGTATGTGTATCATGTGACATGTTACAAAGCAACCAGGAGGTATTGGCAAAAAATATTTTCAACCTTCGGGATATGGTATTGTTTGATGCTTATATCGTCTACAGTTTGAACACTGACAGACCTCTTGAAAGAGAGGTGTTTATGATAAGCATTCTTGAAGGCCTTGTCGACGAAGAAACTCTACAAAATAATCAACCTGGACCATCAGGAGGAGACTTGGGACATCAGCTGGCACGGCTCCCAGGCAAGAAATTGCGGTTGTGTCCTGTCTGTTCAACCTCGGAAGAGAAATCCCGTAGCCACTTCTTGTGTCCAGGATGTAATTGTGGTGTCCATCAACAATGTTGTCACAAATTACAACATTTCTGGAGGACTGTGAAGGCAGGAAGAAAGAGAACCCATCATGAAAATGCTGAGGATGTGTCTGACTAAGCACTCAGGTGTTGGACTGCTGTGTACATTTGCAGTAGTGACAATTTGGGAGGATATGCTAAGAAATGGTTGGCAGAGTTCTTTACTGACATCCTACTGACTGGTCAACTTCCACTGGAGTTCAAGAAGGCAAAGATAATTTCTATTCTGAAACCTGGCAAACCCAGCAACAAGGTAGAAAGCTATCGACCCATTGCCCTTCTTAGCTGCTGCTACAAACTTTTTGAAAAGTTGATATATAACAGAATAAGTAGCGCAATCCTAGAGCATATTCCAGTTGAACAGGCAGGCTTCAGACCAGGACGTAGCTGCTGTGACCAAGTATTGTCTCTTACATCCTTCATTGAGGCAGGATATCAAATGAAGCTGAAAGCATCTGTAGCATTTGTTGATCTTACTGCTGCCTTTGACACTGTATGGAGGGAAGGCCTTATCTACAAATTTCTTCGTATCATACCATGCAGAAAGATGGCTCAACTGATTAACAACATGTTAAGTGATCGGAAGTTCCAAGTAATCACTGGATGCAAGATAAGCAAGGAGAGGAAGCTGAACAACGGATTGCCCCAAGGATCAGTTCTCTCACCATTATTGTTCAACTTATATCTCTCTGACCTTCCTGACACTTCATCCAGAAAATTCTGCTATGCCGACGACTTGGCTCTAGCTGTACAAGATCAGGTAATGGAGACGACTGAAGAGATTCTGACCAAAGACCTGTCTTTACTGGAAGACTACTTCAAAATCTGGAGACTCCAACCCAGTGCGAGCAAAACAGAAGTGTCCTGCTTTCATTTAAATAATCGTTTGGCGAACGTGAAACTGAATGTTAGTTTCAGAGGGAGAATTCTTCATCATAACTGGAACCCAAAATACCTTGGTGTCATCTTGGACCGTACACTATCCTTCAAACAACACCTCCTGAACTTAGCACAAAAGTTGAAGTCTCGAAATAACATCCTTCATAAACTGTGTGGAACTACTTGGGGATCTTCAGCAACCACTTTGCGATCTTCAGCCCTGGGTTTGGTGTATTCAAGTGCCGAGTATTGTGCACCTGTTTGGATGAACAGTCATCATACAAGGCTTGTTGACACCCAGCTTAATACCACAATGCGCATCATATCTGGCGCAATCACATCTACTCCAGTTCATTGGCTTCCACTGCTAACTGGTATAATGCCACCTGATCTACGCCGATCTAATGCCCTTATGAAGGAATTTCACAAGATCTCAAGAAATCCTAGTCTACCCGTGAATAGTGACCTGCCACTTCTGAATCTTAACAGACTAAAATCACGCCATCCAACTCTGCGTGATGCCTCTAACATGGATGCTAAAGATTTTAAATCTCTTGATGAGTGGAAAAGTAGATGGGAAGCAGCAACGGATGTGCGCCTTCATACCTTCTTCTCAGGTCCCAGACTTCCAAGTGGATCCCACCTACCACGCAAGACCTGGACTGCCCTGAATAGAATCAGAACAGGACATGGTCGGTGCAGAGCCGCTCTCCATAAGTGGAAAAAGCTACCTAACCCAGACTGTGACTGCGGAGCTCCACACCAGACTGTTCGTCATATCGTCAGGGAATGTAGGATTCGAGCCTATCACGGTGATGAGGATGACTTCCTGCTGCTAACTCCGGATGCTGCACGCTGGATCGAAGAATTAGACATTCAATTGTGAAGCACAAGTTGCTTTGTTTCTCAGCTGTAAATATGTATATATGTATATTACTGATTATGTCTGTATAAGCCATACGCTAAATAATAGTGACAAATAGTAAAAAATGTACACTGACTGACAGAGCAAATGCAACACCAAGAAGGAGTGGTCAGAACTTTATGCCAATTGCAGGGTAGACTGACGTCACTGAGGTATGCTCATGATGTGAAATGCGCTGCTGTGCTGCGCACGTAGCGAACGATAAATGGGACACGGCGTTGGCGAATGGCCCACTTCGTACCGTGATTTCTCAGCCGACAGTCATTGTAGAACGTGTTGTCGTGTGCCACAGGACACGTGTATAGCTAAGAATGCCAGGCCGCCGTCAACGGAGGCATTTCCAGCAGACAGACGACTTTACGAGGGGTATGGTGATCGGGCTGAGAAGGGCAGGTTGGTCGCTTCGTCAAATCGCAGCCGATAGCCATAGGGATGTGTCCACGGTGCAGCGCCTGTGGCGAAGATGGTTGGCGCAGGGACATGTGGCACGTGCGAGGGGTCCAGGCGCAGCCCGAGTGTCGTCAGCACGCGAGGATCGGCGCATCCGCCGCCAAGCGGTGGCAGCCCCGCACGCCACGTCAACCGCCATTCTTCAGCATGTGCAAGACACCCTGGCTGTTCCAATATCGACCAGAACAATTTCCCGTCGATTGGTTGAAGGAGGCCTGCACTCCCGGCGTCCGCTCAGAAGACTACCATTGACTCCACAGCATAGACGTGCACGCCTGGCATGGTGCCGGGCTAGAGCGACTTGGATGAGGGAATGGCGGAACGTCGTGTTGTCCGATGAGTCACGCTTCTGTTCTGTCAGTGATAGTTACCGCAGACGAGTGTGGCGTCGGCGTGGAGAAAGGTCAAATCCGACAGTAACTGTGGAGCGCCCTACCGCTAGACAACGCGGCATCATGGTTTGGGGCGCTATTGCGTATGATTCCACGTCACCTCTAGTGCGTATTCAAGGCACGTTAAATGCCCACCGCTACGTGCAGCATGTGCTGCGGCCGGTGGCACTCCCGTACCTTCAGGGGCTGCCCAATGCTCTGTTTCAGCAGGATAATGCCCGCCCACACACTGCTCGCATCTCCCAACAGGCTCTACGAGGTGTACAGATGCTTCCGTGGCCAGCGTACTCTCCGGATCTCTCACCAATCGAACACGTGTGGGATCTCATTGGACGCCGTTTGCAAACTCTGCCCCAGCCTCGTACGGGCGACCAACTGTGGCAAATGGTTGACAGAGAATGGAGAACCATCCCTCAGGACACCATCCGCACTCTTATTGACTCTGTACCTCGACGTGTTTCTGCGTGCATCGCCGCTCGCGGTGGTCCTACATCCTACTGAGTCGATGCCGTGCGCATTGTGTAACCTGCATATCGGTTTGAAATAAACATCAATTATTCATCCGTGCCGTCTCTGTTTTTTCCCCAACTTTCATCCCTTTCGAACCACTCCTCCTTGGTGTTGCATTGTCACTGTCAGTCAGTGTATATAATTACAATCAGCATACCATTGTGGATATTTGATACATTACACCCAACAGTGGCGAACCCATATTTTTGAACTTTTTGTTTGATTTTTTTCAGTTTTTCTTTTGTGTGTGTTTGTTTATCAATACTGCCTTACGCTGCTGCATTGGTGAATTAATTTTTTATTTTAATATTATTTGACTTTTTCTAAATAAAATGATATATAACACTTCATTATTAGTGAACAGAACACATTTTTTATGGTTTCTGAAAATTATGTGACAAAGCTCCCAGAAATGCGTAGTGCTTGATGGTTATGTAGTCACCCGTTGCAGGGATAAGGTAATTTGTGATTTGGCCGTGAGCAACGTACTCCAATAATTTTAATAAGACAGGGAAGTATGAAAATGGTCGAAAGTCGTCAGAGTTTGTTGGATTGTCTCTTTCCTATAGGTCTTATTACGACTTTTCGATTTCGTAGGGAAGATTCCTGTCGTAAATGAAGTATTTATTGCATGTGTTACTATTGGGAGTGCGACTTCAGAGATTATTTTAATTAGTGTCAAATGTATTCCATCACATCCAATAGCCCCTGATTTTACTTCATAGATTGCATGTCTAACGTCACTAACAGTCACATGCGAAAAATTTACATGCGAAAAATTAAAATTTTCTCCGTCGTGTTTTATTTTCGCATGTACTTTGTCGATTGTTTCCTGTTTCGTCTGTTCATCTATGTATGAAGTTTGTGAGGAAAAGTTATTGAAGCTGTTCAATAGCATGTCTGGTCGTTTTCGTCAATTTTGTTTTATCAAACCTATGTTGTGAAGAGTTTTCCGTACGTTGGCAGTGTAGTTATTTATTTAATATGTTAGAGTATGTATGACGTATTTTAGCATTCCTAATATTTTGTGTTACACGATTAGGTACGCAATTTTCAGTATTTTTTTAAGTTTTCCGCGAATTAATTGTTTGCATAATATTTGTAAGCTAAATTTCTTTTGCTCATTTTTTCCTGTACGTCGTACGTCAACCAAGATTATGGTTTTCGTTTCACTCGTGCTGTCCGTATGGAGGTATGGTTGTCATAGAGTGCTAAATGTAGTTCGTTGAAGAGGGATATTTTGCCGTCTATGCCATGTAAAAGGTGTTATGTTTCGGTGTATTTAATGCGTCCACTTCGTTTAGGTTTTAGAAGTCTCGGAATTTAGGCTCATATTTGGGACATTTCAGTGAATATTTTGCGTAAATAAGGTCGTGATGGGATAGTCCGCGAGCTGGCATTATAATAATATAATTGCCTTGATATTTTCTCACATAATGAAATATTTCAAATAAGCAGTACGAAATATACATATATTGCCGTTCGTGAAACATGGTACATGTTACAGTAGACTTTGTTCATCGAGGCGTGACTTCTCTATCCATCACTACAGTCATGAAATAAACTAGTTTTAGGGTATTCTGCTATTATCCATACTGTTAATATTCCCACTCTATCATGCGATATCTAAATTATTCGTAAATCGTCACATTCATTTTACAGGCACACGTTGAATGCATCGAAAATAATAACAACTAACAGCTAATTTACACGCGCACAAGGTTGTACTGTTTAACAAGTTACCGAGTAAGTGGCAGCGCGGTTTGCGCCATGTAGCAGTCAGCTTGTATTCGAGAGATAGTGGGTTCGAACAACACTGTCGGCAGTCCTGGAATATAGCTTTTCCCGTGGTTTCCAATTTTCACACCAGACAAATGCTGGGGCTGTACCTTAAATACGGCCACAGTCACTTCCCACTCTTAGCACTTTCCTCTCTCATAGTCGCCATTAGACCTGTCTTATGTCGGTGCGACATAAAACAAATATGAAAAGCATGCTATTTAGCAGACACATTGGAGATAATGCAGTTTTCCTACCATACTTAATGGGCTTCAGAGTTTCTTTTAGGCCTATGCCTTATCTAGATTTACGAAACATGAACATAACTATTCCTCTCGTAGCATTTTTCATTTACCTGGCATATGCTGAAAATCTCACCCCGTTAGCCCCTGTGTGCAGTAGCTGCACTAAGAAGCTCCCCCCGCCCCTCCCGCAATAATTGAAAATGGGCCCCTCGAATCCTGATAAGGAATGTTACAAGTTAATGTCGTAGTGCTAGGATGTATAAGTACTATTACAATGAACTACAACAACGCAACGACGATAATAATAATATTATTAATTATTATTATTATTATTATTTTCTTTGCGTTTAGGCATCTGTGGACCACGGTGCTTGTGTTCTAGCTGTGTTTTTGTCTTCGTCTGCCCCTTTTAGCATACTGGATTGTGTTCTTAGTGGCCTTTTGAGCCTTCCTGTTGGCCCAGTATTCCTTCATTTTCTCGCTGAATTCTTTCCTGCGCTCCTCTGACCAATTCCCGGCTCCTTTGTGGTTAGCTGATGTAAGGGATGTTAGGAAAGGTTTAGTTTTGACCATTAAACGGTATGCATTTCTGTCAGTAATGGCGGCTTGATTAATATTAAGCTCTGCAAGATCTTTGTCCACTTGTTTGGTCCAGGGGAATCCAGTAGCTTGGCTTTGTTAGCAACCTTGAAGATCTTATGGGATAATCTATTAGGATCCATTCTGTATAGGTGTCCATAGAAAGTCAGACATTTTCTCCGGATGGCATCTATGAGGTTTTCTTGATGCTGGTAGAGCTCATTGTTGGGTTTATACCATCGCCTTCCATCTGGCAGGATCCTTGGCCCTATTATTCTTCTCAGGAATTTCCGTTCTTGCACTTCCAGGGCTCTCAGTGGGGTTTTTTCAGTTAGGGATAGGCATTCTGCTGCATAGAGGACTGATGGTCTGACTACTGCATTATAGTGTCTCAGTTTTACATTCTTTGATAAATGCTTTGAGTCATACAGTTTTCTGCAGGCATGGTAGGCCTTGTCTAATTTGTTTCTCCTTTGTTCAAGAGCCATCGTTTCACTTAGGTCCTCCGATACCCACTCTCCGAGGTACTTCACATTTTTAGCTCTCTTGATGTGTTTTGTATCACTGACTCCCATTGTTGTAGGGGCATCTTTGATGTTGGTCATAAACTCGGTCTTTCCAATGTTGATCATGAGGCCCGCTGTAGCTGCAATAGAGTCCAGTGTTTGAAGCTGCATAGTGGCCTCATGCATGTCGTTTGCTAATAAAGTAAGGTCATCAGCAAAGGCCAGGCATGGAATCCTCAGGTTGTCTGATTTAAACCCCATTCTTAATCCGGTGTTCTCAGGTAATGACCTGGTCCATTCTCTTATGATCTTTTCTAGGACACAGTTAAATAATATGCATGAGATACCATCTCCTTGCCTCACCCCTGTTTTGATTGTGAAGCTCTCTGATAATTGACCTCTAAACTTAACTTTGGAAGTGGTGTTGTGCAGGGTGGCTCGCACCAACCTATTCATTTTTTCGTTTAGTCCCAGTTCTCTTAAGGTGTTGAAGAGTGTGATCCTATCCACGGAGTCGTATGCCTTAAAAATACGGTCACCAGAAAATAGAATCAGTAGAAAAATGACAAATTATGGAAGAGTAAGAGTAAGAATAATATGACATGGATCACAGACCTTAAAGAAGACATGAGAGAGTTACATATTACAATAGAAGATTTAAAATACAAAGCAAATGAACTCAAGATATTGAATGATCAGCACACTAGACTACAGACGAAAATCAACAAGCAGAAAGGATGAAACAATAATGGGCTGACAAAAAGAAGAAAAACCTCCACAAACCTGTCAAAAGTAGTCCTATGTTGGCTAAAAAATTAAAATAATAATAATAATAATGAATTTGTATGACGCTTTTTAAGGCACCGATTCTCTTAATCGTAGTTCTTCGTTTACCTCAAATTTTGTTAAGAATTCGGAAAGAAGACGTCTGCGGCTCTCGTAAGAGTACCGTTCCTGGTTCCAATACTTCCCTGGTAATGAAAATGAAACGTGGGATTTAACAGTCTCCCGAGTGCATTGATAGACCCAGAAAGTACACGAACGCTCTGACATAAGTGGGCTTTTTACCACTTAGTCCGGTTTCGGATTTGAACTCAGGAGTTGAGTGTTGAGATGAGATTCACATAGTAGGCTACAAGTTTTAGGTCAGTATGCCTTTCCTTAGGGAGCAGTGGTGAACTGAGTGAACTTGGCCAGTAGTGGAGCGTCTGGGCAGAATGAAACAGGAAAACATACATCGCCTACGCTTTAAAAAATGTTGATATAGCAGTCATGGGCCCCTCACAAGCCATGTCCCCCGCCCCGCGGGGTCTGCGGGGTCCTTATCGCCGCCACTGCCTGTGTGGTCTGAAACCACAGTGGTTTTCATCCAACTTACTCTCAGCAACCGATCGCACCCTCCCTTCCAAAATGTCGGTGAACACCTTGCCTGGTATACTGATCAATGAAATACCTCCGTAGTTGTAGCATCCTATCCTGTTCCCTTTCTTATAGATAGATTCAGTTACTGTTTTCTTCCAATCGGAAGCTACGTTACTAACGTTCCATACTAATATTTAAATGTATGAAGTCATTTCATCCCAGCCTTCCCACTATATTTCACCATTTCAGGTCTGACTTCGTCTCTTCCTGCTGGTTTATGACAGTGGAGTTTATTTACCATCCTTTCCACTTTCTCAGGCGTAATTTCAGCAGCATCATTGTGCGTTTCCCCCTGAGGTCGGATGTTCATGACGTCAACGGAAATATTTCCTTTTACGTTAAGATGATCCTCAAAATATTCCTTCCACCTTCGCAGTGATTCCCTATGATCTACTATGAGTTCACCTGTTTCACCCGGAACACTGTTAATTTTCTCCCGCCCCCACCCCCTACCCTTTCTAAGTTACTTTATTACTGTCCAGAAAGGTTCCACTTCTGCTTGACTTAGCCTTTCCAGGTTATTGCCGAAATCTGCTCACGACTGCTTCTTGGATTCAACAACTATTTGTTTCACTCTGTTTCTTTCATGTACGTACAATTCCCTGTCTGCATCAGTCCTTGTTTGGAGTCATTTCGGATGCGCCTTCCTTTTTACTTACAAGCTACCCTCACTCCGTCATTCCACCAAGATATTCGCTTTTCCCCATCCTTGCACACAGTTGTTCCCGGGATTTCCTTTACTGTTTATCTGACAGTGTCCGTATATGCCATCCATTCTCTTTGTATATCCTGAGCTTTCTTACTGTCTATTGTTTGGAACTTTTCACCAATTGTATCCTTGAACTTCTGTCTAATTTCCTCGTCCTGGAGAATTTCTACCCTTATTCGTCAGCAGACAGATTTCACTTTCTCTCTTCTAGGCCTATACAGGTCAGATTATGGTATTTACCATTTAAAACATTCTCTGATTACCCTCACTTTCCTAACCGATTTCCTGAATTCAAAGTCGGTTATTATATAGCCTATTACGGATTTGGTTCCCCTTCCCTCTTGTGTAGCCTCATGCTTGAAGAATGTATTCGTAAATGCTAATCCCATACTAGCACAGAGATCGAGTAAACGCTTCCCATTCCTCTCAGCTTCCATATCTTCCCCACATTTACCCATCACATGTCCGTATCCTTCAGTTCTATATCCTACTCTTGCATTGAAATCGCCCATTCGCACTATCCTATCGTTGTTGATCCTGACTACGATGTCACTTAGCGCTTCATAAAACTTGTCAACTTCATCCTCATTTGAACCCTCATAGGGTGAATAGACCGAGACAGTTTTTGTCGTAATTCCTCAAACTGTTAAAACCCTCATCATTCGCTCATTTGCGTGCGTAACAGAAACTATGTTGCGTGCAGTAATATTCCTGATGAACAGTCCTCCCCAACATTCTGCCCTTGCTTGTTTAACGCCTGTTAAGAGCACGTTACCTCCTATTTCTTCCTCTTCATCTCCCCTTTCCCGAATATCATTAGCTTTTAACACATCCACATGCATCCTCATTTCTGACTCAGCGAGTTCTACTTTCTTGCTTACATACGCCCCAGTAATATCGAATTCCATTTCGTTCGCCAAATTGTTTGCAAACAGTCCCTCGCCTGTCAAATGGAAATGGGACTCCGTTACTGCCATAAGTCCGACGCTTGCTTAAAACGTTCTGAGCGAGGTCGGTAAAATCATGGGAAGCAGTATGCAACCCTACTTACTCATACTCCCAGTGAGAATCTGTCCTGTAACGGGTTAGGGACCAGCGGTGGATTGCATAGTCCTAGCCGCCTGAGCACAGTAAGGAAAGGCCATGACTCAGAATATGTCCAAGATGTCCAATCCTATTGAAATGGTCATGAATTGTTATTGTTATTTTACAATAGAAATCTAAAAGTATAAATCAGCCTTCAAAAAGCCGATAATATATTAAATAAGGAGGCTGATTTAATCTTTTCTCAAACGACTTTTTCAAGAGATGTAAAATAAAACTAATTTTCTGAAAACTGATCCTGACAGTTGGACTGAAAATGTAAATTACTTGAAGGCCTTGCAAATAGTCCGAATTTTGAAGGTCTTCAAGACACAGCAGTGAGGGGAATATATTTCATTTCATGTGTTAATGTGTTACCAAGAAACGAGGAAAAACTGTAGTACCCCTTAGACGTAGTAGCTGAATGTGGGAAACATTTTCCGGACATTTCTCAAGCCACTTTATCAAAGTCCCTACCACTATTTTCTAATTTTCCTTTGTTTTTCTGCATTCTGCTGCGTTTTTATACAAATTAACTTACAATACTGAATTGCATTCGTGTGAACATTTATTTGCATTTCTATACGTTTTTGATCTTCCCTTCCCTATCTTATTTTATACCTAATTTGGATTTTGAACATTTTGATGCTGAAAAGGCATTTATCAAAGCTCTGTTTTTGTTAGAAATACATCAAAATCTAAAAATCCATTATGATGATATGTACGTGTGTTTTTAGGTACTTTCGACAAATTTCGATTTTACGGGTCTGCACCACGACCGGACCTGAAAAATGCTAAAAGATCTTTGAATCTGTGGGTTTTAGTGAAGAAGTGCTGTGAGTAGAACTTCAAGGCAGGAATATTTCCTATCAGTTATACAATCAGGTTTCTAGGACGAATGGTATTGAATTTTTTGAGGGAAAACTGTGATTTTTTTTTTGCGGAAAGGCGCATATTATCGGAACTTGAAGGTTGGTAAGTCACGGGTTAACATCCACTCGACCCGAAACTTTGCCACCCTCATTTTCTGGCCAACTGGCAAGAAGGTACGAATAAAACAAATCTGCCCCCTCTTACCTTACTACCACTCTAATGGCTAGTATCCGCCATTACTCTCCTTCCCTTCACTCGCCCTTTCAGCTCCGCTATCGTTCCTTTCTACAGTATCCCCACAGACGTACAGTAAACTAGCATTTGTACCCGTTCTTCGCACGAGAATTTGCAGTGCACTATATGTTTCTTTCAGGAATTTATGCAAAGTAACGTGGCTTTATTCACACGTTTTATGCGGCATGTTAAAATTATGTTTTCCTACGAAATCGCGTGGCAGTAACCTGAAATATGATGAAGCTGAACAAAGTCGAGAGAGAGAGTGATGCCGTACAGTACAGTTCCTGGTACGAAGTTGTGCGAAATTCTCCATGGTTCTCAGGTTGCATGTTCTATCTCTGACCACTAGCGTGCCTCTCTGACGTTGATGATACCTCACTTAATTTCTGCCGTACCGAAAAGAGAAAAAAAGGCTCTTTATTTTTTTCTCAATACCCACATTGAAGTGACATGCACGGCATGTCCCAGGGGACTTGGATTAAAAATCCAATTTTTCGTAATCATCTGCGTTATTATCCATTGTACGATAAATACGTACATATTCTTAAACGTTTGTTATATACAGTCTTTTGATAGACCTAATATTAACGAAAAGATTTGAGAATGAACTTCCTGTAAATACCAACTCCATGTGATTACCACGACATCATATGTACCTGATAACTAGAGACGAGAATTATAGGCACTAAAAACAGTTAAAATAGGCAGGCATATAGGCTCTTAAATTAGCCAAAATAGGCATGTAAATAGGCACTAACGGGTAAAATAGGCATGAAAAAATACTTATAATTCAATAACACGCTCAATTACTATAAAATGAATTTACAACAAGCAACGTTTCAATGTTTTCGGGTAACAATCATGTTCTCCTGTCGGGCAGAATGCTTTGTACTGAGAGAAATCACTCAACATCACAGTAAGTGATTGGACAAAACTTCAATGAAGCCACTTCATCTGCTTTTAGTTCAACTCCTTCATCTACCTCACCTCGTAGCACCCTGGCTACTTTTACCGTTGTTTTCCATCATGGATTCTGCTACAGGACTCTTATGGAACTTTTTACTGACAGCGGCTGCCTTCCCAGAGGTTCGGTAAACATTTCTCCTGACTTCTTCCACAACCCTAAATGACTCCACCGGGGGAAAGCCACTCGTCTCCTACTCGGTGATTGCTCCCGGCAGCTTGTTGAAGTCTGAAGATGCTCCAGTTTATGCAGGGGGATATTAGCTCCCACCATTGCAGTGCACAGGTCTATAGAAAATTATTGTTGGTCGCTGTTCACAGTGGACTGGTAGAAAAGCTGCGATGACAATCCTTTCTGTACTCGTGTCAAATGCATCGCAGTATTTCTATGTTGATCTGCATGGTATTTTTTCACATTTGAACTGAAAAATAATAAAATTGACTTAAATTACAATGTTCTTATATTCCTACAGCTGGGCTAATTGGCAATAATGGCGTATGGCCTCCGGAGAGGCCTGGTGCGGGTCTTTTTCTCGTAGACGGCCTATTAGGCGACGTGTATATCTGTGAAGATGAGGGCCCTACCTAGGATGATTTCTAATGCTGAAAACGCCACACACGCCCAGCCCCAGAGCCACTGGAATTAACCAATTAAGGTTAAAATCCCCGACCCGACTGAGAATCGAACCCGGGACTCTGCGAACCTAAGGCCAGTACGCTGACCATTCAGCCAACGAGTCGGACAGTATAAACATGCATTTGTTTCATTAAAAAAGGAGAACGACTATTAGAGGTAATGTTTCTAGAAGTACAAAACTTTAAAGTAGGAACAAGAGAATTCATAATTTACATGGAAATATGTCCTCAAACATGTTCAGTTATAATCTGGCTGTTTCCTGTCGAGTTCACCGGGTGAAAAAATCGTAAAAATGACGCGAAACGATACCTGAGTAGCGTAGAGGAGAGATCCTTCCTATATGCTTGCCAGAAATTCACCAAGCTGCCTCTAGCAGTATTCTTACTTATATAGAAGAATTAAAACGGAAGCACTATAAATCTCAGATTTGTGAACATTTTATATGTTGCTCGCTTGCTTTGGTCACCCGGGTCAGCTGACATGAATACTATTTTCTGTTGCCTGCAATAGATCCTGCATCATGTGTGCCCACAAGGTTGCCACCCTCGTTGAAAATTAGAAAACCGCGTGATTTGAAATTGTCGTGGCATGCACCCATAAACTTACTTTTTGTCACAATTTAGCAAAACTCTAGATGGGATGCTACAGCTTACGCACCCCAGACTCTCTTTGCTTGCCCCTCAGCACAACGGGTACAAACCGGACCTCACCAATTCAGACCAACGGTCTTTCCACTGGCCTGGTCTTGTAAAGATAGTCTTTGTAGCCTTGTTAGACACGCTGTGACATCGTCCAAGCCATGCCATCTTGTATGTCTAGCCTCTGTGACATCGTCCTAGCTGCACCACATTCGATCTTCAACCCATGTTTCGCGAAGGCATAGCGGAAGCGTAATAGAGTTCACTAGAGCCTACACATAGCGCTGGTGAAAGTTACTCACGATTTTTTAAAATTACAATTCAGTTGTAGTCCGCTTCTGTGGTGTAGTTAGCGTGATTAGCCGCCACCAACGTAGGCCCGGGTTCGATTCCCGGCTCTGCCACCAAATTTGAAAAGTGGCACGAGGGCTGGAACGGCGTCCACTAAGCCTTGGGAGGTCAACTGAGTAGAGGTGCGTTCGATTCCCACATCACCGGGCGAGTTGCCCGTGCGGTTAGGGGCGCGCAGCTGTGAGCTTGCATCCGGGAGATAGTGGGTTCGAATCCCACTGTCGGCAGCCATGAAGATGGTTTTCCGTAGTTTCCCATTTTCACACCAGGCAAATGCTGGGGCTGTTCCTTAATTAAGGCCACGGCCGCTTCCTTCCAACTCCTAGACCTTTCCTATCCCATCGTCGCCATAAGACCTATCTGTGTCGGTGCGACGTAAATCCGCTAGCAAAAATTAAAATTCCCACCTCAGCCATCCTCGAAGTGGTTTTCTGTGGTTTCCCACTTCTCCTCAGGGAAATGCCGAGATGGTACCTAACTGAAAGACGCGGCCACTTCCTTCCCTCTTATCTGCCTGTCCCTTCCAATCTTCCCATGCCTTCACAAGGCCCCTGTTCAACATAGAAGGTGAGGCTGTCGGTGAAAGGTACTAGTCCTCCTCCCCGGTTTATTCCCCGACTCAAAGTCTCACGCTCCAGGACACTGCCCTCGACATGGTAGAGGTAGGGTCCTACGCTGAGTCCGAGGGAAAAACCTACCCTGGAGGGTAAACAGATTAAGAAAGAAAGATAGAAAGAACGACAGAAAGAAAGAAAGAAAGAAAGAAAGAAAGAAAGAAAGAAAGACAGACAGACAGACAGAAATAAAGTATTTCAGTTGTAAATCTCTATTTTCGATATTACCGATTTTTAATTTTCATCCACTCTGTGACAAGAGACCATCGGCTTTCTAGCTCCTCGTTCAGTAATAAAATGATTATCTATATTTTAGTAATATAAATTATTGAAAATTCACGACTAATATAGCATTGCAACAAAATAAACTTTCTACAATACGTAAATTAATAGGCCTATAAATGCTACAATGAAATGCGATCGTAATTCAGTCACAAAAAAAGATAAAAGGAACAAACGAACTTACCAAGCTTGGCAGAAGACTACCTTTCCATCCGTAGTGAAATTGGGATCCCCTGTGATCCACCGCTTCAGCCAGTAGGACTTCGGCGATTTTTCTTTGCAATTATATTTTTTACGTCACGCCGACACAGATAGGTTTTATGGGGACGATAGGTTAGGCCTAGGAGTGGGAAGGAAGCGACCGTGCCCGTAATTAAGGTACAGCCCCAGCATTTGCCTGGTGTGAAAATGGGAACCACGGAAAACCGTCTTCAGGGCTGCCGACATTGGGGCTCGAACCCACTATCTCCCGGATGCAAGCTCACAGCTGCACGCCCCTAAGCGCACATCCAACTCGCCCGATGATTTTTCTTCGGGCATTGCCACAGACACCCTTCTTCTTCAAAATAAATCACAACACGTTCTGAAGATAAAGCGTACGCGTACAACAATTCACATCGAGGAGGAGGTATAAGGGTTCGACGTTGATTGGTTCTCGCATATGTCTTAGAATGTTGGAGGGGTTGAAGGCTTCAAGGTCAAATTGTTCATTGTTTCTCCTGACGGAAATTTCCCAAGAACTATATCCGGTGACTTCCAAGAATTCCCATTTTTGTTCATGGGGTAAACAGATCTTGAGAAATGAGAAGATAATACTGTCGAGCACATCAGTTACAAGATAATTCACTGGAAGAAAACCGGCTTGCTTAAAAGAGATTAAAAAGGCATCAAATAGGCAATTATACTCCAAAAAGGCACAAACCCCTGAAATAGGCATTTATAGGCACAATAAAACCAGCTAAATCTAGCTTAAAGGAACCTGAAACGGATTTATATCTCAAAAGCCTACGTTTCTGAACACAGGAATAAAATAGGCAAATAGGCAAATTCCCGTCTCTACTGATAACACAGTCATGAGTGAGCCGAGTCCAGATACATAGTTCGGTTGAAATAAGTCCAGCAATAGTCCACTTTTAGAAATATACAGAGAGATAACCAGACAGACAGACAGACACCAAAGGGAAAAGTTCTACCTCATGTTTCCTCGGTGTTCAGTTACATTAAGTAGGGTTAATTTTCAAGCCGAGGAAAATTTATGCATCCTCTGATTTTCTCCTGTTATGGATCCTTTAAATAACGGTAGGTCTGCGAGGGAGTCCGTCAGTAATTATTTCCTTCATTTGAAGTAAGCGAAATTATATACGTAAGAAAAATTATTTGAAATGAAGGGACGTTTCACATATCGTCTACAGATTTTATATATAAACAGTAGTGTAAGAGAAAATCGTAAGAGAAAATTGAAAAAACTCTTCTGTTCTTCCTATAAAACCCCAGTTTTTTCAGTGATGTTTAACTGATATGCATGTCGAAACCTGCTCCTGAGTGCGTAGACTCTAAATATGAAGTTTGGTCGAGATATAATCAATAGTGTAAATAAAAATTGAAAAAAATCTTCTGGTCTTCGTATAAACCCCCAGTCTATTCAGTGATTTTTAAATGATGTGCATATCGAAATCTGCTCCTGGATGAGTAGATTCTAAATATGAAGTTTGATCGAGATCTATTCGGCCGTTTTCCGTGAGGGTGGAACAAACACGAAAGCTAAAAACCACTGATACGATCTTGAGTTGGCGTAAAACGGATAAATAAATAAAAATGTGGTAAAATGAATGGCAGACAGCGGACTCCCTACGACTTAATTTATACCTAAGATAGAAAGGCAGCGCTCTATCTCGTAGCATTGGTGCTAGTGAAGCAGGAAAATTGCGGCCGCCGCAATCTTACGTCACTAGAGATCCACTGTAAATGTATATGTTACTTCGTTACATGCGCTTTGGTTTTATGTTGTTTTTATGCACATATAACTTTTTTTTTGCAAACTGTTGTGTGGCAGAATAGTGAATACCTGCGTAGTGTTTGGTGTCGTTTTCCCTATTCACGAAAAAAGAGGAAGGAACAGGAGTTTCAGTACACCGTTAAGTAGCTTACATGTGCTTATGTACACTTATTGTCTAGTTAGTAATGCAATTAAATTGAGTATTAAAGATGCCTAATTATGTAGAAGACAGAGATCACTTCTTTCTGATGTATGTTTGTTGAAATTAGCCCCTTTGTGATGGAGTGCAGCATAATAATAATAATAATAATAATAATAATAATAATAATAATAATAATAATAATAATAATAATAATTTTACATCCCACTAACTACTTTTACGGTGATCGGAGACGCCGAAGTGTCCAAATTTAGTCCCGCAGGAGTTCTTTTACGCGGCAGTAAATCTACCGACATATTTGAGCACCTTCAAATACCACCGGACTGAGCCAGGATCGAACCTGCCAAGTTGGGATCAGGAGGCCAGCGCCTCAAGCGTCTGAGCCACTCAGCCCGGCAATCTGCTGGTGATGATCAAGTTGGGATCGAAACATGTATGAGCAACTGCAAAATGATCTCGATAATGTCGTGAGATGGACAGTAGGCAATGGCGTGATGAAAAACGAGATTAAAAGTCAGGTTGTGAATTTCACAAATAGGGAAAGTCCTCTCAGTTTTAATTACTGCGTTGATGGGATGAAAGTTCCTTTTGGGGATCATTGTAAGGTGTTAATATAAGGAAAGTTCTTCATTGGGGTAATCACATAAATGGGATTGTAAAAAAGGGTACAAATCTCTGCACATGGTTATGAGGGTATTTAGGGGTTGTAGTAAGGATGTAAGGGAGAGGACATGTAAGTATCCGGTAAGACCCCAAGTAGGGTAAGGTTCAAATGTATGGGACCGTCACCAGAAATACTTCATTCAGGAACTGGAAAAAAAAGTCCAAAGAAATGCAGTTCGATTTGTTCTGGGCGATTTCCGACAAAAGATTAGCATTACAAAGTTGTTGCATAGTTTGGGCTAGGAAGACTTGGGAGAAAGGAGACGAGCGGCTCGACGAAGTGGTATGTTCCGAGCTGTCAGTGGAGAGATGGCGTGGAATGACATCTGTAGACGAATAAGTTTGAGTGGTGTCTTTAAAGGTAAGAAAGATCACAATATGAAGATAACGTTGAAATTCAAGAGGACAAATTGGGCCAAATATTCGTTTATAGGAATGGGAGTTAGGGATTGGAATAACTTACCAACGGAGATGTTCAATAAATTTCCAATTTCTTTGCAATCATTTAAGAAAAGGCTAGGAAAACAACCGATAAGGGATCTGCCACCTGAGCGACTGCCCTAAATGCAGATCAGTAGTGACTGATTGACAATAATAATAATAATAATAATAATAATAATAATAATAATAATAATAATAATAATACACTTGGTAATAGGTTAAGTTATTGGTTATGTTAGTAATTGGATAATACCGGGCGAGTTGACCGTGCGGTTAGGGTCGCGCAGCTGTGAGCTTACATCCGGGAGATAGTGGGTTCGAACCCCACTGTCGGCAGCCCTGAAGATGGTTTTCCGTGGTTTCCCATTTTCACACCAGGCGAATGCTGGGGCTGTACCTTAATTAAGGCCACGGCCGCTTCCTTCCCACTCATAGGCCTTTCCTATCCCATCGTCGCCATAAGACCTATCTGTGTCGGTGCCACGTAAAGCAAGTTGTTTTGTAATTGGATAATAGTGGTCTCGATCTCCCCAATTTCAAAGTTAGAGTGGAAGGATTGGTAACCTTGCATACGTCGAAATAGGTGTTAGGTTTATTATGACAGAATATTACTGAATATATCTCTGAATTTGTGGTAGATTTGTTAGTCAATTCTCTACAATGTTATACTTGTAAGGAAGCAGTTGTACAAAAATTAAGTCCTTATCCATTTATTTCTTTAAAGAATTGGGGTAATCTGTATGTTCCTACGAAAGATGATGTTCATGTGTGCAAATTTATTAAGATGTATTTCAGAGAGAATACAATGATGGTTTAAACTCACTCACGAAAGGGAACATACCTGATAAAGTCACAGCTAATTTGTATGAATGATTTTTTTTCAAGATTAAGCTCCACAAGCTTTAGATCTAGCGATGGACGCGCATGTTCATCGCCTTATTAGTGTAATTTCATCACTATACTTGAAAATACGTGCGAATCATGGTGGAAGAGAGTTGAGTGGAAACAGATTTGACCTTAGATTTGTCTATAACACGTTGGCCAATTTTAGTCGCTTTTAGATTGATACACCCGTGAATATTTTTTTCTAGCAGTAGAATAAAGGACGTAACAGGTCTAATTAATTAGTATTATTGTTACTGGCTGAATCCCGTCAAGACATGGGGTAAATATTAATTGAAGGATTTCTTGATATACGACATTCATTGTACAATTTTCTTTACGTCGCACCAACAAAGGTAGGTCTTACGGCAACAGTGGGATAGGACACGGCTGGAAGTGGGAAGGAAGCGACCGTGACCTTAATCAAGGTGTGAAAATGGGAAACCACGGAAAACCATCTTCATAGCTGCCGACAGTGGAGTTCAAACTCTCCATCTCCCGAATGCAAGCGGATAGCTAGGTGACGCAATCCACGCAGCCACGTGCTCAGTGCATTTCTTGTATAATTTCTTTTGGCACGATTGCAGTTTTAAAATATCGCTCTCTTGACATTGCAACATTTAACTGACCAGGGCTGAAAACTGGCTGAGGTAAATAGAGACCTACATGTCTCTTGAGTGTATTGATCGTGATACAAAATGCCAAGTGAACTGGAAATTGATGTCTCGTGAAAGAAAATGGAAGTGCTTTATCGGGTTAGCTCCATTATTATTTCCAAATCTAAACAATTTTCATACATACTTCTTAGAATTAGGCCCTAATCTGGTTCCATTTAGGAGCCGTTCGGATACGTTCTGATTTCGAAGGAGCATGAGAATGGCTTCGATGTTTAAAATAAGAATATATGGAGGCAAACCATTAATTCGATAGAATTCAAGAATTATAAAGGAAAATGAAGTGGCTAGCTTTCATCTTCAATATTAATCTGTTGACGGTAGTGGATGGTTTTGAACTACCGGGTATAAGCGCAGTGACTTTCAAATAATTATGAATGGCAACTTTTGAGAAAATTACGTCATATCTCGCAGAAGTGCACGTTTTGCTATAAATTTGTATCACGATATCGTCATGTGATAAAATTCTGGCTTGTAGTTCAATAACATTTGATCCGTCACCATCTACAAAGGGCTAGTTGCCGTTACCGATTTCTTGCAATCAGCGAATTCCATTTTTATGTGGTTTTGTGCGCATATTTTTATGAAAGTGGTGTATTTTGAAGAAGGGTCAAAGAGGAGATTTTTTAATACAATTATAACCAAATAATTGTTTGGCGATAAACGCGTGGCAAAACAGGCAAAACGTTTACGTACGAAATCTCCCCCAAGAACAATCATTTTCGCACCAGAAGGAACGGAATAATGTCGTTACCTATGATATATTTTAGAAAGCGATACACACATTAATGAATGACTGTCGTTGGAGATTTATCTTATATTGAGCCGTGCATATAGAATATTAATCCAGACACCGAGCTCTCGCTGAAATTTAGTGGAATTTTGAATGTAATGTGCACTGTTCAACTGCTGGGGAGAAAAACAGTGGCTATTCCTTTAACGAAGTACAGCTGACCAGTAAGACTTCTGACTGCGCATGCGTGCCAACCCCTTTCCACCTCCCCTTTCGTGCCACCTTCTTGGCGCTCTCACGGTTCAGGCGGTCTAGAAGTACTGGCGATTGCACTGACCAAAGAGAATGCTACATTTTTCTTTAATAATTTAAATATATATACAGGGTCTTTCACTCAAAGCGGGGCCGGCCGGTGCAGCGCAGCGCAGCGGGTAGATGGGCGAGCTGAAGGTCAGACGAGCACATGGGAACTCGCAGAGCTTGGGGCCGGGAGAGCGCCCGTATGAATCGCATGTAAATAACAAGCACACATAACAACGCATAATCAGAGTAAAACAATTTCTCACCTTGTCACAGAATATTGTTCAAAATGTCCTCCACCTGCATCTACACATTTCTGGCTTCATTTAAGGAAATTTTCATTCATACGCATTGGTTCATGTACCGAGATAGTCTCAATTTCTCTCGTGGTATTTTGTTTGAGTTCATCTAGAGTGAGAAAATGGGAGTGTTGGCGGCAGTAACTGCAGACAGGATAATAGGCCTTATAGTTTTGAAACCACAATCACTGGGCAGAGATATAGGAATGACATTCTCGTTCCATTTTTTAACAATTGACATAAAATTAATGCCAATCTGGATATTTCCAGGAAGACTCGGCACCCGCGCATACGACTAACGAGTCATTCATTTTAATTGAGGATATTTTTGACAACAGGGTGATTAGTAAACCATTATGGCCGGCAAGATCCCCAGATCATACGCTTTGCGATTTTTATTTATGGGGAAAATTGAAAAAATAAGCTTATGCAGCAAACCCTCACTCTAGATGAACTCAAACAAAATATCACGAGAGAAATTGAGGCTATCTCGGTAGATGAACTAATGCATATGAATGAAAACTTCCTTAAATGAAGCCAGAAATGTGTAGATGCAGGTGGCGGACATTTTGAACATCTTCTGTGACAGGGTGAGAAATAATTTAACTTTGATTATGCGTTATTGTGTGTGCTTGTTATTTACATGCGATTCATACGGGCGCTCTCCAGACCCCAAGCACAGCGAGTTGCCATATGCTCGTCTAAAAGGGCCCCATAGACGGTCCGTCTTACTGTCCGTCTTGCCTGCGCAGTTCTAAGATGAGAGGTAAGACGGAACACGAAAGAAGACACAGACGCTCCGTTTTGCTGTCAGACTTGCGATCAGTTTTCGCTAGTCGTGCACGGATAACATGCTAGAGGAACTTCTAATTTACACCGCTCTAGCATTAGCTTTGAGATCAAAAGCTAAAAAGAAAAGGGCTTGATCAAAATGGGCAAAAGCTTGGTTAGTTAAACGAGATACACTGTCGCATATAAATTTAATGAAAGATTTAACTATTGAACTAGGTGGCTGGTACAATTATTTGAGAAATGAAATGTCGTATGGCTTTTAGTGCCGGGATGTCCCAGGAGAGGTTCGGCTCGCCAGGTGCAGGTCTTTCTATTTGACACCATTAGGCGACCTGCGCGTCGTGATGAGGATGAAATGATGAAGAAGACAACACATACACCCAGCCCCGTGCCATTGGAATTAACCAATTAAGGTTAAAATCCCCGACCCGGCCGGGAATCGAACCCGGAACCCTCTGAACCGAAGGCCAGTACGCTGACCGTTCAGCCAACGAGTCGGACAATTATTTGAGGATGGACAGTGAAACGTATTTATACCTTCTTCACCTGGTAGCGACCCATATCAGAAAGAGTGACAATGTAATGAGACGGGCAATAACACCGCATGAAGACTCAACGTCACACTTCGTTTCCTAGCAACCGGTAGAAGTTACAAAGATCTGAAATTTTCCGCTGCAATTTCAGTCCAGTGTTTGGGAGTAATAATTCCTGAGACTTGCTCTGCAATATATAAGGTGCGCAAGAATCAGTATCTCAAAGTAAGTAAAATTTATTTATAAGTTTCTTGCACAAGGTAAAAGGAAATGTATTTCATGTTAATTTAATATAAAACAAGGTATAATGTATGCTTAGAGTACAATAAGAAACAATTATATAACGGAGTGTGAAAATTAACAGTCTTCGTCCAACCAACCTAAAAACAAAAAATATAATTAATTACATTGGTTAAATTATATTTTAGTTGCATGATTTAATAATAACAATAATAATAATAATTTTATTTTGTTTCAGTTTCCAACAAAAGAAGATGAATGGATATGTATTGGACAGCAGTTTGAAAGAAAATTGAATTTTCCAAACTGTCTGGGTGCGGTTGATGGAAAACATGTAAAAATAACCCTGTACCGTGTACTCTTTACTTTTGATTTTCCACAAGCACGGATTACAACGGTATAGCTGTATGAATTCCATTAGAAACGCTCGAGGCATGATTGTTAAATCCGACGTTATGTCCTACGAGCGAACTGCACTGTAGGAGCAATTGGTTAAAACTGACGCTAAGTCTGAAGACCCCACACACGCTCCAACTTGCTCGCCGACCTACCTGTACACGCACAGAAAAATCAGGCGCTGCCAGATTCACTTCGAGCCAAGCCTAAGACGGTACAGGGATGAAAATTCTACCACACACGGTCCGTCTTACCTGTCGTCTTAGAACTGCGCAGGTAAGACGGACGCTAAGACGGACCGTCTATGGGGCCCTTATTACAGTGGCCACAGAAAGTATTCGTACAGTGCGGATGTACTGTCTTTGTGATTGGTTAAACCAGTTGTCGCACAGGTTTACGCCGCTGTGCCTGCAGGAGGGGTTGTTACATCTTCAGTCATCACTGTGCTGTCGTTGCCGCAAGGTTATTTAGTATGGGGCGAAAGAAGAGAGAACTTTCAGTGAGTCAACGAGAGAATATAGTGTTACTGTATAAAAAAGGTAAAAGTTATCGTCAAATTGGAAAAAAAAGCTGGACATTAGCTATACTACGGTGAGTTCAATAGTTAATAAATACAAGCACAGCGGACAAACGGAAAACAAACCAAGATCTCGTCGTCCAAAAGTGCTGACAGTACTGGAGCGACGCATTATTGTGCATTCGGCACGAAAGGAACCGTTCCGGAGTGCTGCATCCATTGTTACAGAACTAGCTTCAAGGTCCAACAAAACGGCAAGTGTGCAAACTGTAAGGAATGTATTGCACAGTGCGAATCTGCGTAGTAGATGTCCGCGAAAGAAGCCACTTATAAGTGAAAGAAATAGGCAGAAGCGCCTACAGTTCGCGAAAGAGTATTGTGGAAAGACAATGGACTTTTGGAACACCGTTATTTTTTTTCTGATGAAGCGAAGTTTACACAGTTTGGAACTGGTAGGAGCAGCAAGGTATGGCGGAAGCCAAACATTGAACTTGAACCTCAACATGTAATCCCCACGGTAAAACACGGAGGAGCGAGTGTGATGGTTTGGTGCTGCATGTCTGCGAATGGAGTGGGAAACCTGGCATTTATTGATAGTATTATGGATGCCAGGAAGTACATAGATGTGTTGCGCCATAATTTAAGCAGCAGTGCACACAAGCTTCATCTGGAAGGAGTCTTCCACTTCCAACATGACAATGATCCTAAGCATTGTGCCATGATAACCCGTGAATGGCTGTTGTACAATGCCCCAAGAAGATTTCTCACTCCACCGCAGAGTCCAGATCTCAACCCCTTAGAGAACCCTTGGGATCATGTAGGCAACGAAGTGTAAAAACGCCATCCTACTAGTAAAGAACATCTTAAAGATACTCTCAGATGTATGATCGAACATATCTGCAGAGTACACCAAACATTTAGTTAAATCAATGCCAAGACGTCTGGAAAAGGTCATCAAAGCTAAAGGCATGCATACAAAGTATTAATACTGTGTTTGCACAAAGACTTCGGCAAGTGTTTGAATTATCTAGTAGTGTACGCATACTTTTTGTTGTGTTAAAATATGAGTTTACTTGTTTATTATGTTGAGTGCTGTTAATCTCATAGCAAATGTACAGCTAGGTGTCTTTTCTTTATGCACATGTCTCACTGGATGGTTTTATATTACTTCATGGTGCCTAATATACAAGGTATACATTAAAATGTTGGTGTACGAATACTTTATGTGGCTACTGTACCTTCAGCTCGCCCATCTACCCGCTGCGCCGCGCCGCGCCGGCCGGCCTCACTTTGAGTGAAAAACCCTGTCTCTATATATGAAGACTTCAGGGGGAAAACGGGGAATGTCCATTTGAGCTAATTTTACGCTAGAGAATTTTAAAGGTTTAGAGCAAGAGTCCTGCAAAACTATTTTACTTTTATTCATGCTGTCACTTTTTTTCACATTATACACACGTAATTAAACTAAAAAATAGGAATACTGTATAAAACACACAGAGAAATTAATGTATACATAATTAAAAGCACCCTGGTGTCGGATATATGTATGGAAGAATGGGTATAGTCCAACTTGTATGTAATGGGTGTAGTCCAAGCATTCTATGAATCGGTCTTTTTATCTTCCTCTCTTGAATGAGGAAGTGTGGAGAAAAAGTTCCTTGCAATATCCCTGCAGAATTCTTTCAGTGCTTGCAGACCCTTATATTTTGTATGTGATATTGACAATGGGCG
This sequence comes from Anabrus simplex, assembly GCF_040414725.1. Classification (NCBI taxonomy): domain Eukaryota; kingdom Metazoa; phylum Arthropoda; class Insecta; order Orthoptera; family Tettigoniidae; genus Anabrus; species Anabrus simplex. The sequence goes on from NC_090266.1 coordinate 281,591,924, forward strand.
TGAAATAAAGAGAGAATTAATATTTTACTATTAGTTTTAGTATTTTTGCTAGGGGCTTTAGGTCGCACCGACACAGATAGGTCTTATGGCGACGATGGGATAGGAAAGGCCTAGGAGTTGGAAGGAAGCGGCCGTGGCCTTAATTAAGGTACAGCCCCAACATTTGCCTGGTGTGAAAATGGGAAACCACGGAAAACCATCTTCAGGGCTGCCGACACTGGTATTCGAACCCACTGTCTCCCGGATGCAAGCTCACAGCCGCGCGCCTCTACGCGCACGGCCAACTCGCCCGGTAGTTTTAGTATTAGTCAATAGCATTGTTTTATTGTGCAGTTTTTAAAAGACTTGTATTTTTTAGCTTTTGTCATACCAGTGTACAATTTATCTGGTAGGAAGTACTCCGACCTCTTCAAGGACTGCCATTTTCGTCGCTCCTGAATCGTGGATGGTAGAGGAGCTACAGGTGATTCCCAGTGCCCATTGTATGTGAAGCGTGGGTAGTGGATAGTAGTACCCTCCCGCTCCTTGACTGGCCTTGTAGGAAATGGACATTTTTTCGAAACATTGGTGTCAGATATTTGGTCCAGCTTCTGATCATCTCTTGGTCGACCTCGACGACCACGAAGGGTGAGGGCTTCAACCTAGCTGACCTTATATCTTCATACCAATCTTGTGCAATTCCGCTCTTTTCTTCTGGTTAATAATGGCCATATCTCTGTCACATTTCATGTACGAGTGTCCACGTATTGGGAAGGTTATTGTGACAAAATCTAAACGTCTGGTAACAGAGACAATGTATTGCAAGAACCTGAAGACTGTATAGTTTTCATTTTAGCCGCAACAGGAATTACAGAAAATATGCAACTCTCTAACTTCTGATTTCAGTACCGTGAACAAAAAGTGGAAAAGCATTCAGCATACTTCATCAGCCCCTTTCTTAGCAACAGTTTCTGCGTAAGAGTAAAAAACTGCCTCGCCAGTTGACAACACATGGATATTGAATGAGAAGACACTCAGTTGCCTCTTGTAGTAAACGTCATTGGTTGATACATTAGGTACATGCAAATTTTTCTGAAAATCCATTGCAACAGCTTCTACATGCAAATGTGTCTTGCTTTCTATCCTTGCATTCCTTTTCCGTGAATAGAATACCTGAAACTTTGCTTTGTGAATAGTATTAGCAATCTGTAGTTGATGCATGTCTTGTTGCAGTTTCAATTTCTTCTCCTCGTCAATTGTTGGATCTGCATCTTGTTTTCAGTTATCTTTACTTCAGCTAAATATCAGTCACACTCACTGCAAGTATCTGATCTCGGATACCCGAAAGAAATATTAAAATGTGTGTTAAAAATAGTTCTATAAGTCTCATATGAAACTTGTAATTCACTGTATTTCTCCAGATACATACGGTGCATCTTTTTTATATTTACAGTAGCTCTTCTGGTAGATATGTCCTGTTCGTCTTCTGAAGGGAATAGTGACTCTTTCTACCTTTATATGAAGCAATATGTTCAATGGCAGCTTTTTCTTTACTTTCGCTTAATTTATGCGGGCGAGTTGTGTGCTTATCTCTGCCATCATTTGGTGATTTTCCTGCTTTCATGTAGCCTTGCAGAGTTTCAACTCTTCTCTTAGTTGTGCCATGTAGATCTTGGAATGCCTTTCAGCACACTGGAATTTCTTCACACACACTATTTCTCAACACTCTAACCTTGTAAGTATAAGAGCAGTCGTGAAAACTTGCAGTCTCTTCGTCATTGCGTGGTCTTCTCCTTGCCACCTTTGCAACTGAAATTAGTCCACATAAATAACTGTTCTGATCATCTGTTGTGTTCATGTTGTTGAATGCAGAAATAATATTACGTCTTTCTTCAACAGAAATATAATCGAAACACTTTAACCTAACACACTTGCAGTCACTGCCAGTACAGTGAGAAACAAGCAAAAGTTTCTTCTTAACTTATCTCATTCTGCCACTCTTCTTTCTCTTCTTAGTTGAATGCTCTTTATTCATAATAAATTTACAGCACAATGTAAATCACTGAATTAATACTGAACTTTTTCACACCACGAGATCAATCAATAAAACAAAAACAGCTGAATCACTGCCAACATAATTCAACAGCACGCTTACCATTATAAGGAAGGTGATCTCGTACCCATTTGGACCTTCCGCTTTTTTCTTGGTTACTTGGAATCTCTTCGTTATTCCTCGGTTTCTTGTGGTCTATACCCGATTTTCCATTGGACGGCGTATCTTAGAATGGCTACAGCATAGTGACTATCCACTGTATTCGACTGGCAGTTACACAGAACGTGCTTTATTCACTCCTGTACAAGATGGCGGCAGTATCTCGATTTCAACAAAAAATGGACATTCCCCGTTTTTCCCTGCAGTCCTCATATGCGTACATATATTTTAAAGATACCCTGCAAGTCTACATGTCAAGAGTTTTCCTCAGAATGCTTTACAATGTAAATGGGTTCAGCCATTCTCCCAAAATCAATGTAACAAAAATCAGCCTAGTGTTTTAAATATATACACTATTTCGTTATGCTTTTAATTATTTTAATTATCTCCTGTCCAGTATTACCGTTCCGGCTGCTATTTTACATTAATGCATCGAGGTAGTGTAGTGACGTAAGATGGCGGCGGCCACACGCTTTCGGCTTCAGACTCCTGCTGCTCATTGCCAGTCGAATTCTATATACACTGAATCACAAAAGTATTCGACCACCCTATTATGTTTTTTTGATTTGAAGTACTCTTCCAACATTTGAAGCCCAAAAGAAGCAGTTGCCAGTCCATTTAGTAATGTGAATATTGACGTACAGTGCAGCACACACGTCACCGTAAAATTAATTAACCGGGTGAGTTGGCCGTGCGCGTAGAAGCGCGCGGCTGTGAGCTTGCATCCGGGAGATAGTAGGTTCAAATCCCACTATCGGCAGCCCTGAAAATGGTTTTCCGTGGTTTCCCATTTTCACACCAGGCAAATGCTGGGGCTGTACCTTAATTAAGGCCACGGCCGCTTCCTTCCAACTCCTAGGCCTTTCTTATCCCATCGTCGCCGTAAGACCTGTCTGTGTCGGCGCAACGTAAAGCCCCTAGCAAAAAAATAATTAACTATATGCAGTTTTAATTTTACTATAAGACACCACAATATGCAGCCACGTAAATATTCGGACACTTGTCGCACAGGCAGGAACTGGTGGGAGTGAAGGGTAGTAGTAAGCAGAACAAGCTCATTAAGTGCTTCGTTCCAGTTTGGTAAACACGAACGTTTTACAGTATGATGGGACAGAAAGGAAAAAGAATACATCATTTGAAAAGAGACAACTTGTTATTTTCCATCATGGTAAAGGGCGTTCCGAAAGAGATATTACCACATTGTTACAAATAAGTAAGAGTACTGTAGGTGATATTGTAAGAAGATTTGACAGAGAATTGAAGACAAACCTAAAACAGGGCGACCAAGGAAGCTGAGTAGTAGAAGAGAGGGAACTGCAGTAATAAGAAAAATGAACAAAAATCCAAAGTTACCGGCAACAAAAATTTCTGCCGCAGTGCTGCAGGAATGTGGGAAGGAAGTTCACCCTGAAACTGTGCGGAGAATTGTCAAAAGAGAATTGTATAATGACAGAGTTAGCAGGAAGAAACCCATGGTAAATGAAAGAAATAGAAAGAAAAGATTGGACTACGGGAATCAGCATATAAATGAACCTGTCGGTTGGTGGGACGACGTAATTTTTGTAGATGGAAGTCAAGTGCAGATGTTCTCTTCAAACAAAAGAACTATGGTTTGGAGAAAACCAAATGAAGAGCTTCACTCGAAGAATCTGCAACCTACAGTTAAACACGGAGGTGGAGATGTCATGATTTGGGGCGTCATCTGTTCATCTGGGGTGGGCGTATTAGCATTCATTGAAGGTAAAATGGACAAGCCTAAGTACCTGAATATTTTAAAAGAGAACTTACCGAAAAGTGCTGAAAATGAAGGGCTTTCGGGCAAGTTCAAATTATATCAAGACAATGACCCGAAACATAAATCGGATATTGTGAGACTATCGACGCTGTATAATTGCCCTAAAGTTTAGGGTACACCTCCTCAGAGTCCGGACTTAAACCCTATTGAAAATCTACGGGATGAACTGCAGATAAATATAAGACAAACATCAGTGACATCAAGGTAAGCTTTAACGGATAGAATAATGGCAGAAGGGACAAATACTTCCAGATTACACGAGAAAAGTCATTCACAGCATGTCTAAACGCTTCGAGCAAGTGATAAAGCAAAAGGGACTTCATACAAAGTATTGAAATGTACTTGGTGTGTGTGATTCACATGTCAACCGAAAACTCTTGAGGCTTCGATAACGGGGATATTTCTTTAAGTATTATTGTTTGTGTTGTTTTTGTTACGTTTTCAGGTAAGAAAATAATGTTATATTATTTATTACATGTGCCCCATTTCAATTTATGCCAAATTGTTCCTATATTATGTTTTATTGTTAATAAATGTCTAAAAATAGCACAAAACACTAGTGCCCAATTACTTCTTTGATTCACTGTATCTGTGAGTGATCCCCGCCGCTTACTTCTGCTAAGAGCTGTGTCCAACTCAAATTGCGTGGCCTTTGCACTACTGAGCGTCGTGACTATGTAGGCTATCAGGTATTCACGCAACGAACCAACCTGAATGGAGCTTCGACAACAGTAACCAGAACAACAGATAATTGCCTGAGTCTTCAGTAAGATCTATTATTACTTGCAGAAATTCCAATTCAGAATCGTTTGTATGATATACGATCAGTTACCGATGGTAGGCATACTCTCCCAAGCGCTGCAAATTTGTAATATGTAATCCCATTCTAGCTTAGATATCAGATAAGCTTTCCCCAACTCTTTTCGTTACATTTCGTTCACAAATCGTGGAATGTACCTTTTTCTACCCTTTTGACCAATTTCAACCCTGATATAGGAATCACAAATAATCATTATTATTGTACCGATACTTTTGATTCCGCAGAGCGTTATTAATCTTGTCTGTTCGTTGTGATGGTCTTTATAAGGAATAAACCTTTGTGCCTTGTGTAATCCTTAGGCCTAACCATTCTGATCAATGTCCCCAGCTAAACCCTTATGTTGTCGATGAGGCATCCTCAGCCTGAGTTTTCTGGAAGTAAGATGGCCAGGTCCCTAGCACTCCTCTTATCAGCTAACATACGCTATGTATCTGCTTCGGAGATGTGGGTGATCCTGTGTTGCTCGCTTACATCGTAGTTGAATCTGGGTCAATATAACTACATGGTCTCCGAAAAGATAAAACAGTGTTCAGGACTGCCGGTGGTAGGGTTCGAAACCACCATCTCTTGCAAGTTTACAGGTACTACGACCTGTACCCCATAACCATCTCACTCGATTCTCAGTGACTTTCCATAACTTGCTTGCGCTCTGTACTCTGTCGTATATGATTTTATACCCGGTGAAATCGCTTCATTGTCCGCAGTTGTGACAAAATGTTATCTGCTTTAAGCATTTCTACTGTAAATGTGGATTATGTTCGCTTAGATTATATCATTGCCGCATTAATGTGTATGTTGATCTGTAAAATAGAAATGTGCGTTAATTGTAGAACTGCATTTGGTGCTTCTGCCTTTTCAGAGTTTTATTTCATCTATACCACGGGACCACTTCAGAGATTGCTTTAATATAGGCAGAGACCACGGCAATTGCTGCAAATACTATGAAGTATATGAGACTTCATTACTGTAGAAAACAGATTCTTTAGTCCCTTATTATTATTATTAGTAGTAGTAGTAGTAGTAGTAGTAGTAGTAGTAGTAGTAGTAGTACCTCTGCAAGTTCCCAAGAAGAGATAGCTCCTGAACTTACTACAAGAATGTAACGAAGCATTCTCAGTTTACACAAAAGTGTGCTACAGACGCAATATAAAGAATTTGCCGAACATTGCAAGAAGGCCTTTGTGTGAATTATATTGACAACAGCAAATTTATCTTACTATTAGGGGAGAGAGAGAGAGAGAGAGAGAGAGAGAGAGAGAGAGAGAGAATTTGAATTTATTGATCATAATTTACATGCCACTGAGGCTAAAAAGCCCCTTTATGTAGCGTCTTCTTATAATACAAAACAGGTTTAGAGTGTGTGTGTTTTTTAGCTCTGAATATTATGCTTATGCTCTGGTGAAAGTTAATTAATGTTTAATTGAAATTGTTTTAGAGGGTTCTATCGATGAACATAATATCGGTTAAAAGGCTTTGTCAGGGGAATCATTCGTTGAAATACAATTTATGGTTGAAATTGTATAATGGGAAGCTCCCGCCGAATTACGATCCATGGTGCTGCGCACGCGACAACAGCAGCAGCTAGTGATAACGACCGTCCTGGGATCGGCATTACTGATTTCTCCCTTGTAACAGGAAAATGTTTAGACGGTACTGGGGCACTTTACTAGGGCATTTGGTTGTTCTTAACCCCTTAATAACCACGTACACCAGAGCTCTTTTTGCCGATCCTTAATGAGACGTGAGGAGTGTCTGTCCAAAAGGTGCTATTTCCACATTAAGAAAGTTCTGGAAAAAGCTCAAGAAACGTAAAATAAGACGCATGGAACGTACGCACGATCGGGTTTGGTACAACTTTAAGGGAATTACATCTTACTGCTCTGGATTGCTCATTGCAATCGATATTATTCAACTACTGTAATGCAACTGGATGAAATATTTATTTTTTGGAAGTGAAAATAGCACCTTTTGAACAGAACCTCTTCACTTGCAGTTACATACAAAATTTAATTTTTTTCTATGGCCTGATTGCAATTAGAGACAGGCCTGTATCCGACAGCTGAACGAAAATCGTATCGTAGAAGTTTTACAATGGGTATAGTTCAGTTCAAGAATGGTAGAGCACAATGTATGAGAGCAGTACATTGGGTTACATTGGAAATGTGTGACACTTGTTAAACTAGGGATTAGTCGGCGTTTGTTACTGAACCGGTTCTTCAATGCTGTCGGTTTCAGTGTTACTGAGAGAAAGTAAATTGTCTTGTACATCACGGGGACATTGCCCTCGTTGTAGTGAACAAGAGTAGGCTGGTTAGCTGTACCTAAACCGGTGTAACAGTTAAGTCTTTCTGTACTCCAATAAATCTTATTCCGGTCGAAGTTGCAAAAGTGGCACGCCTTTGGCCTCATGCCCGGTCAATAAAATATCCGTATGGACTAATAAACGAATGACGGTATTATAGCTGCTCGGTGATTTTTTGCGCATTTCTCACCGACGGTATACATACAGTTCAAAATTTTGTTGGCAAGTAGAAAATGTGTCGGAATTTTGGATGTTATGTGTATTTTAGGCTGTTCACCATCTCACTTATCGTAGAATATTTTGCTCTTGCTGTAAATGAGTTTTGTTTGTACTAAGCGGTCTATAAACGAGTCTTTTTGTGAGCTTTGAGGCTAGTAATTTGGATAGCGAAGCTGGCACTCTGCAGTTAATTTGTAATGTTGACTCGCGGCGTCGTCAGTCAACGTTTAAGAGATAATTATTATATGCAAGGGGGAGCTTCCATGGCTCGGCGGTAGCGCGCCGGCCTTTCATCGCTGGATACCGTGGTTCAAATCCCGGTCACTCCATGTGAGATTTGTGCTGGACGAAGCGGAGGCGGGGCAAGTTTTCCTCCGGGTACTACGGTTTTCCCTGTCAACTTTCATTCCAGCAACACTCTCCACTATCATTTCATTTCATCTGTCAGTCATTAATCATTGCCCCAGAGGAGTGCGACAGGCCTCGGCAGCCGGCACAGTTCACATCCTCGCCGCAAGATGGGGACTTCATTCATCCCATCCCTGACCCGGTCATTAACTGGAAAACGGGTTGTAGGTTTTAATTTTCATATTATATGCAAGGCATACGTGACTAGGTTTACCGGCAATTGTCATGGCAAAATTCCGCACTGTAATGTCTCTGAAAATCTATAGCAATTGAAGAAACCACCTTGCGTTATTTTATTTTATTCTTTGCTAGTAGTTTAATGTCGCATTAACACATCGAAAGTTTTCGGCGATGCAAGGATGAGAAAGGACTAAGCTTGGGAAGGTAGCGGTCGTGCCTGGTGTGAAAATGATAAAACATATTCAGAGCTGCCGGCAATGAGATTCGAACACACAGTCTCCCGAATGCAAGCTCACTGCTCCGCGACCCTAATCGCGCAGCCAACTCGCTCGGTATATTAGATCGTGTTTGCACGTGGCACGATCACTGTCAAATGATAGTACCGTACATGATATGATCAAAACAGGCAGAAATGGTCCTTTACTATTGGAATTTAAATTACTGCATGCGTATCAACATATCATTTGTAACTTTCAGTTATTTGAAGTGGATAGCAAGCATAACTTCAAAATTGAAGGGTTCTTATTTGCACCTCTTGTAAATGTGCATATTTCTGTACACCAAGAATGCCCATTCACACTGATCCAGTTATGATGTCTAGGATATTGAATTTCATTTCAACTATCGGATGTCTACTTCCATCGCAGTGTAATGTAATAATTTCCCTCAATTTCGCGTTTTATCGGCGAAATGTTCGAGTCATTACTTAAAAAATAATCATGAAATGATATAGGCCTATGCTTCATGCAATTTCACTAACAAAAATCCCGAGGAACCAACTCTTATGCATCTACTCATAATAAATACCAGTTGTTTGCTATTTCACATATAATCCATCCACAAAATTATAAGAATTCTACTAATATACAACAAAGTTTGATATAAATTGTATTATTTGTATGCAGGAAAATGTTGTGAAGTGCTGTGAACCGGGCGAGTTGGCCGTGCGGTTAGTGGCGCGCAGCTGTGAGCTTGCATCCGGGAGATTACGGGTTCGAACCCCACTCTCGGCAGCCCTAAAGATGATTTTCCGTGGTTTCCCATTTTCACACCAGGCAAATGGTGGGGCTGTACCTTAATTAAGGCTACGGCCGCTTTCTTCCCATTCCTAGGCCTTCCCTTTCACATCGTCGCCATAAGACCTATCTGTGTCGGTGCGACGTAAAACAATTTGAAAGAAATGCTGTGAGGAAGGAATGACGAGAAAATATCTAATGAACCATTTCTAAATATTCGTTCGATAGAGCGGTGAATGATGCTGGCAGGAGTGTGTGTTCAAGTAAATGAATTAATCTTGCTGAAAAATCTGTATTCGACCTCCTCAAAATCTCAGGGAGATAGATTTACTTTTAAGAGTGATTTATCTTGGTGTTTCTAGTTTGTGATTGGTGAAACATTTGTTATTGTGCAAGAGAATTCACTTTTTTTTGCTAGGGGCTTTACGTCGCACCGACACAGATAGGTCTTATGGCGACGATGGGATAGGAAAGGCCTAGGAGTTGGAAGGAAGCGGCCGTGGCCTTAATTAAGGTACAGTCCCAGCATTTGCCTGGTGTGAAAATGGGAAACCACGGAAAACCATCTTCAGGGCTGCCGATAGTGGGATTCGAACCTACTATCTCCCGGATGCAAGCTCACAGCCGCGCGCCTCTACGCGCACGGCCAACTCGCCCGGTAGATAATTCACTAGAGTAGACCTCGTCGTGAGGTATTTTAGAAGGCTGTACGAAGAGGAGTTTTCCGACATTGATAGCAAACCGAATTTCAGCACTACGGTGCGCGTGGTTCAAGGTATCTAACGCAGGCTTTACATACATACATACATACATACATACATACATACATACATACATACATACATACAATATTGGCGTTTATCTATCCGTACAAATTGATACCTGGAGATAGAATGGATAGGAATGCACTGTATTCCATACCGTCGAACATTCACGTGCATCAAACTCTACGAGAAAAAAAGGAACCTTCTGTGCAAACAAGTGAAACCAGGTCGGTTGGGAAGTGTACACACTCCTGGCATGGAAGAATATTTTGGATGATGTTTTTCCACACACAAGCGCACGCACTGTTGCATCTGCTGTCGACGTTCACCTCACTCTTCTACACAGTGTGCAGCACCGCTGTTTTTAACTGCATGAAATATTCATTTCTTTTTCACCTGTCAACATTAATTTTCATCTCAAGTGTACGGGAAACGATTTCCCGAGTATTATTTTGTGCCGTCAAACTAGTCACGCGATACTTCGTCCCAAAGTAAGTATTCGTACCACGACATTTCGTACCAGCAAACAGGTTTGTTCTGCGACAGTCTGTATCGGTCAGTTCGGTTTTTTTATTTTTTTTTTATTTTTTTTATTTTTTTTTTGCCGAAGATACCTCTCCCCTAGTGCTAAGAATGGACACATTCATTCTGTTCTCTAAACCTCATGGACCGTCCACGCCTTATCACAACGGGAATGGACACATTCATTCTATTCTCTAAACCTCATGGACCGTCCACGCCTTATCACAACGGGAATGGACACATACATTCTGTTCTCTAAACCTCATGGACCGTCCACGCCTTATCACAACGGGAATGGACACATTCATTCTGTTCTCTAAACCTCATGGACCGTCCACGCCTTATCACAACGGGAATGGACACATACATTCTGTTCTCTAAACCTCATGGACCGTCCACGCCTTATCACAACGGAGGCATGCAAACCAAAATTAATCTAGAAAGATTTCTACCGAGCTCGATAGCTGCACTCGCTTAAGTGCGGCCAGTATCCAGTATTCGGGAGATAGTAGGTTCGAACCCCACTGTCGGCAGCCCTGAAAATGGTTTTCCGTGGTTTCCCATTTTCACACCAGGCAAATGCTGGGGCTGTACCTTAATTAAGGCCACGGCCGCTTCCTTCCCAGTCCTAGCCCTTCGCTGTCCCATCGTCGCCATAAGACCTATCTGTATCGGTGCGACGTAAAGCAACTAGCAAAAAAAAAAAAAAAAAAAGATTTCCTGTACAAAACACAGTTGTATTGGAGAGAAGACTGAATGGGGTTGCGTGAAGACGGGAGTGTTCTGTCTGACAGCATTTAATAATACGTGCGTTAACAATATTGAAGAAGTCAACCCCATTGAGCACATTAGATGAATGATGCATTTGTGCAGTAGGGAGTTGAGCTACTCGATTCGTGTGTCCCAGATAACATTGTCATGAGCATCAAAGGCATCGCATTCAACTGGAAAGGTAGCTTTCTACCAGGCACCCTTCCCCGTATTATAAAATGCGCGGGTGCTGAACTGAGTGTGGATAAGTGTGAATGTTGGTAGTGTTACGGCTCTGGAGTTTAATAATAATAATAATAATAATAATAATAATAATAATAATTGTTTTACGTCCCACTGACTACTTTTACGGTCTTCGGAGACGCCAAGGTGCCGGAATTTAGTCCCGCAGGAGTTCTTTTACGTGCCAGTAAATCTACCAACACGAGGCTGTCGTATTTGAGGACCTTCAAATACCACCGAACTGAGCCAGGATCGAACCTGCCAAGTTGGGGTTAGAAGGCCAGCGCCTTAACCGCCTGAGCCACTCAGCCCGGCATTCGGGAGTTCAATATCGATGTTGTCGAGTGAAACATACCCACAAAAACGTCTGGCGAACTTCTCCCACTGACGAAAAAAACTATATCCAAAAGTTGAAGAAGGGAAGTTGCACTAGGTAGAATGGTTTGTTACCTGTATATGTTCTTCCGGAATTACCAACAGATTCCGTTGTTGATTGAGGGAAAGTGGATCTAGAACCATACAGTAATCTATTTCATCACTGGGAGAGAGACAGTTATCCAGCCGTTGTTCAAGAATATTGAATAATTAAGAACGATCTTGTCAGTGAATTCATATTCATAACCAAATGCCGACGCACAATTCTCGGTCTTCGCTTGCAATTGAGCATGTTCGTAAGTTGCTAAGTGCGTAACTTTGCGAGGAGTCGGTATGGGAGGCTAAAACTTGCGCGTTACTGTCATCGACTTGATCATTTATGCCTATTTACAAGAGATGAGATAAATATCTGCCAGGCACTTCGTGAATGTTCCTTGTTAGGCACACCTCCTTGAGCGACATATAACTGCTAATAAATATTATTTAATTTAATTTCCGGGCTGAACCGTGTTGTACTTGTCTGCACATCACCTACATGTACTATATCATAACCGACTTTGAATTCAGGAAATCTGTTAGGAATGTGAGGGTATTCCGGGGATGTTTTGATGATACAGACCACTGTCTGATACGTATCTCTAGGCCTAGGAGAGAGAAAGTGAAATCTGTCTATAGACGGATAAGGGTAGAAAATCTTCAGAACGAAGAAATAGGGCAGAAGTACATGGATATAATTAGTGAAAAGTTCCTAACAGTGGACAGTACGCAGCTTCAAGATACAGAAAGAGAATGGATGATATACAGGGATGCTGTAGTAGAAACAGCAAGGGAATATCTAAGAAGAACTGTGTGTAAGGATGGGAAAAGGCGAACATCTTGGTAGAATGATTAAGTGAGAGCAGCTTGTAAACGTAAAAGGAAGGCGTATCAGAAATGACTCCAAACAAGGACTAATGCAGACAGGAAATTGTATGTAGAGGAATGAAACAGAGCGAAACAAATAGTTGTTGAGTTCAGGAAGAAGTCGTGGGAAGATTTTGGTAATAACTTGGAAAGGCTAGGTCAAGCAGCAGGGAAACCTTGCCGGAATATAGTAAAGAATCTTAGGAGGGGAGTGAAAAAGGAAATTAATAGTGTTTTGTATAAATCAGGTGAAATAATTTTCTCAACGTAAAAGGGTATCTTCCTTGTGATGTCGCAAACGACCGAGCTCATGGGGAGGTGGACAATGATGTGTGTGAAATTACACTTGATGAAGTGAAAAGGATGGTAAATAAACTTCCTTGTCATAAAGCAGGAGGAATAGATGAAATTAGACCTGAAATGATGAAGTGTAGTAGGAAGGCAGGGATAAAATGGCTTCATAGAGTAATAATATTAGCATGGATTGTTAGTAAGGTACCTTCTGATTGGACAGAAGCAGTAATTACACCTATCTACAACCAAGGGAACAGGAAGGATTTGTAACAACTATCGAGGTATCTCATCGATCAGTATACCGGGCATAGTGTTCACTGGCATCTGGGAAGGGAGTGTGCGATTATTGGTCGAGAGGAAGTTGAATGAGAATCAGTGTGGTTTCAGACCACAGAGGGGCTGTCAGGATCAGATTTTGAGTATGCGTCAGGTAATTGATAAATGCCACGAGAGGAATAGACAGTTGTGTTTATGTTTCGTAGATCTATAGAAGTCATATGACAGAGTACCGAAGGAAAAGAAGTTCGCCGTACTGAAGGACTATGGGATTTAGAGTAGATTTTTAAAATTAATCAAAGGTAGTTATGTTGAAAATTGGCCTGAAGTGAGAATTGACAGTAGAATGAGTTCTTGGTTCAGGGTACTTACAGGGGTTAGACAAGGCTGTAATATTTCACCTTCACTGTTCATAGTTTACGTAGATCATCTGCTGAAAGGTATTAAGTGGCAGGGAGGGATTCAGCTACGTAAATATATAGTAAGCAGTTTGGCCTATGTTGACGACCTGGTCTTGATGGCAGATTGTGCCGAAAACCTGTGGTGGGGTCATGTGAGGCCAATGGAGGATAGGTTATCTAGGAAAATAATGGACTCTGTTATGGAGGAAACTTGAAAATAATTGCAATGAGTATGGTACGAAAATTAGCTTCTCTATGACTAAACTGATATCAGTAGGTAAGAAATCCAAGAGAACTGAATGTCAGATTTGGATTACAAAGCTGGAACAGGTAGATAATTTCAAGTATTTAGGGTGTGTTTTCTCCCAGGGTGGTTGTAGAGGAAGTGAGATTGAATCAAGGTGCAGTAAAGCTAATGGAGTGAGCTCGCACTTGCGTTCAACAGTATTCTGTAAGAAGGAAGTCAGCTCCCGGACGAAATTATATTTTCATCGGACTGTTTTCAGACCAACTTTGCTTTATGGGAGTGAAAGCTGGATGGACTTACGATATCTTATTCATAAATTAGAAGTGACGGACATGAAATTAGCGAGAAAGATTGCCGGTACAAACAGTGGGAACAATGGCAGGATGGTACTCGGAATGAGGAAATAAAGGCTAATTTAAGAATGAACTCGATGGATGAATCTGTACGCATAAACAGGCTTCGGTGGTGGGGTTCATGTGAAGCCAATAGAGGAGGATAGGTTACCTAGGAAAATAGTGGACTCTGTTATGGAGAGTAAGAGTAGAGCCTTGCGCGGATATACAAAATATTATCCGCATCCATACTTCCTTCATCCGCAAATGGTTATCCGCATCCGCGAATTTTTATCTGTCGATATTGTAAATATTAACTACAGTATATAACACCCAAGGTATTGAAATGGATAGATCTGTTAACATAATACAACAGCCCTGATATTTGGCATCAAACCCCCCCACAGTCACAGGGTTGTGAGAGATTTTCTCTTGCGACAACTACCGACGTATTGACTTTTGTTCCTTCATTCCATTAATTCCAGGCAGGAGCCTGTTGGTCTTAGGTCAGATTTGCGGCTTTATGGTCTCAAGGCTCCTTATATACATCACCATTCTCCCATAGGATCACCTAACGACAAGCAAAAATAAGAGTATACCTGAGTGAAAATTAATAAACTTCATTACGGTATTTAGAAATTATCAGCAAAAATATCCACACTGCCATACAGTTTGCATTCGCCACGACACTAACACCGCGGATATCCGCATCCGTGTAGGGCTCTAGGTAAGAGGGGTGGAGGGAGACCAAGACGGCGATGGTTAGATTCAGTTTCGAACGATTTAAAGATAAGAGGTATAGAACTAAACGAGACCGCAGAACTAGTTACAAATAAAGGATTGTGGCGACGATTAGTAAACTCACTGAGGCTTGCAGATTGAACGCTGAAAGGCATAAACAGTCTATAATGTATATGTATTTATGTAAGTATGCATATTATATATGATATGATATGATATGATATGATATGATATGATATGATATGATATGATATGATATGATATGATATGATATGATATGATATGATATGATATGATATGATATGATATGATATGATATGATATGATATGATATTCTTCATGATGTACTTGCACTCCATCAACACAGTAATTATAAATATTATATCTGTGAGGACCTATCCTCTTAGTGAAACTTACAACCTGAATTGTCACCCTGTTTACCATAATACAAAACTATAGTGCGACATTAAACCATTAAGAAAAAACAAAAGGGACTGTGTACATCTGAAAATCCACATCCAATTCGTGAAACACAACTTCATTCTCAAACGACTGGAGTGTGTAATGCAATCTCACGTTCACGAATAATTGGACCAATACTTTTTAACAGCACGGTAGTTTCAGAAATATACTGTGATAAAATCTTGCACACGTTCATTGCGGAACCGAATGAATTATGGTCTCATTTTTTTCAACTAGACAGAGTCGCAATTCATACCTGCAGTTGCTACCTGCAATTTTTAAGTGTTATTTTTAGGGAACGAGTAATTTCACGAGGGATCTGACCACCACGTAGTACCGATTTGTCACCCGCTGACTTTTTTTATTGTGGGGTGCTGCCAAATCCTAAGTTTACCAATCTACTCCCAGAAGAATTGAGGAATTAAAAGTAGCCATAACAAATTTTGTTAACTCCTTGCGTAGTGAAATATTGGTGAAAGTTTTTGATAGAATGTGCAACTACTTCAATTATTCTAAGTTTCTGAGATCTTTTTTGCTGGGGCTGTACCTTGATTAAGGCCACGGTCGCTTCCTTCCCACTCCTAGCTCTTTCCTATCCGATCGTCGCCATTAAGACCTATCTGTGTCGGTGCGACGTTAAGCAGATGTAAAGGAAGAATGTAATTTTTTTCTAGAAATGTAGCCACCCAATTCAGTTACACTGCTGCTTAGTCTTACAGCCCTCATTTTTGTCAGCAGTCTCCCATTATCTATCTTATCAAAAGCCTTGGATTGGTCTGTTGTCCTATTCTAGGAATTTCGTGGTAAACAGTTTCAACATCTGTTGTGAACCTGGTTAGTGTAGAACTATCATTAGACTACATTCGACTCCTTTTCGAGTTTTTGTTTGTTATTGGCTTTGTTAACAGTCTGTGTAACACGTTATTCTTTCGGTTTGGTCTCAACAGATAACAAAATCGTGGACAGTGTAATTGATTTTATCTCACAATTGAATGATAATGAATTCATTCACACATTCAGTCCGTAGAAGTTTTGACAATCTAAAGCACTATTAACGCTTATTCTAAAATGGACATTGTCACTCTCTCCGTTAAAATGCAGTCCATTGCTGCGTGCATATCTGCGTTAGAAATAATTGTCTTGTGATTTATGAGCTATCGCTGTCATTCTGTCCTTAACAATTGTTTATGTATTTAATATCTCTCTAAATTTCGAGAGGCATAAGAGACGCTGAGGTGCTGGACTGTTATCCATAATTTTCGTATCGCCTTACTGGACTATTATCCTTAATATTTACTATCCTTGGATTCACTCTCGCAATTTCGAACACAGGAGATGAGAGGGCTACGCTGTCGACTTGTATGGATTTTATGGTACTCTTATCCTAATTACGACTTGTGTGTCCAACTGCAGCCCTTACCTAAAAATAAAACCTGTCTAGATCGTGGGGTATTCATGCGTTATTATTTATTTATTTATTTATTTATTTATTTGTTTATTTATTTATTTATTTATTTATTTATTTATTTTCATTTATTTATTTTCATTTATTTATTTATTTATTTATTTATTTATTTATTTAAGAATCGAAAGGCTCCATTAATTTCCCTCAGAATGGCCATAGGAAGAGCTATGGTTAGGATATACCTTCGTGATGCAAAAATATTGGAACTTTCGATACTATTGTATGAACTTTTATCATGTCAATAACCATTCGTTGTGAGAGGGATAGCACACGTGCAGCTGCTGTTATCACCTCCAACGCCCAGTAGCTGTGAATTGGATAATCAATCAGTGATAAATCCGCATATCCCTCTTCACTGAACTGTCTCGGTTATAGCGGGCAACAAGTTCGTGGGGCCGATCATCACAACACTTCCGTAAATGTACACTAGTGTAGACATCTTCTAAGCAGTGTTGCCAACTTATATTTTCAAGATTCGCTAAATACTACGAAAAATCCGCTAAAATTCCGCCAAGAAATCCGATCTCAATTAATGAGCAATAAAATGAGCAATAATAATAATAATAATAATAATAATAATAATAATAAATGTCTGCACTCACCTGATCTGTGAGTTTCACTGGGATTAACCCCCCTGCCTGCGAGCCGGCGAGCTAAAACTTGTAGGCGTTTCGGTGCCGGGTGCAAACTAGGTGAATCCCCTACCTCAAGACCCACACACAGAACAGGCCAGTTCATTAAACGGTCGTCCTTCATAGCATAAATATAAATGCTACTCTCTCACAGTTTCATTATCTGTCGTCATTCGTCAACTAAGAGAAAAGTACCCTTTCTCCGACGCATTACAAATTATGATACCATGATCTCATAACATCAAATCCAAATAACATGTTTCCCTTATGTGACTGCTACCTCCTGACAAGAAATACGGAATAGCTCGGAGACAGACTGGAGTTTATATTTTTTTAAACGTAAAATGGATAAAACACTAAATTCCGCTGTAATAAATCTAGTATTCCGCCAAAAATCTGCTGTCCGCTAAATGATACATTTCTCCGCCGGCAGGCTTCTAATTCCGCCATATTTAGCGGAAAATCCGCTAAGTTGGTGACACTGCTTCTAAGTATACATTTCAGTGAAGCAGTGACCGATTTTTGCCTACTTCGCTCATCTGCCTTCGCAAATCTAGAATATTGATATAATGATTCACCATCTTTCTGCAAATTTAATTTCTCTTCTTTTGACTTTTCTCGGTTCATCCGTTTGGTGCTCTCGAAGTTCGTTTCTGGTGCATGGTTGTATAATATAAGAAAGCAATATTAGTAACTGATTTGTACCTTGAGAACAAGATTTATTTCGCCGGGCTGAGTGGCTCAGACGGTTTAGGCGCTGGCCTTCTGAACCCAACTTGACATGTTCGATCCTGGCTCAGTCCGGTGGTATTTGAAGGTGCTCAAATACGTCGACCTCGTGTCGGTAGATTTATTGGCTCGTAAAAGAACTTCTGCGGAAATAAATTCCGGCACCTCGGCGTCTCCAAAAACCGTCAAAGTAGTTAGTGGGACGTAAAGCAGATAACATTATTATTATTATTATTATTATTATTATTATTATTATTATTATTATTATTACTTTTCGGACTGATACGTATGCAAACTTTCGCCCGTAGTATGTAAACTGATATGTAAGGTCTGTTCGATTGTTAATGCAATCTCTCTTTAAATTAAGAAACATCACCCCAAGCAGGTAAATACTTCATTAATCATCTTCTGTCGTGTAAGCAAAATAAACGTATCATGCTGTTTGGAAAATAACCGGGTATTCATGTGTTTAATGCTTAGAGAGTTTCCTTTCAACAAAATCATAAGACCGATGGCTAAGTCACGCCACCCTACCCGATTGGAAATTAAAACGAAGCCTAAAAATTGTTAAAACTTACTTGTCACTCGCCTAATGCGCTGACGTTGGAGCCCTTAATTTCTTTTCACATGACACATTTAAGTGACGTGTCGCATCAATTACATGTTGTTGGCTGTTACCCGAAAATATGTCCATAAACATTTAAATATGCACTTCACTGGCTGCATGGTGTCGTGCCAGATGCGACCGTGCCGCATGCCATAACGTAGTTGGCATGGCACCCGCTTCCAGTGGACATTATTGCGTGATCACATCCTTGGCTTGTAAAGGATGAAGTTGGTTTTTATGTCCCAGCAGGATATGAGATAGTTACATATTTTTGTAGAAGTAGGATTTCAAATGGGGGAGTTGCAATATATGGGAAAATAAACTCTAATATGAAATACACTGTTTTAGATTTAGATGAGTATTGTATAGAAAAGCTATTTGAAATGCCCGAGGTGATATTTACAAATATTAAATTGATAATTATTTCCCTGTACCGAACACCAGATCCTGATAGTCATGCCTTTCTGAACGTGTGGGATCATTTTGCAGAGTAATGAAATGAAATGGCGGATGGCTTTTAGTGCCGGGAGTGTCCAAGGACATGTTTGGCTCGCCAGGTGCAGGTCTTTTGATTTGACTCCCGTAGGAGACCTGCGTGTCATGATGAGGATGAAATGATGATGAAGACGACACATACACCCAGCCCCCGTGCCAGCGAAATTAACCAATCAAGGTTAAAATTCCCGACCCTGCCGGGAATCGAACCCGGGACCCCTGTGGCCAAAGGCCAGCACGCTAACCATTTAGCCATGGAGCCGGACTTTGCAGAGTAATTAGCGAGGTATCGGAATTACAAAATGTATTGCATAGGTGATATTAATATTTTAGTTGAATCATCCATCTTAGTTGAATCATCCATCAAAAAACAATTTTGTGATATTCTCAGGTCTCATGATTCCCATCTGACCAATGATCAACTCACCAGGAGAAATTCTTGTCTGGACAACATAATCACTAATGTGGTGTTACAGAGCATATACTATCTGATCACAGTGGTCTCTGGCTAAAATTTGGAAAAGCAACATGACAATAGGCAATGTAAACATTTCAGGAGTTTGGGAGAAAATAACATTTTAAAGCTAAGAAATGAATTAATTCACATCAATTTTGAAAACATTATACAAAACTCAAATAATGCCTCGGAAGCAACTGAAAATGTTACACAGTTACTAGGTTACTGTGTGGAAGAGCGCTGTCCTAGAACTACAAAGGTAATTAACGGATCAGGTAAACTCAAAGGGAAGCATAAAGGGAAATGGTACGCTCCTCGCCTCGCAACTATCAGGAATTTAATGATGATCTATTACAATAAAGGAAAGCAAGGAAAACAAACAGATAAAGAAAATTATACCCTCATTAAAATAATCTACCGTGAGGAAATAAATCCACCATTAAAGCCGTAGAAGCTGTTGTGACTGAAGTAATTCAAGGCTTCGAGTCTCACCACATTACATGTGCTACACTGTTAGACCCCAGCAAAGCTTTTGATTCAGTACCGCACAGTATACTAAGAAGTAAGCTTAGCTACTATGGCGTGAAAGATTTAGAGTTATTATTAACTAGCGAATGTACCCGTGCTTCGCTACGGTATTCTACATTGTATTCGAATATCGAAGTAAATAGTGTACATGCAGTAAATAAGATTGCTTTAAAATTGCATATCTCTTAGCGTTATCCGAGAAAGAGCATGGGGAGGTCCCCGTACGTTGTTTCCAATGTAAAGTGTTTGTTACGGATTTCTGATATAACGGCAGGTTTACATGCCTACTGGCATTCACAATCGAGTTGGGAAGTTTACATTATAATTGCAGGCCCCATTGCCTACTATGCGGGCAAAATCTATTTGGGGAGTTTTCCTTAAAATGGCAGCCCCCTTTCCTACTTCCAGACAGATTACAGTTGAGGAGTTTCTATTATAATGGTAGGCAATTATCCTACAATCACTCGAAATTGAGTTGTGCAGTTATCAATATAATGACAATCCCATTTTCCTACTGCCAGCCAGCTTACTTCTAGTCACACCAAGTTGGTGAGTTTCCATCAAAATAGCAGGCCAATATGCCTAATGCCAGTCACATTTTAGATGAGGACATGTCTTTATAATGGCGGGCACCCTTGCCTACTGGCAAACACAATCGGGTAGGGGAGTTTTAAACAAAACTGCATGCTCACTTGCCTTCTGCAAGTCAAATCGAGAAGGGAACTATTCATTACAATTGTAGGCCTTCCTTACTAATGACAGTTACACAGGAGTTGGAGAAGGAACCCTTTCCTACTGCCAGTCAAAGTCGGTGTGGGGAGTACTGATTACAATATCAGACCCACCGTTTCTCGATCGCTAAAAATCGACATCAGTGAATATATATAGATAGACATACGAAAGTATATGCGTGTTTACAATATTGAAGACCTTCATTTACAGATTAACTGGTACTAAACGTACGACATATCGACAAAGGATTATACCATATGACACGCCGGATTTAGTGGCCTAAATGGCTGGTCCTGTGATATGTCATCTATTCTTGGGTCAGATTGAGTTAGAAACGTGGAACAGGGTAAAGGATTTGTAAGATTATCTCACACTATATTACTTTTCGGATAATTATGTGACAGCTACATACATAGCATTTGGCTCATATATGGCTACTGGGTGGGCCAATTTTCGTGAAGAGTATGATGATTCTGTATTTCATATAAGTAATTGAAAGTATGAATTATGCATGTGAAAATTCCAAATTGACTTAACATCGATTAATAGAGAAAAATCAAACGTAAAAGGGATACAGATACGGCAAAAAGTAATAAGACCAAGGTTGTAGATCATTCCAAATTGAACGGAGATTGTACAATCCGTTATGTGATAGGAATTTCCGAAGGTCTGCACCATCATTAAAATTGCCTGCATATTTCGATATTCTTCGGGGATAAAAAGTGAAAATTGTAATGATCTAGGATGTTTTCCGTTCGTTACAGGCTAAAACGTATAATTTTGTCAAAATTCAATTGTCTTCTTTTTCTTCTGGCAGATTATGCCGCAATCTGGATTTTGGGCGAGGCAGGTAAAAATTAGGACTTTCGGGAAACTAAACCAAAAATTATGGAGATGGACATTATTCCCCCTTAAGCGGAAAGCTGTACGAACATTTCGCCAATATAGTCAGTGTAGAGGCACACAGTCGTTACGATTTGATTTATATAGATAAGGAATCTGCTCCATGTAAAACACCTTTTGGGCTATGTCCGCTGGACTTAACCTGCAAAAGGGACCATTCATGATATCTCCCTTATTAATCGTCCTGACGAAAAAATGCACATGAAAGAAAGGTTTAGAGGTGGAATTCCATCACGTTTGGTCTATTTTCAGTCAGGTTGGTCTTGTTCTGTATATATTGTGGAAGAGTAAAATCACCATTTCGGTTCCCTATATACCACCAGTCCATTCCGGAACATGAAATGTTATTTACGTTTAAAACCTACCTTTGGACAGGTGAATGCTAAATATAAATTTAGGTTCGAATGTCTTCAGTAGTTTTCAAGTTGTAAGGAATACGCTTTACACGCACCCGCTCGTGAGTTAAGTCCGATGGGACTTGTACAGAAAAACGGTCCGTTAATGATATCTCCCTTATTAATCCTCGTATCGAAATGATGCACATGAGAAAAAAGGTTTAGAAATTAATTTCTACCAAGGTAGGTAGACTTCCATTAAGTTTGGTTGTGTATATTTTGTGGAAGTGCAAAATCACTGTTTCGGTTTCGTATAAACCCCCAGTCAGTTCAGAGATTTAGAAACAATATTTGCCCTAAAACCTATCAAGGACAGGTGTATTCTAAATACGAATCTTGGTGGAAATGCATCCAGTAGTTTCTAGCACTCACATACATACGGCGTAATTAAGGAAGAAAATAATACAGTTAAGAAAGTTGAAAGTAATAAAAAATGGATTATAACTGAGGACAGCCGGATAACGACAAATATGTAAATGCTAAGTTAATGTATTGGAAAATCAAATGCCCCTCAATAAATTATGCCAGTGTGAGTTATGGATATAATAAAGCGGTAACAGAGGAGAAATTTAGGTCCAGTGATTCTTAGGTAAACAAATAAGAAGATGACTAATTGTGTTATTACTTAATCTATTCGAGGGGGGTTATAACCTCCAACGATATTCCGCCAATATACCGCAGATGGGCCGATTGACTCCTCTCTTGCCACCTACCCAAGGAACAACCACGAATTTAAAAGCATGATGAGGAAAATGGCAATACGTTACTTCCCTACTGGGATGCAGTCAGAGACGTTGCCATGGTAACCTGTAGGTTTGTTTTCGGTCTGTCGGTCACTAAATGCAGAGCATGATACCAGCAGAAAATGGTAAATTTCCCCGTCCTGTGAAGGGTAAGGTAAATTATGAACTTAACGAAAGTTGTTTATAATGAAGGGACGTTTCACGTACGGTAAGCGAAGTTTACAGAAAATCAATAGTATAAGAGAAAATGGAGGAAAACCATTCTGGTTTTCCTATAAATACCCCGTCTATTCAAAGATTTTAAAATTATATGCATATCGGAGCCTTCCCAGGGATGATTATACTCTAAATATGAAGTTTCGCTGAGATCTATCCAGCCGTTTCGACGTGATGGTGGAAAAACCATTCTGGTTTTCCTATAAACCCCAGGTCTATTCAAAGATTTTAAAATAATATGCATATCGAAACCTTCCCCGAGATGAGTACACTCTAAATATGAAGTTTGGTTGAGATCTATCCAGCCGTTTCGACGTGATGGTGGAAAAACCATTCTGGTTTTCCTATAAACCCCCCGTGTATTCAAAGATTTTAAAACGATATGCATATCGAAACCTTCCCCGGGATGAGTATACTCTAAATACGAAGTTTGGTCGAGATCTATCCTGCCGTTTCGACGTTATGGTGGAACAGACAAACAGACAAACAAACAGACACGAAACGTAAAAACCACCGATTCGGTCTTGAGTTGACCTGAAACGGATAAATATCTGAAAAATTGGAAAAACAAAAGAAATTACAGACAGCGAACCCCCTACAGTTTTATTTATATAGATTGTATTCGGTTATCGAAGTAAATAGTGTACATGCAGTAAATAAGATTGTTTTAAAATTGCATGTCTCTTAGCGTTATCCGAGAAAGAGCATGGGGAGTTACCCGTACGTTGTTTCCAATGTAAAGTGTTTGTTACGGATTTGTGATATAACGGCAGGCTCACTTGCCTACTGCCATTCACAATCGAGTTGGGATGATTACGTTATAATTGCAGGCCCCATTGCCTACTACGCGGACAGAATCGATTTGGGGAGTTTTCGTTAATATGGCATCCCCCTTTCCTACTTCCAGACAGATTACAGTTGAGGAGTTTCTATTATAATGGCAGGCAATTACTCTACTATCACTCGAAATTGAGTTGTGCAGTTATCATTATAATGCCAGGCCCATTTTCCTACTGCCAGCCAGCTTACTGCCAGTCACACCAAGTTGGTGAGTTTCCATCAAAATAGCAGGCCAATATGCCTAATGCCAGTCACATTTTAGATGAGGACATTTCTTTATAATGATAGGCACCCTTGCCTACTGCCAAACACAATCGGGTAGGGGAGTTTTAAACAAAACTGCATGCTCACTTGCCTTCTGCAAGTCAAATCGAGAAGGGAACTATTCATTACAATTGTAGGCTTTCCTTACTAATGACAGTTACACAGGAGTTGGAGAAGGAACCCTTTCCTAATGCCTGTCAAAGTCGGTGTGGGGAGTACTGATTACAATATCAGACCCACCGTTTCTCGATCGCTAAAAATCGACATCAGTGAATATATATAGATCGACATACGAAAGTATATGCGTGTTTACAATATTGAAGACCTTCATTTACAGATTAACTGGTACTAAACGTACGTCATATCGACAAAGGATTATACCATAAGACACGCCGGATTTAGTGGCCTAAATGGCTGGTCCTATGATATGTCATCTATTCTTGGGTCAGATTGAGTTAGAAACGTGGAACAGGGTAAAGGTTTTGTAAGATTATCTCACATTACATTACTTTTCGGATACATACATAGCATTTGGCTCACATATGGCTACTGGGTGGGCCAATTTTCGTGAAGAGTTTAATGATTCTGTATTTCATATAAGTAATTGAAAGTATGAATTATGCATGTGAAAATTCCAAATTGACTTAACATCGATTAAAGAGAAAAATCAAACGTAAAAGGGATACAGATACGGCAAAAAGTCATAAGACCACGGTTGTAGATCATTGCAAATTGAACGGAGATTGTGCAATGCGTTATGTGATAGGAATTTCCGAAGGTGTGCACCATCATTAAAATTGCCTGCATATTTCGATATTCTTCGGGGATAATAAGTGAAAAATTTAATGATCTAGGATGTTTTCCGTTCGTTACAGGCTAAAACGTATAATTTTGTCAAATTTCAATTATCTTCTTTTTCTTCTGGCAGATTATGGCGCAATTTGGATTTTGGGCGAGGCGGGTAAAAATTAGTACTTTCAGGAAACTAAACCAAATAGTATGGAGATGGTCATTATTAACCCTTAAACGGAAAGCTGTACGAAAATTTCGCCAAAATAGTCAGTGTAGAGGCACACATTCGTTACGATTTGATTTATATAGATAAGGAATCTGCTCCATGTAAAACACCTTTTGGGCTATGTCCGCTGGACTTAACCTGCAAAAGTGACCATTCATGATATGTCCCTTAGTAATCCTCCTGACGAAAGAATGCACATGAAAAAAAGGTTTAGAGGTGGAATTCCATCACGTTTGGTCGATTTCCAGTCAGGTTGGTCTTGTTCTGTATATGTTGTGGAAGAGTAAAATCACCATTTCGGTTCCCTATAAACCGCCAGTCCATTCCGGAACATGAAATGTTATTTACGTTTAAAACCTACCTTTGGACAGATGGATGCTAAATATAAATTTAGGTTCGAATGTCTTCAGTAGTTTTCAAGTTGTAAGGAATACGCTTTACACGCACCCGCTCGTGAGTTAAGTCCGACGGGACTTGTACAGAAAAACGGTCCGTTAATGATATCTCCCTTATTAATCCTCGTATCGAAATGATGCACATGAGAAAAAAGGTTTAGAAATTAATTTCTACCAAGGTAGGTAGACTTCCATTAAGTTTGGTTGTGTATATTTTGTGGAAGTGCAAAATCACTGTTTCGGTTTCGTATAAACCCCCAGTCAATTCAGGGATTTAGAAACAATATTTGCCCTAAAACCTATCAAGGACAGATGTATTCTAAATATGAGTCTTGGTGGAAATACATCCAGTAGTTTGTAGCACTCGCGTACATACGGCGTAATTAAGGAAGAAATAATACAGTTAAGAAAGTTGAAAGTAATAGAAAATGGATTATAACTGAGGACAGCCGGATAACGACAAATATGTAAATGCCAAGTGAATGTATTGGAAAATCAAATGCCCCTCAATAAATTATGCTAGTGTGAGTAATGTGGATATAATAAAGCGGTAACAGAGGAGAAATTAGGTCAGTGATTCTTAGGTAAACAAATAATAAGAAGATGACTAATGGTGTTATTACTTAATCTATTCGAGGGCGGTTATAATATCCAACGATATTCCGCCAATATCCCGCAGATAGGCCGATTGACGCCTCTCTTGCCTTCTACCCAAGGAACAACCACGAATTTAAAAGCATGATGAGGAAAATGGCAATACGTTACTTCCCTGCTGGCATGCAGTCGGAGACGTTGCCATGGTAACCTGTAGGTTCGTTGTCGGTCTGTCGGTTACTCAATGCAGAGCATGATACCAGCGGAAAATTGTAAATTTCTCCGTCATGTGAAGAGTAATTTAAATTATGAACATAACGAAAGTTGTTTATAATGAAGAGACGTTTTACGTACGGTAAACGAAGTTTACAGAAAATCAATAGTATAAGAGAAAATGGAGGAAAACCATTCTGGTTTTCCTGTAAACCACCCGTCTGTTCAAATATTTTAAAATAATATGCATATGGAAACCTTCCCCGGGATGAGTATACTCTAAATATGAAGTTTGGTTGAGATCTATCCAGCCGTTTCGAAGTGATGGTGGAAAAACCATTCTGGTTTTCCTATAAACCCCCGGTCTATTCAAAGATTTTAAAATAATATGCATATCGAAACCTTCCCAGAGATGGGTATACTCTAGATATGAAGTTTAGTTGAGATCTATTCAGCCGTTTCAACGTGATGGTGGAAAAACCTTTCTGGTTTTCCTGTAAACCCCCTGAGTATTGAAAGATTTTAAAATGATATGCATATCGAAACCATCCCCGGGATGAGTTCACTCTAAATATGAAGTTTGGTTGAGATCTATCCAGCCGTTTCGACGTGATGGTGGAACAGACAAACAAACAGACAGACAAACAAACAGACAAACAAACAGACACGAAACGTAAAAACCACCGATTCGGTCTTGAGTTGACCTAAAACGGATAAATATCTGAAAAATTGGCAAAACAAAAGAAATTACAGACAGCGGACCCCCTACAATTTTATTTATATAGATACATCATCAAATTGTACTGGTAGAAAACCAACGATCTGGGGCTCTCAAAGTAAAAGCAGGGGTGGTTCAGGGCTCAGTTATAGGAACTTACCTCTTCCTTGTGTATATAAATGATATCGTTAGTAATTTACCCTGTAGGTCAGTGCTCCATGCAGATGATATTAGTATCAAAACAAGCAATAGAGACTTAAAATATGTTGAGGAGGAAAGGATAGAAATGCTACACAAATCATCCCCTTGCTTGTAGGGAAATAAACTTATCCTAAATAATAACAAGACAGAAGTGATCTACTTCCATTTAATTAATTCAGGTCTGGGTAATAATGATCAAAATTCTGTCAAATTATTGGGATTGTATCTGGATTGTAAATTAACCTGGAACACATACATGCAAAAGTTATGTACAAAACTGGCCAGAGTGATATTTTTGCTTCGCAGACTTAAAGGATCAGTTAGTAGTAAGATGATGAGTGCATACTATGCCTTCTTTCATTCACACTTATCATATGGTACCATGTTATGGGGTAACTCAACAGGGGCTCAAGATGTGTTCAAGTGACAAAAGAAGGCAATAAGATGTATTGAAGGTAAGGCCACAAGGGAGTCCTGTAGACCTATGTTCCAAGACCTTGCAATTATGATTCTTTCCTCATTATCGTAGTATACTCAGTACTAAAGAAAATATCATCGACCTAACAACTCGCAGCAATGTACAGTACACTCATATGGCACAAGATATAGGAACGATTTAGATTTACCACATGTTAGGCTGAGGGAAACACAAGAAAACTATAGGTATAATGGCATTAAATTATTCAAAAACTACCTGCCCAAGTAAAGGATATGCCCCTATATAACTTCAAAAGAACCTTTAAAAATTGGTTGGCATCCAGTAGCTTCTACTCAGTATCTGAATTTGAAGAAAAAGTAACACTGTTTCAAAGAGGGTGAAATGAGATGTCGTATGGCTTTTAGTGCCGGGATATCCCAGGAAGGGTTCGGCTCGCCAGATAGGTCTTATGGCGACGATGGGACAGGGAAGGGCTAGGAGTGGGAAGGAAGCGGCCGTGGCCTTAATTAAGGTACAGTCCCAGCATTTGCCTGGTGTGAAAATGGGAAACCACGGAAAACCATTTTCAGGGCTGCCGACAGTGAGGTTCAAACCTACTATCTTCCGAATACTGGACACTGGCCGCACTTAAGCGACTGCAGCTATCGAGCTCGGTATTCGCTAAATTATAAGAATGTTGAAAATTCATACCTCTTCTCCAACATAAAGGCTCTAGAAGAGGGAACTGTATTTTTCAAATATACCGTTCGGCCCACTTGTTTGCTTTATCGACTATTAAAAAATGCCCTTGACTGTGTGAGACACGAAGAAATGGTAGAGGTTTTTAGATCAACCACCATTGACCGAACCGGCCTATGTATTATCAGCGACCTGTTGAGAAATCAGACTGCAGAAGTCAAAAGCGACCAAGGAACATCAGAAGCGATATCTATCAAGAAAAGGTGTACTTGCTTTTAAGCTGCTCATGTCCGTAGGTTTAACATTAAGGTGCCCTACACGTGGCGCCTGGTTGGTACTAAGCGAACAGCAATGACCAAGCAGCCAGACTTATCTTCATAAGTTTAGTAAGTTCTCCTGGCTACAATACCCGTATCTTAATAGCTCTTTAGGCTACAGAGTCACAAGACAAGAAATGTTGAGCCTCGCTTTCGAATATGCCAACCGAACGAGTTGGTCGTGCTGTTAGGGTTGCGTAACTGTGATCTTGCATTCGGGAGAGGATGTATTCGAATCCCACCGTCAGCAGTCGTGAATATGGTTTTCCGTGGTTTCCGATTTTCACACTTCAGTTAACGCTACGGACGCTACCTTCACTACCCTAGCCCTTTCACATCCTTGCGTCGCCGAAAAATTTCGGTGCATTAGTGCGACATTAAACTACCGAAAGAAATGCAAAGTGCGTCTTGAACAGCTATAGGAATATTCCGTACTTCTTGTCGTCGCTACTTTTCATGGATGAAGCTACATTTACGAGAGAAGGCGTGGTCAACTCAAGGAATCAGCATTTTTGGGTGGACGAAAACCATCATGTGACAGCAAGGTACGTAGAATACAAGGTAGGGATCACGAGAGAGGTGCGCAGTTGCAAAGCAGAGCTGTGACGTCACGCAGGACCCTCGCGTTGAATCTGCTCTGAATGGGGTAGAGGTAGTTCGAATAAGAATCGCTGTGCACGCAGAAGCTAGGTGCTAATAATGCACAATAGTGACATATCTGTGGTGTATAAGAAACCGTGTGTGTTTATTTTACGAGATAAAACGTAAAAAGCAGTAATAGTGTACACTTTTCAGTATGCTTTGTCATTCTATTGCAGGCTGCACAAATCATAGCAGGCACGCGAAGAAACGAAACATACACGTTCATGTATTCCCTAAAACCACTGACGTAAATAAATGGTGACAGAAGTAATTAAGACATTATCGAAAGCTATCTTTCTCAGCTTCGAGGGTTCGGAAGGCTTTATGACGATCCTCTTCCGACAGCTGTGACGCGAAAGGTGAAATCATTGCTTCTAGCCTCAATGCTTCCGAGGCGCCAAGAAATTCCAACTGTTCTCCGGAAGATTTTGAAATATTACGCCCAAATATGTAGTGATGAACTCGATCAAAACTCGGATATCGTGTGCCAGTCTAAGGCCAGCGTTGAGCCCACAACATCCTATTTTTTATCGGAGGATGAGCAAGGGTTCGTTAAAGCCCTTCAAGATCTAGTAAAACAGCTCGAGGACAGTCGTGAAACCAAGGAGCTGCTGGAAGACTTCACTGGCTATATAGCTTTTAGGATAAAGAAGAACCTCGATATAGAAAGTAATTACGGAGAGAAAACAGGTCAAACTACAAGGGGTGGAAATTAAATTTCAAAAAGAGTGGGTTTTTTTTGTTTTTTTTTTTTTGCAAGTTGCTTTACGTCGCACCGACACAGATAGGTCTTACGGCGACGATGGGTCAGGAAAGGGCTAGGAGTGGGAAGGAAGCGTCCGTGGCCTTAATTAAAGTACAGCCCCAGCATTTACTTGGTATGGAAATGGGGAAACAGCGGAAAACCATCTTCAGGGCTGCCGACAGTGGGGTTCGAACCCAATCTCCCGAATACTGGATACTGGCCGCACTTAAGCGTCTACAGCTATCGAGCTCGGTAGTTTCAATTTTACCACGGGAAAGAACTGAAAGAGGGTTCTAACATCACCACAAACCTTACGGATATCCTGAAAAATAAATTCCCCGAAATTTCTGAGCTTGCAAGTTGCTTCGTGAGAAGCCGTTCTTTTATTCGAATGGACGCTTTAAACAAAAGTAGGACATTGAAGAGACCGGGTTTCAGTTAATACAACGCCGATAAAGAAAGAAGAAAAGCAAAGAAATTCCACTGATGCTATGGATAAGTATGTTTGATAAAAAAAATTAATATCAGCATTATTCTTTGTGTATAACATACCTGTTATTTTTTTATGAACGCCAATTTATTATGTTGTATATGAAACCAGTGCTAAGAATGTTATTATACAGGCTCATTAATTTATATGGCCTATCTAATGTTAACGTGGAATTTGTCATGTTTGTGGGTTACTGTAGTCACGTCCTAGTTCGTGAACCATGGGCAACGGTTGAGTGGCCTAGTAAGTGGTCCTGAGAGTCGGGATACCAGTTGCTATGGAATGGGAGTGGGCATCTCGGACATATTCTGGAGTCGTGGTCCTCCTTGTGCTCAGGCGGCTAGGACTATACAATCCACCGGTGGTCCATAACCCGTTAGAGGAGAGATCCTCACTTGCAGGATGCTGCCCTACTTGCAGATAGTCCTTCATGAATCGACCGAGCTCAGAACATTTTAAGCAAGCCTCGGACCTATGGGAGTAACGGAGTCCCACTCCCATTTGACAGGCGAGGGACTCCTTGGAAACAACTTGGCGAACGAAATGGAATTCGATGGGGAGCTATCAATATTAATGGGGCTTATGGAAGAAAGAAAGTACAACTGGCTGAGTCAGCAAAGAGGATGCATCTGGATGTGCTAGGAGTAAGTGATATTCGGGTAAGGGGAGATAACGAGGAAGAGATAGGAGATTATAAAGTGTACTTGACGGGTGTTAGAAAGGGAAGGGCAGAGTCTGGGGTAGGGCTCTTTTTCAGGAATACCATTGCACACAACATGTTAGGCACGTAAGTGAGCGAATGATGTGGGTAGATTTGTCAGTTGGAGGAATTAGGACTAGAATTGTGTCCGTGTATTCACCATGTGAGGGTGCAGATGAGGATGAAGTTGACAAGTTTTATGAAGCATTGAGTGACATCGTAGTCAGGGTAAACAGCAAGGATAGAATAGTGCTAATGGGCGATTTCAATGCGAGAGTTGGGAATAGAACTGAAGGATACGAAAGGGTGATTGGTAAATGTGGGGAAGATATGGAAGCTAATGGGAATGGGAAGCGTTTGCTGGACTTCTGTGCTAGTATGGGTTTAGCTGTTACAAATACATTCTTCAAGCATAAGGCTATTCACCGCTACACGTGGGAGGCTAGGGGTACCAGATCCATAATAGACTATATCTTAATAGACTTCGAATTCAGGAAATCTGTTAGGAATGTACGAGTTTTCCGGGGATTTTTCGATGATACAGACCACTATCTGATCTGTAGTGAACTAAGTATCTCTGGGCCTAAGGTAGAGAAAGTGAAATCTGTCTGCAAACGAATAAGGGTAGAAAATCTCCAGGACGAGGAAATTAGACAGAAGTACATGGATATGATTAGTGAGAAGTTTCGAACAGTAGACATTAAGCAGGTTCAGGATATAGAAAGTGAATGGGTGGCATATAGGGATGCTGTAGTAGAAACAGCCAGGGAATGCCTTGGAACAACTGTGTGTAAAGACGGGAAAAGGCGAACATCTTGGTGGAATGATGAAGTGAGAGCAGCTTGTAAACGTAAAAAGAAGGCTTATAAGAAATGGCTCCAAACAAGGACCGAGGCAGATAGGGAGTTGTATGTAGATGAAAGAAACAGAGCGAAACAAATAATTGTTGAATCCAAAAAGAAGTCATGGGAAGATTTTGGTAATAACCTGGAAAGGCTAGGTCAAGCAGCAGGGAAACCTTTCTGGACAGTAATAAAGAATCTTAGGAAGGGAGGGAAAAAGGAAATGAACAGTGTTTTGAGTAATTCTGGTGAACTCATAATAGATCCCAGGGAATCACTGGAGAGGTGGAGGGAATATTTTGAACATCTTCTCAATGTAAAAGGAAATCATCCTGGTGGTGTTGTGAACAGCGAAGCTCAAGGGGAGGAGGAAAATGATGTTGGTGAAATTATGCTTGAGGAAGTGGAAAGGATGGTAAATAAACTCCATTGTCATAAAGCAGCAGGAATAGATGAAATTAGACCTGAAATGGTGAAGTATAGTGGGAAGGCAGGGATGAAATGGCTTCATAGAGTAGCAAAATTAGCGTGGAGTGTTGGTAAGGTACCTTCAGATTGGGCAAAAGCAGTAATTGCCCCTATCTATAAGCAAGGGAACAGGAAGGATTGCAACAACTATCGAGGTATCTCACTGATTAGTATACCAGGCAAAGTATTCACTGGCATCTTGGAAGGGAGGGTGCGATCAGTCGTTGAAAGGAAGTTGGATGAAAACCAGTGTGGTTTCAGACCACAGAGAGGCTGTCAGGATCAGATTTTCAGTATGCGCCAGGTAATTGAAAAATGCTACGAGAGGAATAGGCAGTTGTGTTTATGTTTCGTAGATCTAGAGAAAGCATATGACAGGGTACCAAGGGAAAAGATGTTCGCCATACTGGGGGACTATGGAATTAAAGGCAGATTATTAAAAGCAATCAAAGGCATTTATGTTGACAATTGGGCTTCAGTGAGAATTGATGGCAGAATGAGTTCTTGGTTCAGGGTACTTACAGGGGTTAGACAAGGCTGTAATCTTTCACCTTTGCTGTTTGTAGTTTACATGGATCATCTGCTGAAAGGTATAAAATGGCAGGGAGGGATTCAATTAGGTGGGAATGTAGTAAGCAGTCTGGCCTATGCTGACGACTTGGTCTTAATGGCAGATTGTGCTGAAAGCCTGCAGTCTAATATCGTGGAACTTGAAAATAGGTGCAATGAGTATGGTATGAAAATTAGCCTCTCGAAGACTAAATTGATGTCAGTAGGTAAGAAATTCAACAGAATTGAATGTCAGATTGGTGATACAAAGCTAGAACAGGTCGATAATTTCAAGTATTTAGGTTGTGTGTTCTCCCAGGATGGTAATATAGTAAGTGAGATTGAATCAAGGTGCCGTAAAGCTAATCCAGTGAGTTCGCAGCTGCGATCGACTGTATTCTGTAAGAAGGAAGTCAGCTCCCAGACGAAACTATCTTTGCATCGGTCTGTTTTCAGACCAACTTTGCTTTACGGCAGCGAAAGCTGGGTGGACTCAGGATATCTTATTCATAAGTTAGAAGTAACAGACATGAAAGTAGCAAGAATGATTGCTGGTACAAACAGGTGGGAACAATGGCAGGAGGGCACTCGGAATGAAGAAATAAAGGCTAATTTAGGAATGAACTCGATGGATGAAGCTGTACGCATAAACCGGCTTCGGTGGTGGGGTCATGTGAGGCGAATGGAGGAGGATAGGTTACCTAGGAGAATAATGGACTCTGCTATGGAGGGTAAGAGAAGTAGAGGTAGACCAAGACGACGATGGTTAGACTCGGTTTCTAACGATTTAAAGATAAGAGGTATAGAACTAAATGAGGCCACAACACTAGTTGCAAATCGAGGATTGTGGCGACGTTTAGTAAATTCACAGAGGCTTGCAGACTGAACGCTGAAAGGCATAACAGTCTATAATGATGATGTATGTAATGTATGTATGTATGTATGTATGTATGTATGTATGTATGTATGGCACTTGGAGGAGAACATTTACTGTACTCTTTGTGTTGTGGACAGTTTCCTAACATTTGCTGTTCGTATTGTTGACAGCGTATATAGTTTCCCAATACTGCATGTAACAACGGACATATTTCTTGCAGTCATCAAGCTTTAATGTTCGAGTCTGTAACAATAAGAGCCCCTTATTATTGTTATCATAGGTGTTGAGAACATGAACATATGGAATGGCCATTCCACTGCGATCACAGTCTTAGGATTATTACAACCGTTTTTACAGATCGAAATACTTCAGAAACGCTGCTGGATTCACACTGTATTTGATCTCCTATTATTACTCTACTCAGTGGCGGTTTCTGGTATAGCGCAATGGAGCAACGAACCTCCAGTTTATATCAAGTTTTATTCAACTACTTAATATTCATAACTCCCTTGTCAGTCTCGAAGCTCTTGCTTAGCCCATCTGTCCGTAATATACCTACTCGTACTGGCTTTCAATTCATGTGAACTGCTAACGTTCCGTGGCTGGATACTTGTCTGGAATGAACCCCCTTGGAAGGAAATCTCTCTGTCCGTACCTGGGCGAAGGGAGTGGCGAGGTGCGGGGGGACATCGGCCGGCACGTAGACAAGACCAGGATATCGCAGAAACAGATATCCGTGGTTTACGCATGCGCAATATGCCACTCTCTCTAGTCGTGTTGTCGGGGGGGTGTTGGGGCAAGCAAGGTCTGTCTAGACTGACCTTGTGTTGGGGTACGTGCCTGCCATCTGTTGCCCTTACAGGAATTCAACTACGTAGCAGAAAATAGTGCACATAATTAGCGCTAGTGTTGAAGAGCATCATTACTGCCAGCAGTCACATTAAACTGCCAAATTCCAATTGATGTCTTTTCCCAAATACATCAATATTTACTAAACATCTGTTCATTTGCCTTCTTTGGAATAATTACTTTTTTGAGAGAAAATTAACTTAAAAATCACCGAGGCAAAGAGTAGCGGGAATGTAATACCAAAGAAAACGCTAATTGCCTAGCCACAGGAGTTCTTTAAATTAAGTTACCGACATTGTGAACATACATCCCTAAAGTTTACTCTGTTTTTCAAGCGTGATGCTAGTGTTTATAACAGTTTGCAATAGTTATCATAATTCGTAATATTATTGTACGCTGTGCAAGCGTGTGAGTGTTTTTCTGCACTGTTGTGCCGTTCAGAAACTTAATTTTTAGGACATAAAGAAGTTACAATATTTCCTCCGTGTGTGTATTTTTGTGCACTGTAGTTGCGTCCATAATTTTTGTTCCCGGGAAAGGTAAGGAGCTACATAATGAGTTTGAACAGTGATATGATACTTAAGAAGACAAATTTTTCTTCTTCTCTCTCTCTCTCTCTCTCTCTCTCTCTCTCTCTCTGTCTATCTGTCTGTCTCTCTCTCTCTCTCTCTCTCTTGAGTGTAAACTTAAGATTAAGGATGCCGGACGCCCAATGCCTGATCTTGATATAACGAGGCATCCTAAAAGTAAAAGTAATGAAATCGTGCGTAAATTCAGAATGGATTTATACCGTATAAAATAATTGAGTGGATCTGTGGGTGCGAAATTACTAACATGTTGATTTGTTTTCCTTTTTTATGATTCATGAGTGATGAAAGCGAAGGAGCTTGGACAAAAGTCGGAGTGGTAGATATAGGATATTTGTGCCAAAAAAAAAAAAAAAGAAACACAGAAGTTCAAAATCTCACATGCTTGCCCAGTTACAATTCGATCTCCTGGGAAGACACGATAACCGTCAGCAATTTGACTGTGCTTACAGGCAGTCTGTGGAAAGAGACAACGACCAAGTACGGAAAATTCGTTATGTGCCGTGTAAAGTTCTGTGGCGCGTTTGAGATGGCATTGCGTGGGCATGACGAAACAAGTGAATCATCGAATCCTGGCATATTTCGAGGCCTCGTCAATTTTAGTTCAGAAATTGACGTTGCATTAAGAGACCATCTGTCCAAAGCTACTGTTTTCAAAGGCACCTCGAAAGACATTCAGAATGATTTGCTTTCGTGCATGTATGAAATCTATCGTGAGGAAAAAAAAAGAAATCACCACAGCGCACTTCATTTCGGTAATCGCAGATGAGACCACCGATATATCAACTACAGCACAATTTGTTATCATTCTTCCCAACGGTAAGCCAGTTGAAAGATTCTGGGGTTTCATCTACCTTCTAGTCATTATGCTAAGACAATAGCAGAGTGTTTAAAATTTTATTTGAGCGAAGTTGTGGATAATAGAGAAGGTGATTTCACAAGGTTACGATGGAGCAAATGTAATGAGTGGTCACCATTCAGGGTGCAAGTTCTCATCAGGGAAGATTTTAGGCATGCACATTATGTGCACCGTTATGCCCATTCTCTGAACTTAGTCATGGCACAGGTGACAGGGGGGAGGGGAGATATTGAGAGGGGGATTTTTCCTTCTGTTGAACCCCCAGTGACGAAAGTCACGCGCCGCCACTGATTGACTGCCATTCCCGCTAGAAATCCGGTGAAATTTTCAATTTTATTTTAATTTAATAATATATCATCTTTTCTTCTTTTCTACCACTTTTCCCACACCTGTGGGGTCGCGCGTGCGAACTGTGTCGCACATGTGGATTTCACCCTGTTTTACGGCAGGATGCCCTTCCTGAGGCCAACCCTATACTATTGCGCATTTCTGTGGTGGTTGGTAGTGCCGTGTTTTGTCTGAATATGAAGAGGAAAGTGCTGGGACAAAAGAAACACCCAGTCCCCGGGACAGAAGAATGAATCAAAAGCGATTAAAATCCCCGACCCAGCCGAGGATCGAACCCGGGACCCTCTTAACCGAAGGTCTTAACGCTGATCATTCAGCCAAGGATTTTCCTTTAATACAGGGTGCGGCAGAAATACCTGACGAATTTCAAACGTAAATAACTCGGCAACGCAAAAAGCCATTTAAATATTTATTGCACATTTGCAAAGATAAGTGTTAGCCATTTGCGTAACAGACACGGAAACCTGTGGAGAAAGGAAAACTACGTGTTTGAATATTAAGAGCTCAGATGGGAAACCACTTCTATGGAAAGAAGATAGAGAGAAAGATGGCAGGAACATATCCAACAGTTGTATCAAGGGAAAGATGTAGATGATAGGGTTCTGGAACAAGAAGAGGCTCTTGATGCTGATGAAATGGGAGACCCAATTTTGAGGTCAGAATTCGACAGAGTTATGAGAGACCTAAATAGGAACAAGGCACCGGGAATTGACGACATACCCTCAGAATTACTGACTGCCTTAAGAGAAACCAGCATGGCGAGGTTATTCCATTTAGTGTGCAAGATGTATGATACGGAGAAGAAGTGCCGTCTGATTTTCGGCAAAATGTTGTTATACCTATTCCCAAGTAAGCTGGTGTTGACAAGTATGAAAACTACCGCATCATTAGTTTAGGATCTCACGCCTGCAACATTTTAACACGTATTATTTACAGAAGAATAGAAAGACAAGTTGAAACTGAATTGGGTGGAGATCACTTCGGCTTCAGGTGAAATGTAGGAACACGTGAAACAGTCCTGACTTTACATCTGGTTTTAGAGGACCGAATTAAGAAGGAAAATCCCATGTGCATGGCGTTCGTAGATCTAGAAAAGGCATTCGATCGTGTTGATTGGATGAAGCACTAATATACTCTAGTATACTTTTCAGATTATTTAAGTGATCGGGATCAGATACCTTGAAAGGAGAATCATCAGTCTGCAGTGATAAGAATCGAGGGCTTTGAAAAAGAGGCAAGCAATCCAGAAAGGAGTGAGGCAAGGCAGGAGTTAGGCCCCCTCCTTTTCAATGTGTATATAGAACAGGTGATAAAGGAA
The DNA here is from genome assembly GCF_040414725.1 of Anabrus simplex. NCBI lineage: Eukaryota > Metazoa > Arthropoda > Insecta > Orthoptera > Tettigoniidae > Anabrus > Anabrus simplex. Next base: position 281,630,018 of record NC_090266.1, read on the forward strand.
ATGAAAGATGTATTTGGAAAGCGAATCGCAGTCCAAGGAGAGGAAATCAGAACCTTGAAAGTTGACGATGATTTTGCAATTTTATCTGAGTTTGCACAAGATTTGGAGAAATTGCTGAATGGTATGGACAGAGTCTTGGGGGAAAGAGTACAAGATGAAAATAAATCAGTCCAAAATAAAAGTAATGGAGTGCAGTCAAACTGAGTCAGAGGATGCAGGAAATATTAGATTAGGAAATGAAGTCTTAAAAGAAGTAGAAGAATGTTGTTTCTTGGGTAGTAAAATAACTAAGGATGGCAGGAGTAAACAGTGCATAAAATGCAGTCTAGCATTAGCAGGGAAGGTCTTTCTTAAGAAAAGAAATTTGCTCACTTCGAGCATTGGTATAGGAATTAGGATGCTTTTGTCTGGAGCGAAGCATTGTATGGACGTGGATCATGGACGATAACTGGTTCAGAAAGAAGGAGAATAGAAGCTTTTGAAATTTGGTGTTACAGAAGAACGCTGAAGGTGAGATGGGTAGATCGAATCAAGAATGAAGAGGTACTGAATCGAATTGTGAGAGGATTTCGATTTGGCTGAATTTGATGAGAAGAGATAGAATGATAGGACACATCATATGACATCCAGGAATTGTTCATTTGGTTTTTGAGGGAAGTGTAGGCTGTAAGAACGGTAGGGATAGACGTAGGTATCAATATGACAAGCAGATTTGAACAGATGTAGAATATAGTCGTGACATAGAAATGAAAATATTAGCACAGGATAGGGTGTAATGGAGAGCTGCATCAAACCAGTCTGTAGGCTGATGACTCAAACAGAAACAATCTGGAATTAAGAGATATGGAAATAACGAGAATGATTGCTAGTACAAACAAATGTGAACAATGGTAGCAGGGCACTCACATTGAGGAGATAATGACTTATATAGAAACGCACTCTATGGATGAACTGTGCGTATAAACATGCCTTAGGTAGTTGGGGTCATGCGAGGCGAAAGGAGAATAACTAATTCTGCCATGGAGAGTAAAAGAAGCTGAGGGAGATCAAGGAGTCTATTGTTGGACTTAGTTTTCTAATATTTCAAGGTAAAAATGTGTAAAACTAGACGAGGCTATAGTGATGGTTGCTAGTAGGGGATTGTAGAGGCGCGTAGGTTATTCACAGATGCTTGCAGACTGTAACACTGTGAGGCTTAATATTCTGTAATGAATGAATGTCGATTCTTAACTTGTAGTGAATACTGGTGTGAGGTTTTTTTTAGGAGCATGGTGCGTCGATAACTTCGGCTCCTTATAAATGCGTTAGATAGTCCATAAAATTGAAGTTGTATTGATGATCGACCTCACAAATGTCAAGTCTCTCATGGTATCCTTGTTCGTGCTACTTTTCTCATGAAATGATGTCTTATCGTCCTTTAATAGATTGTCACATTAATCATACTTTGAGTCACTTGGAAACGTGCAACGGCTGAACATAATGCCTTAGTCAATATTTACTTGCTACCGAGGTAGATAATGCCTGTCTTTATTGCCAGCTCTCCGTACTTCATCGTTATGAAAATATGTTAGAACATTTTGTCGGCTTCGGTTTCGCAGCTTTGTGCAACTTTAAATGGAACACATTGAGAATGATAGGCTAGGTTAATTAATAAATTAGGACTTCAGTCTGGTTTCAGTAGTGCTCCTTCAAAACCTGGTGCTATCAATTCGTTATTGCACCCGTTTAGTTAATGTTTCTTATGACTGTACTAGGTTAAGTTGTAAAAGTGGGTACACTTTTAGCATTCCGTGAAGTATCTCACTTTCCAAAACGGAAACACGTTAGTTTCACGTAACCAAACGAGGGGAGTTAATAATTGCTTTGTGAGCATGAAGGTACATTGAGCTGATGTGTGCTGTGGTAATATTCTGTGTGTACCTTTCTTTAGAAACAAGTTAATTTGTAACTGCCTAGTAGATTAGCACTTTGACGACCGTGACTTATTTTCTGAAGGGCTTAAGTGTTAGGAAGTTGTTTACATCATCGCTGCAGTAGATAACCGGGCGACGTAGCGAATTTAATTCTCTCCAGATCACGACTCAAAGTAAGCCACCTCGCCTTGTGTGTGGTCAAATTGTTGTGTGCCCTACTCAGCCCGATGTCCGTTTCTCTTCTACTCACTGAAACGATTAACGTGCGTCTAGATAATTCATTTTTATGGTAAATGGCCTTTGCAGTAGATCATCCTGGACGAAAGCAATGTTACGTCTTCGTCTCCAGTGCTTAGGATTGCTTCTTTTTTTTTGTATTCAGATGCTGTCGGGTGACGTTCTAGTGTTTCATTGCAAGGAACTCCTGTCAGTAGATTTATTGTCATATTAACACTCACTTTGGAAGTTTTTAAAAATTCAATCCTGTGAAAAGAATATATTAACTTTAATTGAGTTTTGACACCAGACAAATAAGCTATAAGATTCGCATCCAAAATGCTAACGTTTTAATTTTTGAAATGAAAAGTCTCGTGCCTGTGGTTCGGATTCCACGCAAAACTACAAGCCAGCTAGCTTTGTTAACGTTGAATTCTATGACCTATCGTCATCTCAAGTCGTACAATGACCGCGCGAGTTGGCCATGCGGTTAGGGGCGCGTAGCTGTGAGCTCGCATCCGGGAGATAGTGGGTTCGAATCCCACTGTCGGCAGCCCAGAAGATGGTTTTCCGTGGTTTCCCATTTTCACACCAGACAAATGCTGGGGCTGTACCTTAACTAAGGCCACGGCCGTTTCCTTTCCATTTCTAGGCCTTTCCTGTCCCATCGTCGCCATAAGACCTATCTGTGTCGGTGCGACGTAAAGCAAATAGCAAAAAGTCGTACAATGCTAGTATACATTCGGAAGTATTTGAGTAGAATATATATACAAGGTGTGCCTGAAAAGTACGGTAAATCGACCGATATCGCAGTGGCGTCGTGTGGGAACACCGCGTGCATGCGCATGTAAATAGACATACATCTCGATAAGCGCCGCATAGTGTTGAACACACGGAGTCGATATAGGTTAGTGTTCTGCGGCTAGTCGAACGTAGTGAGTGTGAAGACTCGTATTATAGTGCAATGCAGGAATGCATAAACCTCAGGTTTTGTTTCAAATTGCGAAAAAAGCGACGGAGACATATGCGATGTTGATGCAATAGTACGGAACAGAAGCCGTAAACAGAACGGTCGTAGCCCATCATCAAGAGTTTCCAGTCCGTCCCGAATGCGTTTGTACCAGTCGTAAATACATTTTCTACTTACGGCAATAGAGTAAGCCTTGATGTAAGGACTAGTTTAGGCTCCTTTTCTTCCCTCAGGAACAGCTTTTGAAAAACTATTGCACATATCATCTTCATCATCATCATCATCATCACCATCGGGATACCGCGATGAGCATTTCATGAAGGTTAGCATAATTGCTTCCCCCTGGTTGACTTGGGTTGATTTACCAAATCTACTACGAATTCTAAATTAGGTTGAAGGTCAGAAATGAAAACCGCTCAGCTTCTCGTGACGAGGAGTAGGGGTAACATCTACTATTGACCATTCTAGCTGCTTTTTCTTCTTCTTGGTTTTCCTCTCGGTGCTAGATGAATGACAGGACGACACGTGAAATGGAATCCACGGCTGCTTTCTTCCCAATCCATGCCCTATTTGCTAAAATGTCACCAATCAATCAATACTGATCTGCATTTAGGGCAGTCGCCTAGGTGGCAGATTCCCTATCTGTTAATTCCTAGCCTTTTTCTAAATGATTTCAAAGAAATTGGACATTTATTGAACTTCTCCATTGGTAAGTTATTGCAATCCCTAACTCCTGTTCCTATAAATTAACATTTGCCCCAATTTGTCCTCTTGAATTCCAACTTTATCTTCATATTGTGACCTTTCCTACTTTTATAAACGCCACTCAAACTTATTCGTCTACTAATGTCATTCCACGCCATCTCTCCGCTGACAGCTTGGAACATACCACTTAGTCGAGCAGCTCTTCTTCTTTCTCTCATTTCCTCCCAACCCAAACTTTGCAACATTTTTGTAACGCTACTCTTTTGTCAGAAATCACCCAGAACAAATCGAGCTGCTTTTCTTTGGATTTTTTCCAGTTCTTGAATCAGGTAATCCTGGTGAGGGTCCGATACACTGGAACCATACTATAGTTGGGGTCTTACCAGAGACTTATATGCCCTCTCCTTTACATCCTTCCTTCAAACCCTAAACACCCTCATAACCATGTGCAGAGATATGTACCCTTTATTTACAATCATTTACATTTACATTTATGTGATTACCCCAATGAAGATCTTTCCTTATATTAACACCTAGATACTTACAATGATCCCCAAAAGGAACTTTCACCCCATCAACACAGTAATTAAAACTGAGAGGACTTTTCCTTGTTGTGAAACTCACAACCTGACTTTTAACCACGTTTATCAACATACCATTGCCTCCTGTCCATCTCACAACATTTTCGAGGTCACGCTGCAGTTGCTCACAATCTTGTAACTTATTTATTACTCTATAGAGAATAACATCATCCGCAAAAAGCCTTACTTCCGATTCCACTCGTTTACTCATATCATTTATATATATAAGAAAACATAAAGGTCCGATAATACTGCCTTGAGGAATTCCTCTCTTAATTATTACAGGGTCAGATAAAGCTTCACCTACTCTAATTCTGTGAGATCTATTTTCTAGAAATATAGCAACCCATTCAGTCACTCTTTTGTCTAGTCCAATTGCACTCATTTTTGCCAGTAGTCTCCCATGATCCACCCTATCAAATGCTTTAGACAGGTCAATCGCGATACAGTCCATTTGACCTCCTGAATCCAAGATATCTGCTATATCTTGCTGGAATCCTACAAGTTGAGCTTCAGTGGAATAACCTTTCCTAAACCCGAACTGCCTTCTATCGAACCAGTTATTAATTTCACAAACATGTCTAATATAATCAGAAAGAATTCCTTCCCAAAGCTTACATACAATGCACGTCAAACTTACTGGCCTGTAATTTTCATCTTTATGTCTATCACCCTTTCCTTTATACACAGGGCTTATTATAGCAACTCTCCATTCATCTGGTATAGCTCCTCTGACCAAACAATAATCAAATAAGTACTGCAGATATGGTACTATATCCCAACCCGTTGTCTTTAGTATATCCCCAGAAATCTGATCAATTCCAGCCGCTTTTCTAGTTTTCAACTTTTGTATCTTATTGTAAATGTCATTGTTATCATATGTAAATTTTAATATTCCTTTGGCCTTAGTCTCCTACTCTATCTGGACATTATCCTTGTAACGAACAATCTTTACATACTGCTGACTGAATACTTCTGCCTTTTGAAGATCCTCACATACATACTCTCCTTGTTCATTAATTATTCCTGGAATGTCGTTCTTGGAACCTGTCTCTGCCTTAAAATACCTATACATACCCTTCCATTTTTCACTGAAATTTGTATGACTGCCAATTATGCTTGCCATCATGTTATCCTTAGCTGCCTTCTTTGCTAGATTCAATTTTCTAGTAAGTTCCTTAAATTTCTCCTTACTTCCACAGCCATTTTTAACTCTATATCTTTCCAGTTTGCACCGCCTTCTTAGTCTCTTTATTTCTCTATTATAATAAGGTGGGTCCTTGCCATTCCTTAACACCCTTAAAGGTACAAACCTGTTGTCGCATTCCTCAACAATTTCTTTAAACCCATCCCAGAGTCTGTTTACATTTTTATTTACCGTTTTCCACCGATCATAGTTACTTTTTAGAAACTGCCTCATGCCTGCTTTATCAGCCATATGGTACTGCCTAACAGTCCTACTTTTAAGACCTTCCTTTCTATCACATTTATTTTTAACTACGACAAAAACAGCTTCATGATCACTAAGACCGTCTATTACTTCAGTTTCCCTATAGAGCTCATCTGATTTTATCAGCACCACATCCAGGATATTTTCCCCCCTGGTGGTTGGTTCCATCACTTTCTGAATCAGCTGTCCTTCCCATATTCACTTATTTGCCATTAGTTGGGCATACTTGCTGTCGTTCGCATTTCCTTCCCAATTGACATCTGGCAAATTCAGATCTCCTGCTACAATCACATTTCTTTCCATGTCGTTTCCCACATGGCCGACTATCCTATCCAATAACTCCGAATTCGCGTCAGTACTACCCTTTCCCGGTCTGTACACTTCAAATATATCAAGTTGCCTATTATCTTTAGAAATGAGCCTTACATCTAGAATTTCATGTGTCTCATGTTTAACTTTTTCGTAGCTTACAAATTCTTCTTTCACCAGAATGAATACTCCCCCTCCCACCATTCCTATCCTATCTCTACGATACACACTCCAGTGCCGTGAGAAAATTTCTGCATCCATTATATAATTTCTCAGCCATGATTCAACTCCTATTACAATATCTGGTAAATATATATCTATTAAATTACTTAATTCTATTCCTTTCTTTACAATACTTCTACAGTTCAACACTAACAATTTTATGTCATCCCTACTTGATTTCCAGTTCCCTGTTCCCTTATCACCGCTCCCTAGGCCTCCCCGTTTCCCTGAATGTACCTCCCTATTACCCTTCCAAACAAATTTTCTAACTTATACGTACCGCTGCGGTTTAAGTGAAGGCCATCTGAGCGCAGATCCCTATCTCCTACCCACCCATGAAGATCTAGAAATTTCACTCCCAGTTTCCCACATACCCACTCCATAGCCTCATTTAAATCCCCAATCACCCTCCAGTCAGTATCCCTCCTACACAGTATTCCACTAATAACAATCTCCGCTTTCTTAAACTTCAACTGTGCTGCATTTACCAGATCCCACACATCTCCAACTATGTTGGTACTTATATCAGCTTGCCTTACGTTGTTGGTACCAACGTGAAACACTACCACCTTCTCCTTCCCCTCCTCCCTCTCTTCTACTTTCCTCAACATCTGCCTCAACCTAATTCCTGGGTAACATTTTACCCTGGTTCACTTTCCTCCACACACTTTCCCCACGTGTCTAACGATGGAATCCCCCATGACCAGAGCCTCAACCCTACCCACCTCATTTGATTCCCCCCCCCCCCCCTCCTGGTCAGCCCCCTATCTTTCCTGATAGTTGCAGAAGCTACTTCCTCCTCCCTTTTCTCCTTCCCATGACCCTGTTCCACCTGTCTTTTCCTATCCTCTACTCTACATTTCCCTTTCCTACCTTTTCCCTTCCTCCTACTTCCACACATCTCAGTAACAGTTCCCTGTCCCTCATCTTCCCTCTGTTGTTCTACCTGGAGTGACTCGTACCGATTTCGCACAGACACCTGTCCTGAATTCTGATCCTGAATAGAGCCCTTAGCCTGCAATCTCCTTCCCCTTAGAACATTAGACCACCTGTCTTCTACAACTCCTCCCTTTCCTTCCCCTTCCTCTTGTTCACCTACTGTAACCTGTACATTGTTTGAGGGAGTCCTATCTTCCTTCCTGTCTTCTGTGAGAATCCAACACCGCTAGCGGTTTTTCGACGTACAAATACATGCAGGTTTTCGGTGACGATGGTATGGTCCTTACTTAAAGTACATTCCCAGCATTGGCCTGGTGCGAAAATAGTGATACCACACTAAACCACCATCAGGGTTACCGACTGTAGGATTCGAAGTCATCATCATCCGGATGCAAGATCGCAGTTTACAAGACACTTACCGTGTAGCCAACTAGCTCGGTCTGGATAGGTTATGCAAACAGACTTCACTTCCAAATCGTAGGTCTACACGCGAATCTTGATCTTAGTGTCCCTTACACTTAAAATTAAACAACTAACATCACTTTAATGTACTGTCAAGGTCAGTCCATTTTTCTTCATCTATAAAGCCTGTTGTACACTATCAATTTTTTGTCATATTCAGTACTTCCCAAGACATGTATTTGCTAGTGGCTTTACGTCGCACCGACACAGATAGGTCTTATGGCGACGATGGGATAGGAAAGGCCTAGGAGTTGGAAGGAAGCGGCCGTGGCCTTAATTAAGGTACATTTGTGGCATTTGCCTGGTGTGAAAATGGGAAACCACGGAAAACCATCTTCTGGGCTGCCGACAGTAGGATTCGAACCCACTATCTCCCGGATGCAAGCTCACAGCCGCGCGCCTCTAACCGCACTGCCAACTCGCCCGGTTCCCAAGACTTCACAAGAATTTTCAAAACTTCACAAGTTTACTTATCAAATCTCTTGGAGTACTTGAGAAGTGTTCTAAAATCTTGATAGTTAATTAGAACATGTTCTAATCGAACAAAGAATTGCCGAGTCTTTGGCAGAATTGACAAATGGAATTCGAGTATTAACTGTGCACGCTAGGCATGCTGGGTAGCATAACATAAAATGGCTTCTTCTTTATGGCCGAGGAATGTTGTGTGTTTATAAATTGCTAAGTATGAGGCACATTCCTGCCTATATTCAGTGGGCTCCGTAGAATACCACAACAAAATAAAGAAAATGGCAGCGTATGAGGAGATCGCACGTCTCAAAGGAGTGGAGAGCTTTTATGTAATTACCATACGTTAACCTATAAGTAAACACTATCAGCCGTGTTCGATTTATGACGATCTTCGTATTATTATTATTATTATTATTATTATTATTATTATTATTATTATTATTATTATTATTATTATTATTATTATTAAGGAAATATCGTGGATCACAGAGGTGTAAGAACCGTGAGGGTTGAATGGGTGGACAAGGAATGAACTAGAACATAACACAACAAATTTTGAATTTTTCTTTCTTTCCTTTTCCCCCTCTACTTTAAAATTAATAAATAGAAAATCTGAACGAATAATAACAATATTAATGAGCTCGTCAGCTCTAGCAATAACAAGGACTGTAAAAGTCCGAATATCAGGTACAAAACTTGAGAGAATTACAAATGCTAAAATACACAGGAAAGAGCTGGATTGCTCTTGGCAGGTACGATAGTTACAAGAGCACGATTTGCTCCAATCCTTTACACTACAGGGAAGTCTGCGCTCCAATAATATCATAATCCAGTCTCGTAGAGGGATCAATTTTCTTATGGTGCCCTTACAATCTATCAGTTATCCTTAATTAATGTATTTACACACCGTTGCCCTGGTGTGGGCTTATCTATTGCCCAACAGTTTGTAACACACTGTTCCTAAAGGGAACTAACACCAGAAACAATTACTGAATAAATAGTGGCATGAGTGCCCATACTAAATGGTCTTAATGTAAAAAGAAAAGATTGAACATGACTGGCTATAAACTGAATGCTAAGAGGCGAAACACTTGCTCTTCTTGTAGGAATAGTTAAAAACCCTGAGTGGGCTTATGGCCCAATGATACAGAGACTAAGCCTATTCTACACTGGGGTGACTACGTAAATGAGAAACATTAAATACCAAATAAGTGTTAAGAATTTAGGTTTAGAAACTTTAGTCACCCCATGCCAAGTTGAATGGGAACCAACAGATGGTCATCACTCTTAGTTACCTTGCATTACGTGTTTCCCAGTAGGGAATAGGATATTGTCCTCAGTCTTGCCAAAAATTCTACATTTAAACCACCAACTTTAGAAATGTACATGATGTAAAAGAGGTTGGAACCTTCCTCTTAAGTTATCCGCAGGACCTATCACATGTTTATGAAAATTCGTCCATTACCTTGAGTTGCTGGGCCTTCCGAAAGCCGCCCGCGGCCCCTGACTCTCTTAGGACACGCCGCACTCGAATCACTGGAGCAATCAAGACAATACGGCCCTAAAGCGCCCAGCTTTTAGAGTATTTTTAGGGGAAGTTTCCAGAACTCTTTACTGATAGGCTGGATTCCTGTACACACCCCCAGTTTTAAATGACTAGAGAAAATATTTTCACATTTCTGATGGGTTGATTACTATTGAAGGAGGAACCAGTTGAAGTGTTGACAACTTAGATACTTTAAAAAATCCTAAGAACCAGGTTAACAGACATGAAAAATGCAAATTTCTTTATGAAATAATTATAGTTTACCCCGCTGGATGGAGAAGTTAAACCTATGGTAGTGACAACTAACAGTTGAAAACCAAAATATCTTGTAATACATCAGTTCAAGTTAGATTACATAGATGGCCTTAGAGATGGCGCGCAGTTTAACTGACGGGGAAGGTGTACCCACGGTATTATTATTATTATTATTATTATTATTATTATTATTATTATTATTATTATTATTATTATTATTATTATTATTATTATTATTATTATTTAATTCCTAATGTTTTAATGTAATAAAATATGAATTTTTGTTCAGTTCATGTCCGTAAATGCAATATAACATCTGCAAATGATGTTATTGCAAAAATTATGATGAAGATAACCACCTTTTCCCCATGTAAATTGTGCTTTGTTGCATATTCCTCTTCTTTTTCAGAATATATCCCACTGCTAGTCCAAGAACCACAACTGCTACTTGCTTTTCCTGCGTTTAAAAATGAAATGCCATCAAACCTTGGCAAATCTTTTCAAATCATGTCAAACCTTCAGCAATATTGAACAGTCTTTGACAATATTTGGCCATTTTTCTTCCGAAATATTGAATTGAAAGAAAAACTTAAATTGTATATAATAGGCGTAACGGTGTCATTCAGTTTCTGATACGAGTGTAAACGGATGGCTTTTCATTATAGGTTTCTTAGAACTAAACCCTTAAGCGCGGCCAGTATCCAGTATTCGGGAGATAGTAGGTTCGAACCCCACTGTCGACAGCCCTGAAAATGGTTTTCCGTGGTTTCCCATTTTCACACCAGGCAAATGCTGGGGCTGTACCTTAATTAAGGCCACGGCCGCTTCCTTCCCACTCCTAGCCCTTTCCCGTCCCATCGTCGCCAAAAGACCTATCTGTGTCGGTGCGACGTAAAAGCAACTAGCAAAAAGAACTAAACTCATACGTGGTGAACGGGTACAATTTCTGTAAATCTATCGACACGAGGTTGAAGTATTTGAGCACCTTCAAGTACCACTGGTCTGAGCCAGGATCGAACTAGTCAACTTGGACTCTAAACAGTCCGAGCCACTCAGCCCGGCCAATTTACAGGAGTATTATACTATAACTCTAATGGCATTTTTCATCATTTGTCCTCATGATGTGTAAGATTTTTGTTGTTGTTTGGCAATAATTAAAATACGTATTTAAAACCCCGCCGAGTGCCGAGGTTACGGATAGTGGAAGCCTTTACCTTCCACCACTCCAAGGGCCTTCATGGCCTGTGCGGAGATGACTTTGCTTTGCTTTTGCTTTTTTATTATTAAAACATTATGAATAGACTAATCCACGAGTCATGCATCTAAGGACTGTTTGGAATTCCGCATAGAGTATGAAATCATTTTGCTAGTGTTCGTTGTTCATTCATGGCCGCAAGAATAGAAACACAGCTTTCTGCTTTTTTAAAAATTTTGCTGTACCGTACGTTATCATGTGGAAATACATTAGAATTCCCCACCCCCACCCCAGTAATCCGTACCAAATAAATCCGAAATTTCAAATAATCCGAACAGAATCCATGACGGAGAAAAATCAAAATGGCACATGCAGTGTTACATGACTTCGTGTAGAGCACTTCCGTCGGTCCTTCAAATGGAAGGAGTTCGTTTCTCGTAGCTATTTAATGTTACACTAACAGTGATAGGTTTCCAACTAAGAAGATGGCGGCCAGGATAATTGCCCGATGTGGAAATGGGAGACTGTTGAGAACCATGTTAAAGGCTACTAACAGTTGCGTTCAATATATAGATTTGAACTACACAACCGCCGAGCTTGATAGCTTCAGTCGCTTAAGTGTGGCCAGTATCCAGTAATCGGGAGATAGTGGGTTCGAACCCCACTGTCGGCAGCCTTGAAGATGGTTTTCCGTGGTACCTGCTGGGGCTGTACATTAATTAAGGCCACGGCCGCTTCCTTCCCATTCCTAGGGCTTTCCTATCCCATCGTCGCCAAAAGACGTATCTGTGTCGGTGCGACGTAAAGCAAATTGCAAACATTGGCAACTATCAGCAAAGAAAAAAAGAACTACACAACCCGCACCTTTGAACCAATTCACTCGGGTTTTTTAGCCATTGTGCTCTCTTACCGAGGTTCATTCGCGAAACTCATAGTTTATACGCATTATATTGTACACTGGCACTTTCTTTTTTTCTTTTTTGCGTTCGGAAAGCCCACATTAACTGAGTCATCGTGTAAATCTTGCTTTTGTGATATACTGATAACATTTAGTTCTTCGCCTGTCCTTGGTACACGGGATTATGTTAAGTACAAGCTAATTAAGGTCTCTCGTGTGTTGTTTCTTAAAAGGCACAGTTTTCCCAACATACCGCTTCGTACCTAGCTTAGTTTGGTAGGCGCTCACCTTTATGCTCTGTGTTGCAGAGTCAAATTTTGGTGTAGAAGATTGAAGTTTAGTGAACGAGAATTGTGGTACATTAGAGAACTCCATTTCAAGTCGAAATTCTGGCACTCCTGCATTTCCCATGTTCACTTCAGTTTGAAGGGACTTTTAATACATGGTGTTAATTATATCGAGTTAACCAGCTGTTATGTACCCGTCGATGACAGATTAGTTTTTGTGATTGCGGCAGTAACGCCATCTATCGGAGAATTGACAGAACACACTTCAACTAATAACAATAGTCACTGCAGTGTTATTACTGATATGTTTTAGGGACTTGGGACATTGTAGGCTATCAAAATTTATCTTCTTCCGGCGCGGTGATATTAGGGCATTCGTGAAAAGGCGTGATTTTCATGACATTTAAAAAAAATTGTTTATATAATCTGCTTTACGTCGCACCGACACAGGTAGGTCGTACGGTGACGATGGGATAGGAAAGGGTTAGGAGTGGGAAGGAGGCGACCATGGCTTTAATTAAGGTACAACCCCGGCACTTGCCTGGTGTAAAAATGGGAAACTACGGAAAACCGCCTTCAGGGCTGCCAAAAGTGAGGTTCTTACCCGCTGTCTCCCGAATGTAAGCTCAGAGATGCGCGCCCCTAACCGCACGAATAACTCGCTCGGTTTCATGGCAGTTTGTCCTTATAGTTTGCTATACTACTGGCATGGCGCCAGGAAAAAAGAGCAGATAATGTTTAAGATACAGCAAGGGTAAATTATCTGATTGTATGGAGCTCTTATTCTTATTCTTATTCTTCTTCTTCTTCTAACACTTTTCACCCCACAGCTGTGGGGTCGCTGTTGTGAACTGTGTGTCACATGCAGATTTGGCCCTGCTTTATGGCCGGATGCCATTCCTGTCGCCAATCATATAAAGGGATGTTATTGCATGTTTCTGTCGTGGTTGGTAGTGTGGTGTGTTGTATGAATATAAAGGGGAAAGTGTTGGGACAAACACCCAGTCCCCGAGCCAGAGGAATTAATCAAATGAGATTAAAATCCCCGACCCGGCCGGAAATCGAACCCGAAACCAGCTAATCGGAAGGTCTCAACGCTGACTATTCATCTAAGGAGTCGGACTATGGAGTGGATTCTGTTATAGAGGAAAAACAAGTCATCCCCTGTCGTGGCGCACCAAGGTTACTGACTGTCAGAAACTGAAGATCATCTTTTACAAGTTGCAGAGGATATTGACACAGAACGGTGGATATTCTCACAAGACGAAGCATCAGTCCATCGTGCCAAGTTCAGTAAAAACTTGTTTCAGCGCAAAGATGTTAATGTAATGGTGTGACCACCCATTTCTCCGGACCTTAATCCTTTTGAAAACTTGTGGGGAATCCTTCGCAGGACTATATATGAAGGGGGTAAGTAGTATGAGAGGGCCAAAGAGCTGAATACATGCATTATATTATTTATGCGTGGACGGGGATTAATATTTGTGTTAGAGAGCCTTGTGGAGGTTACGACTGACCGTGTGTTTCAGATAGCTGTGATAAAAGGCGTTAAGATGAAATGATCTTATTATTTTGCAAAAGAAGTGTGAACTGTAAGTACGGTACTTATTTTCTATTATTGAAGTTTACCAATAACAGATAAATCGGCAATGTTCTATGTCTCATGAATGTCGTGTATTCCTGTTTACTTGCATAACCGGTTTGCTGGGATTGTTTACTACGTCAGCACACCACAAAAACGTAGTGCACCGGGCGAGTTGGCCGTGCGCGTAGAGGCGCGCGGCTGTGAGCTTGCATCCGGGAGATAGTAGGTTCGAATCCCACTATCGGCAGCCCTGAAGATGGTTTTCCGTGGTTTCCCATTTTCACACCAGGCAAATGCCGGGGCTGTACCTTAATTAAGGCCACGGCCGCTTCCTTCCAAGTCCAGGCCTTTCCTATCCCGTCGTCGCCATAAGACCTGTCTGTGTCGGTGCGACGTAAAACCCCTAGCAAAAAAAGTAGTGCTCTTATCAGTATGCAACGCACCTTACCTGTCTGGGGGAAGGGGGGGGGGGGGGTTGGATGGTTTCCTAGAATGATTTTGGACCACTTATATCACTGCCACAACGGGTGCTTGGCAATCCTTGGAGATTGTGTGCACCCGTACATCTGACGTTCTTCTGTTGGCATTGATACTGTATTTATCAGCGAGATAATGCCCTGTCTGACAGCACAAGAATGGATCGTGGGTAGTTTTAGGAGCACGATAGTAACTTTAGTATCCCTCCTCGGCCTACTGAATCGTCCGATTTGAATCCATTTGTGAAAACTTCGATTCCCAGATTCGCCGTGCTGAACCATAATCTCCCAATCCGAGGAACTTCGGTGGGACTTGTGGAGTTCATGCTACGTCTTCTTGCTCGTGTCATCCGAGCTAAGGGTGGTTATTGCCACTGTTTTGTAGGTGGTCATAATAATTGCAGTGATATGATTGTGTATAATTTACCTCCACAATTATTTGGTGCCACACTGGGTTGATTTCATTCACATCATGTACTTTTTTGCTGCAGGTTTTACGTCGCGCCGACACAGACAGGTCTTACGGTGTCGATGGGGTAGGGCAGAGCTAGGACTAGGAAGGAAGCGATTGTGGCCGTAATTAAAATTCACTTCCAGCATTCATCTAGTATGAAAATAGGAAACCACGGAAAAGCGTTTACAGGGCTGCGGACAGTGGTGTAGGAACCCACCATTTAAATATAATTTCACAGCCAGGTGATCCAAACTGCGTAGCCAATTCGCACGATATGCACGGTTTATATATTTAATGTTGTTTATCACACAAATATTAGTGAAAGATACTGTATTCATTTTATGAGAATGATTCTCCGTATCTTCGTCAACAAGTTTTCAGGTGTGCCATTGATAGTAGTAATCGTAAGAGTAGTTTGCCCCTCAGGATGGCACTCTTATTAGAATTCTGGATACTTCTGCTGCCCAAGGCTGATGCCTATATTGTCCTTAGTCTCTAAAATATGCCGGTGGCAACAACGACTCTTTCGCCATATTCGTACGGATGTCAAGGGTTTCTCAAAAGGACAATTTAAGCAGGATCTTCTCATTCTGATGAGTAGATACGTTATGGTTGTAATAGGTCTTCACATCTGATGAGTGGATAAGGCTGATGGTTGTACTAGGGTCAGAACTGCGTAGTGTGTAGCCTGCATTTGCTCAATTTTAGAAGTGGTTAATAAGCCATAGATTTTTGTTCTTAAGAAAGATGTGTTGCACGCAAAGTTAAGAAATTTACGAGTATCGTCGTACTAAGTGCCTTTTACTATAACGCTTCGTTGTGATGTCACGTGAATCTTTGAAATCTTCAGTGTGAACTGGAATAGGTATCTTAACAGTTTGCGCTGTTAATACAATCGCATACTGTCGACGTGGACAAAAACAGTAGTATAAGTGAATGGTTCAGCCGCCTCCGCCTCCTCCTCCTCCCGCGGGAAATTTGAATTTTGGCGGGATATTTGAATTTTGGCGCGAGATTTTAATTTGTAATCAAAGCCACGTGCTTTTTGACAGCTGTCATCCGCCATCTTTAAACAACAACGCATCGCTAACCTCAGTGCTGCCATCTTGACGGGGCTAAACCTCAGTGCTGCCATCTTTACGGCACTAAACCTTGGAACTCATTAAATTGCTTATGTAAAACGTAAATCTAAAGTATGGTATTTTGATAGCTATGGAGACTTACCTCCTCCCTTTGAGCTTATACGTTATCTCGGAAGCAGTGCAGACATTGTTTACAATAAAAACCGTGTGCAAAAATGTAATACACGCATGTGCGGACGATTATGTCTTATGTTCTTATATCAAACATAGACAGTAGAAAAAAAGAGCATTAGTGTGCACGTGATGACTAACAGTGAAAGAACGTTTGCTGTACGTGGAGAAGGACCTGAAACTACCGTCTATTTTAATCCGTCGATCGAACTTGGCTATCAGCCACATAGTCTTGGACTAGTATCGTTTGAAAGGTACAATAAAATCTATAATGTGCGTGATGGTGTAAACAAGTTCTATTACGATGAGTATGTGCGAACGCTACCCTCAGGTATTTATTCAGTAGACGATATTCATGACTATATTGAAAGCACGTTAATTGATTAGTTTGGAGAAGATAGTTTTAGTAATCATAATTACAAGTTCTCAATCACTGTAAGCAACATTACACATAAATGTGTTATTGAGTCATCATTTAAGATTGACTTCAAATCACAACCTGATTCGATTGGACCATTGCTTGGATTTTCATCAAGGGAGCTTCTACCGAACGTACGTTACGAGTCTGATCAACCTATAACACTCTTCGATGATTATCATGTGAACCTTACTTGTAATATTATTACAGACTTAAATAGTAATCTACAACCTTCGCACGTCGTGCACGACTTTATTATTACAGAGGAATGTGGATATACTATTCGTGAGAAACCAGCAGTAGTTCTTTATCATCCTGTGTCTGTAAAACACATCAGTAACATTACTCTTAGGCTTTTAAATAAACATAATCAGCTTATTTAGATCGGCACGCGTACGTAGCTTACAAACTTCATCTCAAACCAGTATGAAAAACATCTATAAAACACGGTGTACATTCCGAAGACATACTAAATGTGTGCGAAGACGCATCGAGTTAACAGATATCCATAAGCAGATACTCCAAGATTTAGGTTATACGCTACTACAACAGAATGGAGAAAATGCTAGACATTACGAATACAGTAGAAATTCATGAAGGTGTAGTACGAAGTGAGCTTCATTCATATCAACCTTTTACGTTTGGATTAAATTACAATGATGAAATTCATTTTATTATTAATCAGCAAGAAGTATACACCTTACCACATGAAAGCTACCTCTAAAAACCGGTCTGGGCACTGTGTCCATTTCGCCTCCAGTACCACTCACTATTTGATGTGTACTCTTGAACCTTAGCTTCTAGCATTCGCCAATTTTGAGAGATCAGACGTAATATTAGACACCTCCGAAGTCCAGGCGTGATTGCTATTTCAGCGTTATTTGTTTCCTAGCTCCACCTAAAAATTCGTATACCATTCTATTCACTTCGTTCTAGTAGTGTCGATCCATGTTTTACTACACTTATTATAAACGGTGCTTAATTTTAAATGGCTGGGTATTTAGTCTAATCATGAGACCCACTGTTGACTACTGGAGAAGCTATTTAAGTCACACTTTTGATATGTCTGCAAAGCTGTATCTCATGTAAATCCAAGGTTGGAATTCCGACTTGGACAGCGTCTATGATGAGTATCGCTTTCTCCGACTTATTCTAGTCCAACAACAACAACAACAACAACAACAACAAATAATAATAATAATAATAATAATAATAATAATAATAATACCGGGCGAGTTGGCCGTGCGCGTAGAGGCGCACGGCTGTGAGCTTGCATCCGGGAGATAGTAGGTTCGAATCCCACTATCGGCAGCCCTGAAGATGGTTTTCCGTGGTTTCCCATTTTCACACCAGGCAAATGCTGGGGCTGTACCTTAATTAAGGCCACGGCCGCTTCCTTCCAACTCCTAGGCCTTTCCTATCCCATCGTCGCCATAAGACCTATCTGTGTCGGTGCGACGTAAAGCCCATAGCAAAATAATAATAATAATAATAATAATAATAATAATAATAATAATAAGACCGGGCAGGTCTTTCGAGTTGATGCTTGATAGGCGACCTGCGCGTCTGTGAGAATGGGGCCGTACCTACTGCATGATTAATTGTAATGCTGAAGACGGCAAACGCACAGACACACACACACACAGTCCACGAACCATTGTGTGATCCTAGACTCAGTATGTAAAGAACAGCAGCAGCGACTGATGTTACCAAAACCAAATCCCACGGTGCAACATCCCCGAAGGGACATGGCCTACCAAGCGACCGCTGCTCAGCCCGAAGGGCTGGAGATTACGAGGTGTCGTGTGGTCAGCCGTTATTCTTGGCTTCTAGACTGAGGCCACCATCTCACCGTCAGATGGCTCCTCAGTTGTAATCACGTAGGCTAAGTGGACCTCGAACCAGCCCTCAGATACAGGTAAAAATCCCTGGCCTGGTCAGGAATCGAACCCGGGGCCTCCGGCTAAGAGGCTCGCACGCTACCCCTACATTGCGGGGCCGACACAATTGTTGTTACCTAGAGCTAATATAATCTGCAGTATGCCAGTTATCTTACAGTTTTTAAAACTGAAACGTCACGTCCCTGTACTTCGGATTCCACGTAAAAGCGGAAAGCTTTGTTTGCTTTTATCCATTTTGTGCTCACATAAGCGCACGTGTTGGATGACAACGTTATCTCTAGCTTCTGATATGAAGCAACGCACTGTAATACGCCTACAAGACTATTTTCACATTAGCTTCTTGTTAATACTGTTACGATTCTGCTCTTGGTTGGGCTGTACTTTCCTGTTCATTATGCAAAAGTGCTTAATGCATAGACATAATATACATGCTTAATTGGTGTCTGGCGTATTCGAACTGAAGCTCTTGAACAGGCACGTGTAGTAACGTAATGAGGGGGAGGGGAAAGTAGGGGCGGGGACCGTTGCTCCCTGGGAAGCAGGGCAAGTGTGTAATTCACAAGGCCGGTCGTTTCTGCAATAGCAATGCTTGGCTGAGATTGTGACCTGATAAACAGGTGTGTGTGTGTGTGTGCGCTTGCGCGCACGAGATTTACTCGGGGAATGAACTCTATTTTGGTTGACTTGCGGAAACATATAGGCCTGCAAAAGCATTCCAACCCCAATTGCGCTAAAAGGAGATTGACTTGTTATTTTACATGACAATCTCTATACCTACAGACATGGAATTAGAACGACAGGTTCTGTGACTTTTCACTTCGATCTTCTTTACATGTATTGTTCGCTGTTTTAAGCCCCACGTGCGTAGATGAGATACTAGCGGCGTTGAAACTAGGAAGTTTAAACTGAAATGTTATTGCCCTCCCTTCTAGCCGCTATGCATTGTCTGATTTAGTAGCGTAGTTGTCATGAAATGTCGTATGGCTTTTTTTTTTTTTTGCTAGGGACTTTACGTCGCACCGACACAGATAGGTCTTATGGCGACGATGGGATAGGAAAGGCCTAGGAGTTGGAAGGAAGAGGCCGTGGCCTTAATTAAGGTACAGCCCCAGCATTTGCCTGGTGTGAAAATGGGAAACCACGGAAAAACATCTTCAGGGCTGCCGATAGTGGGATTCGAACCTACTATCTCCCGGATGCAAGCTCACAGCCGCGCGCCTCTACGCGCACGGCCAACTCGCCCGGTCGTATGGCTTTTAGTGCCGGGATATCCCAGGACGGGTTCTATTTGACTCCCGTAGGCGACCTGCGCGTCGTGATGAGGGTGAAATGATGATGAAGACAACACATACACCCAGCCCCCGTGTCGTAGGAATTAACTAATTAAGGTTAAAATCCCCGACCCGGCCGGGAATCGAACCCAGCACCCTGTGAACCGAAGCCCAGTACGCTGACCGTTCAGCCAGAGGTTCCTTGTCGGACGTAGTTGTCATTATTGGAGGGCATGTAAAAGATGCGAAACCTCAGCTGATAATACGGGGTGGAGCTCATTGTATCGTTGCCATAAATCACCTGTTTCTTTATGAAGTATATAAACATTTTTTCCTCCTGTCTGCCTCCTTCGCTAAATGGTCATCATACTGATTTTCGGTTCGGGGGCCCCGGGTTCGATTCCCGTCTTAGACGGGGATTTTAGCCACGTATGTAGTACACATCATCATCTACTTACAATACATTACACTACAAACGCTGCTGGTGAATTCATCCCTCCACATAGGGCAGGCGTTAGGAAAAGGCTTCCGCCCGTAAAATTGGACCTCATCCAGACATAGTGTTGTTGACCCCAAGTAGGCCTAATTGGGAAAGACTTAGAATAATTATTATTATTTCGTGTGGCTATTTCGAGCCGAGTGCAGTCCTTATACGGCAGACCCTCCGATGAGGGTGGGCAGTATCTGCCATGTGTAGGTAACTGCGTTTTTTTGTGGTAGAGAATAGTGTGGTGTGTGGTGTGTGCGTTACAGGGATGTTGGGGACAGCACAAATACCCAGCTGCCGGGCCATTGGAATTAACCAATGAAGGTTTAAATCCCCGACCCGGCCGGGAATCGAACCCGAGACCCTCTGGACCGAAGGCCAGTACGCTGATCATTCGGCCAACGAGTCGGACAGGCCTAGAATAAAGATGAAGGTTTTTCCTCCTGTGTGTTTTCCGTGAATGCAGTGCTATACCTCAGTAGGTAGCTCGTATTATATTGGGTTCGTGGTGTCTCGCGTGCTCGGTAGCGACGGAAAGAAAGAATAACGTCGTCCTCGTTATCTCCTGTTATCTGGTTGATAATTAAGCTGTGGGATTTGGTGGGGAAAGCTAGTAGATTTGTCTAGCTGGTTGTATTGTAGAGGGGAGGAGTGGAAAGGGGGCGTACCGTGGCTCATGTTACGCAACTGCTGCTTGCTTAGTCCAATCTGCTTGTTTGTGACTGGCGGCCAGTTCACGTTAGTAGTTCCATCAGGCTGTTGCGGCTCTGGGCTTTCGTCCGTAGCTTAACGTGCGTGTGATCTTTTCATTCACCACTGATTTTACGTCTGAAAAGCCGTGGGGAATGGATACGTACGTGTGGTGGCAGCCGGAGTACTGATCACGTGAAGAAATGCATGTGTCTCGCCTGGCTGCCACAATGCCAGTCTTCAGCATTATAGCTCGTCGATGCAAGGTAACCTAATTAGTCATTCCTGACCTATGTTCTCTATAGCGAGATTAGCTCCCTCCTTGTTTTAACCGCATGCCGTCTGTTATTTTTATCCTCTGAATTGTTTTTGCAAAAGCTTAAATATCGCCCCTTTTCCAAATTGTTTGACTAGTGAAGAGCTACGGCCTCGTGTTCTCTGTTCAACAGTGGTCTTCAGTGTGAAACTAGTCCGGCGTATAGAACATTTTGTGTATTTATAATGAAGATGAAAAATGTTTCCGAGTTGATTGTGTTTTTACACTATAGTGTTTCATTCACAATACTGGTCCCAGCAAGTGCCCGTTGCGATAATATCTCGTGGAATGATCTCACCTACAATAAAAGCCGTGTTCTAGTATCAATATACAGTAATTACAGCACACCCAGACATTAACTTGTTTTAGTTTCTGGGCCAGAAAAATCATAGTCCTCACCGCTATGAACTTGGGTGTATGTTGGATCAGCACTGAAAAGCCGGACTGGAATTGGGAAGTGTGAGTAAAGGCTGTTAATAAGGCATTGTTTTAATGGAGTAGGAGGGAAACATGAGAAAAATAGGGTTGCCAGTTTCTGACGGTGACTCGCGCCTCGGACCATGAGTAGCACCCCAGCATGAGACTCTTTAACTGCCTTGAGGTATGCCAGCGGTCCGTACTTGTTGCAGGTGATGATAAATGCCATATTAACTCAACCCGAATGTGAATAATAATTTCTGACATTATTACTATTATTATTATTATTATTATTATTATTATTATTATTATTAATTTAGAATTTGCTTTACGTCGCACCGACACAGATAGGTCTTACAATGACGATGGGATAGGAAATGCCTAGGAGTGGGAAAGAAGTGGCCGTGGCCTTAATTAATGTACAGCCCCAGCATTTGCCCGGAGTGAAAATGGTTTATTTTATTTACTACAGTTAGAATAGTCGGTCCACCTAGAATCTCCAAAGTTCTTCGCCCTATCATACTAGAAGCACTGTACTCGTTTCTCATTGTTTACACATACCGTAGTAGTAACAGCAAATAGCGTCACGGCCGTGCTACGCGACAATAATGCTAAAACACACACATTTGAAGAGGGGGGGCAGGGGGTTCGAGTGAAAGAACCCGTCTTTATAGCTTCCGCAACCTGTGCATTATTAGTATAGTTAGTATGAAAACGGAACTTTTAGTATAATAGGAAAAGAAGCGTAGGGCTCGTGCATACATATGATCCAGGATTTATCGTTTACGTGATCATGCTTTAAAAAAAAAAATTTATTGTCATTCGGTCTGTTAGAACAAGCAGCCAGCTTTGTACATTTATTAACCAATTGTGAAACGGCGCGACAGTATGAACTTATTCACATGAAAAGAACACAGACACCCAGTCCCCGAGTGAGAGACATTAATCATACTCAGTTCAAATCCTTAGCTAGGCCGGAAATCGAACAGGGGGCCCTCTGAGCCGTAGGCCAGTACGCTGACCTGCTCAGGGATCCGGAATGACCATGTTTGTACGTGGATGTGGATCCTAGCAAACACCACATTATCAAGTGAAGTTCTGTATTTTTGCATGTTTCTCTGTGAATTCTAATGGCAACATAATCTGAACTTTCCGTACTTAAAATCGTTTACCGTTACTAAGGGATTTAATGAACAGAACTCGTTACAAATCTAATCGCGATATTTTGGATTTTTTGTAGAAACTATGAAGATGATTGTCTGTCTGAAATCCAATGAGAAGAAATATACATTCTTCGCCTGAAATCGTTCCATGATATTTTGTGAAATATATAGTCGCTCAGGAAAATTAAGCACATGTTCCTCGCATTTAATAGTTCATCAGACTTAATTTTAATTATTATCAAAATATAATTCACTTTCTATTTAATTACAAACCATGTGGATACCCACAACAAACATTAATCTGTAGGTGTAGTTGTTTCTGAGAAAAGTGTACGTGCTAGGAAAATTTACAATACCATGAGCTAATTTGTTTTGAGCACCCGTACCTGTAGCCTAATTTTCTTAATATTGACATAGTTACTAGTAAACGTGACCTATCTATGCTCTTGCTGCCGGCCTGAGTGGCTGAAACTACTAGCTTTCTGAGACCAAGCTTGCGGGATCGATCTCGATTCAGTTTTTGTTGTTGTTGTTGTTGTTGTTGCTATTTGTTTAACGTCGCACCGACACATAGGTCATTTGGCGACGATCGATTAAGTCTAGTGGTATTTGAAGGTGCTCACATACACCACCTTCGTGCCTGTAAGATATACGGGCACGCAATGAACTCCTGCGGGACAAGTTGCGATAACTCGGTGTCTCTGCAAACCTGTAAAACACAACCATTATTATTATTATTATTATTATTATTATTATTAGTATTATCATCATCATCATCATCATCATCATCCGACTCCTTGTCTGAATGGTTCGCGTTGAGGCCTTCCGTTCAGTGGGTCTGGGGTTCTGTTCGTGGCCAGATCGGGAATTTTAATTGCATTTGATTAATTCTTCGGGCTCGGGAACTGAGTAATTGTGTTTATCCAATACTCTCCCCATCATATTCAGACAACACGCCATACTACAAACCGCCACAGATACGGGCAATAGTAAATACATCCCTCCATGTAGGTTTGGAGCCACGAAGGGCATCCGGCCGTAAAAACAGGGCCAAATCCACATGTACGCCACAGCTCACACCCGCGACACCAACATGTGTGGGACAAGCGGTAGAATGTTATTATTATATTATTATTATTATTATTATTATTATTATTATTATTATTATTATTATTATTATTATTATTATTATTCAGTTTGTGGATCAACGTTATTTTGCCCAAAATGGTCCCTGGCAATAGCGGTTTCATGTCAGATGATCGGTGCTTTTCTTTTGAGATATTGAATATTTAGGAACTAATTTGAACGTGACATATTTCCTTAAATGCAGCTATCTCTGTATATATATATATATATATATATATATATATATATGTGTGTGTGTGTGTGCGCGCCAGTAGGCGATGTCCACTTTAGAAAAAGATACTAGAGTACATTTCCCTAGAAGTAGAGTACATAAACAAAAACCAAACCCCATGGCGCTACAGCCCTTGAAGGGCCTTGGCCTACCAAGCGACCGCTGCTCAGCCCGAAGGTCTGCAGGTGTCGTGTGGTCAGCACGACGAATCATCTCGGCCGTTATTCTTGGCTTTCTAGACCGGGGCCGCTATCTCACCGTCAGATAGCTCCTCAATTCTAATCACGTAGGCTGAGTGGACCTCGAGCCAGCCCTCAGGTCCAGGTAAAAATCCCTGATCTGACCGGAAATCGAACCCGGGGCCTCCGGATGAGAGGGAGGCACGCTACCCCTACACCACGGGGCCGGCAGAAGTAGAGTACATACGAAAAATGATACATCTGTACAACTGGAATGTGAATAGCATTTGGCTGATTTGTGAAATATACATAGGTTATATATTTATATAATTGTTTACACATTTCTGGTAGGAACCTGATAATGTATGACGTCTATTTTTAATACATGAACTAAATTATTACATACCATTTTCAGAAAATATATTAATCTCAGGAAGCACAAAAACTGAACTTCCTTTACAACATTTCTGTACGTACACTTATAAGTTAGTCTCACCTCTCTGCATGAAACTGCCGTGTTATTCCTCAGCCCTACCCGTAGCTTACTTGTTTACACTCCAGTGAAGCATTGGTGCGAGATGGTGAAGAGAAGAAAGCTCTCAGACTACCCGAAGAAAATAATTTTTCAGCTTGCACTTAAGGGGAAATCATTTAGGGAAATGATTACGATTCTAAAACGCCTTCAACAATCCAGTATATCGTCAATAAATTCAAATATGATGGTACGTGGAAAAATCTGAGATGAAAACCAAGAGAGAAAAAATTAAGTGAAAGAATGAAAGGTACATTTGCATCCAATTAGACGTGGTCCTAAGTTATGTGTACCAAAACTGCGCACTCTTGTACAACACAGTCTGCGAAAGGAACCTTCTAACCAGACTATACGTCGTGTTTTGTGGAGAAATGGCTACCGTGGCCGAGTCAAAGTAAGACGACTTGCATTAGTGCAAAAAACCGATCAAAGAAATTGACGTTCGCGAAGGAGCATGTTTCAGGTCACGACTTTTGGGATCGAGTCATACGGTCTGATGAGACAGAAAATAAATCTTTTTGGTGCGGGTGGAAGATGTAGAGTTTGAAGAAAGCCTGACACAGCCAGTCGTAAAGAAAATACTATCCCAACAGTGAAACATGGAGGTGGCTTCATTCTATTATGGGCCTGTATGTCCTCTCAGGGAGTGTGAAATCTGCACGTCATTGAGGGAAGAATTGACAAAACTGTATAATCACGTACTGGCGAAGAACTTTAAGGATAGTGCCCAAAAATGGGCCTTCACGGTAATTACATGTTTCAGCATGATAATGACCCTAAACATACTTCGGAACTTGTAAAAACGTGGCTGATTTGGAGCGTTCCCTATCTACTCAAAACTCCTCCAGTCAGCGGATTTAAATCCAGTTGAACATTTATGGTCGATTTTGAAAAGGAGGGTCAGAAGCTCCAAGCTCCGACTCGTTATTACAGAACAATGGAAGAACATCAATCACAGTAATGCAAGAAACTAGTCATGTATATCAAGAAGATGCGAGGAAGTTACTAAGGCAAAAGGATGTTCACACGATACTAATTTTGTGGAAGTGTTGATTTTTTTCTGTTTCGAATAATTTCTAGAGTGAAGTATAAGCCTACGAATAGAAAAGTTTTTTTTAAAAAAAGTTCAGTTTTTATTTTATGAGATAGTACGTGTATCTTCTGAAAGTGATATGTAGAATTGTAGTTCATGTATTAAAAATAGATACTTTATCACGTTCTTGCCTGAAAAGTGCAAACAAATACAGTCAAACCTCGATATCGCGAATCACCCTGGGAGCTCTAAATTTCGAGATAGAGAGAATTTCCGCCTTTAAGGACTGCACGAAATCGAAACACGTGTAACTACGTTTTGATACTGTAATAAACGTTATTTAACCATTAAACAATTTGAATTATTCTATTTTAATTACATCTCTTATTATAGCATGTCGTTGAAGACAGAATGCATATAGTAGACGAGTAGAGGAAAAATTGGGGAAAATTCGTTAAGTTTCTTCTGGTTTTCACTCTTAAGCATCCTTTCTTCCACACAGCTTTCAACAGCCAAAACATTTACATTCGACTGAATCTGTATCTAGGATCGAAGAAGTCACTGCACTTAACGCCTGGTCTATTGACGGTCTAGCAGAAGGTTCATGCAGCTCAAACTTTCTATGGTCAACGTACCACGGGTGGACAGATAAGTAACTATGTAAACATACCGAAGTCTGATGAAAAGATATACTGTTGTACGTGGAGGAACAGTAACTCACAAAACTTAAATGCTGTATTGCACAGTTAATGTTGTACAAAATTCAAGTTAGAGAATATTTTCAGCTTCTATGGAAGAAACGTTTGCTTCGAGAAATGGAGAAATTCGTGTAATCGAACTTCGAGTAATAGAAAAATAAATAAACGTGAAGAATAAAACAGACGGCAGGGAATTGAAATAATTTCGAGAAACTGAAAATTCGATGAATGGAGGTTCGAGATATCTAGGTTCGACTGTGTATATTTATTTCACAACACAGCCAAATTGTATTCACATTCCAGCTGTATTAACAAAATTGTTACTGACTTTATATGTCCTCTGGCTGTAATCCCGTCCCAATTTTCTTTTATAGTAGCTTCGGTTTTGTAGATAAGTATAAATGCCAAATTTACACCTTCTCTTTATTATTTTCAGTATAGAAGGAACATTGCGATTGATTGTATGGTAATAAATAGCCATTGTGTATCTGTGGTTCACCGATGGGAACTACGTGTGGTTACGATTCTAGAGTACAATTCCGGATATAGATTGAATATCACCGAGCTCGATAGCTGCAGTCGCTTAAGTGCGGCCAGTAGTCAGTATTCGGGAGATAGTGGGTTCGAACTCCACTGTCGGCAGCCCTGAAGATGGTTTTCCGTGGTTTCCCATTTTCACACCAGGCAAATGCTGGGGCTGTACCTTAATAAAGGCCACGGCCGCTTCCTTCCCACTCCTAGCCCTTCCCTGTTCCATCGTCGCCATAAGACCTATCTGTGTCGATGCGACGTAAAGCAACTAGCAAAAAAAATTGAATATAAAAAAACCAAACCAAACCCCATAGCGCAACAGCCCCGAGGTGTCGTGTGGTCAGCACGACGGATCCTCTCGGCCGTTAAGATTGAATATCACACTAGTAAATTTTTCAGTCATTAGGTGAAGATAACCGGAATAAGTGGCTTAGACGGTAGAAGCGCTGATCTGAGCCCAATTTGGTGGGCTCGTTCCCGGCTCGACCCAGTGGTATTTTAAGGTGCTCACATACACGAACCTCGTGTCGATAGATATACCGGCACATGACTGAACTCCCGCGGGACAAATTTTCGGCACCTCGGCGTTTCCGAAAACCGTAGTCAGTGGTAGGCCTACATAAAATTATTATTATTATTATTATTATTATTATTATTATTATTATTATTATTATTATTATTATTATTATTATTATTATTATTAGGTGAAAGTAAAAATCACAAACACAAGGCACTTGTTTAATACTTTATAATGTATTTCGTTTAGAAGCTGTAAATTTTCGAGAAGTTTTATTAAGGGTTTAGTAAATACGCAGTTCGTGTATTTAGTACACAACTGGAGAGTCTTCTAGATGTAAATATGACTTGCCACTTGCTGGTATTCTTCTCGCAAATATTGGGCTATAAAAACGTCTAGTTGTGCTGTATGCATGAATACTTGGTCCTTATGAGACGGTTTGCAACTCAAATTGCGCACACAATGCTTAATATATAGAAATTGCACAGGAAATACTTGTCAAAAATATGTTAATAGACAGTGTCTTGCCGTTGGGAATTGTTAAATTTTTCGGAAGAGGTATTTGTCGTTAATGTTGACAAGTAGCTAAATCTTCCTGAACAATCTGCTGACGTATATGTTTGTTATTTACAACATGCGGGATTCTACATAATTGATCAGTATAGAGCGATGTTATGGTTGGCAAGTTTTGAGAAATGTGCAGATGTTACAGATTTTCCCTCACCCACCGAATGGTGCGCTCGATTATATACGTGTTTTTTGTTAGTTGAGTACGCGAACACCAGATATACATCTTACCCGCTATAATTACACTCCGTTGTCTGAAGATGATGATTTATTTGCAAACACTAATTGTGTCTGTCTCATTTCTAATAGTTCCGGTTACATTGGAGATCAGATAATCCATTCATTCCCTTATCCAGAGTATTGAAGAACCGAGAGGGAACAAACAGTTATTGGAATTTAGAATGCTTCGGGACTTTATGTTCGGCAATATTCCAAATAAGAAAAAATTGAAATGTGGTCACTGAAGTTGAAGTGAAGATATCTGATATGAAATGAAAAGTACCAAGCGTGTTGGCCGTGCGGTTATGGGTGCCCGAGCTTGTATTCGGGAGATAGTGGGTTCGGACGCCCCTGTCGGCAGCCCTGAATATGGTTTTCCGTGGTTTCCCATTTTCATACTAGGCAAATGCTGGGGTTGTACCTTAATTAAGACCACGGCTAATTCCTTCACACTCCTAGCTCCTTCCTCTCCCATCGTCCCTATAAGACCTATCTGCGTCGGTGCGACGTAAAGCCAATTGGAAAAAAAAATGAAATGAGTAGCAGTGATTAGTACGTCTACTTTGAATTTGCGTATCTGGATAATTTGTCGAGACTGAGAACAACGGTTACAATTTTTTATCTTAGCGGGGTACATTTTTATCATAAGTTGTACATACGTAAACAATCTGTCTGAGAATTCGTGATACTGATTTTGTTGTAGTTATCTGAGGCGAGGATTGAGTTAGATGCCCCCAAATTTATAAGATGATAATGGCGTATTTCCAGGAATATGAGAAAATTTAAAAAAGAACTCCGAGAGTAGGTTCCGAGACACGCCGTGGCTCTTCGACTTTTCAGTCTTGTAATTCCATTGGTTTTACGTCTTACTAACTACTTTTACGATTTTCGGAGACGTCGTGGTGCCAAAATTTTGTCCCGTCGGAATATTTTACGTGCTGGTAAATTTACCGACACGAGGCTGGCGTATTTGAGCACCTATAATATCGCCGGACTGAGCTGGTATTGAACCCACCGGCTTGGGCTGAAAAGACCAGCCTTCTGCTGACTGAGCCACTCAGCTCGGTCTTTCGAGTCTCATCATGGAAAGTGTCTCAGCACTAGTTGCGTCAGTAAAATTAGCAGCTACGGAAGTAATTCTCTGCTATAGGACCTGCTAAAGGCATTTCCTTTGGTAGGGTTGGAATCCTGTCGGGCCTACCGTTCGGAGATCCGAGGTTCGAATTCCTCTTCCTATGCTCTGACATCAGGTATGTTCTGAGTATTTGGTATCAGGTCTTTGTTCACTCACTTCAGTCCTAGGGTAGAATAGTAGTTGGAATGTAATGAGGCAGGTCATCAAGAGTCAACACCCGTATGTGCTTGGGGCAAAGGGCCAGAGGAAATGATAATCAATGAAAACTATTAATACGTAAAAATCATCCAGTTCCACTCTCTGTCGCGTTGTGTGTTAGGTTCTTCCTATGTCAGAGATTGTGGGCTCTCATCCTGGCATATTTGGCTGTCAGTAGATTAACAGGCACATGTGGGTCCTTTGCTGTATGATCAGCGTACTGGTCTTCGGGTTCGATTCCCAGCTTGGTCGAGGATTTAACTGCGTATTCTTAATTCCTCTGGCTCGGGGACTGGAGTTTGGGGTTGTCTTAATACACTTTTCTTCTTATAAACACCACGCCACACTACCACCCACCACAGAGACATGCAGTCGTGAATACATCCTTCCACATAGGTTTGGCGTCAGAAAGGGTATCCGTCCATAAAACTGGACCAAGTCTATCTGAATTGCCGACCCCAGTAAATTTTGGAAAAAGCTAGAAAGAAGAGTAGATTCACAGACACGTTGAAGGACTTATTTCACGCGTTTCATGAGACCATGATCAATAAAAGAGACTTCAACCGTATTATCACCGAAAATTTTCTACTGAACGAACTCTTCATTCCTTTTTCTGAGTGCAATATACTCTACTTCTAAGGAGCTCAGTTACTATCAGTTTCAACGATATCCCGTATCTTTTTTTACTATTGAATAGTCTTAACCATTTGTCCATTTCATTGGAATGGTTAACCTAGTGGCCTTCGGCTCGATACCCGGCCAGGGCGGGGATGTTAACCGCATCTGGATAATTCCCCTGGCTCGTTGTTTGTGTTCGTCTTATCACACGTATCTTCATCTACATATAACACACCACACTACTAGCCATCGCAAAAACACGCAATAGTGAATACATTCTTCCACAAGGGTTTGGCGCCAGGATAGTCAAGTCCACGTAAGCTGCCGACCCAAACAACTTGAGAAAAAGGCGTCTCCAGAACCCATAAAAATAGTGGGTTGTAAAACCAATTGTAAAAAAAAAGTGATGGGTATTGTGTCGATCAGGCATTAATTACGTCCATTTCGTCCCTATCCGTAGCTTACGATTACAATGTTTCCAACGCACATGCAGTGCAAGAAATCGTCTATTCTCACTGTACGTGCTGAACAACACTGCTCACTAGTGTTCGAACACAGCGTGCTAATCCCCTGAGTCTATAAGACCTATCTGTGTCGGTGCGACGTAAAGCAACTGGCCAATCCCCTGAGTCTGAGGTCTCCTGTTGTCCTTAAACTGATTTGTTGAAAGTGGCCCTTCAGTATCCTCATTAATGTAACTTTATATAAAACCTTTTGGGTTGTCTTTGAAGGCTATCGTGTCAACGCGACGGGTGCTGACCGTGAACCTCCTCGAAAACTGTAAAGCCCGAGTCCCTTAACGCTTGAGCAATGACAGATCGTAATTTATGTTACCTTGCACACAAGAACATCGTTTATCCGGATTAAGTGGGACCGGAACTGATCCGGATTATCGAAAATCCGGATAATCCGGAAAAACTGAAAACGCAAATACACTACATGTTATATAATCTATTAACGTAAGTTGTACAGTAATACCTTTTTCAATTGTACAAAAAATATAAGAACACTTTTCGTACTATTACGACTCTGTTTTATGCACTGAAATAATATGTGAGTTTTTTCTGATTTACATTTGTATAGCGTTGGCGCGCAGCATGATCACGAAGACGTTTCACTAGCAACAGTTCTGCCGGTGTGGTTTCAGTCAATGATTCTAAATAGGCCATTAGCTTGTCCAGCAGCATTGTTGCCTCTCCATGGGTCATTGTTTCTTCTGATGGAGCGCCGGTTTCATTTTCGAATTCACCATCAGTGAGTGCGTTGCATTCAGAAGAGCGTGGGTTCGAATCTCACCTCGGCCGTCCTGGGAATAGTTTCCCATGGTTTCCGTTCTCAATTCCAGACGAACGCCGGGACGGTACCTTTGATAGTCCGTGGACGAATTGCTTCCAATTCCTGTCCTTAATTATCCTTGGCGGAAAAGACATTCAAGAAGAGTCGATGCAGTAAAAGAAATACTGTACAAGTAAAAATATTGTTTTATTATTTTAGATCCGGATAAACCGGTGATCCGGATTAATGAGGGCCGGATAAACGATGTTCGTGTGTACTTCGTAGAGCTTCTTGATGCGAGCAGTAACAGAGGCTGTGAGCAAGCGTTTCTGCCTCGTTGTGGGTGTCCTGCATGGAATAGCTCGTACGGCCGCTACGTTGCCTGCCATTTTCAAGGCGTCTTGCCATTCGCTGCAAGATAATCCTTGAAAGCGGGTGTTGTCGAAAAAGGATAACTCCTTTCCCTTTCTATGGGAGATCACACCACTTGCTAAATTCAATTTCTCTCAACTTGGTTCTTATTACTGGGGGATCTAAAAAAAATCCTTTTTATTCAACACTCTGGCATGTAGTGCTACATGAAGCCTTTTCAAACAGACGAGGCTTTCTTCTTTTGGTTCCCTTGTATATAGTATGTAAAAATCTCTGGAATTAAAGAGTATTGCAAGGCCATTAATGCGTTGAAGAACTGCCTCCCAACATCAACGGAATATTCCTAGTCCCTTCAGTTTTCTAGGACTCCATAGCATGGTGTTCGGCATGTCAGCGGGAACTGTCTACGTCCAGCACATCTGAAGCACATGATCCATTTGTTTTCTTGTGATCCCGTCAGAGGAGCACAATGTTACTTTCCTTATATCCTTCCTTTGTATCCATGTGCTTTTAATAAGCATGTTATTGCCCATAGCAAAATTAACCAACCTAATACCAGTATTGTTAGAAACTTCATTCATATTCTCCTTACCAGCTGTTTTTCTGTAATCACTTTCGCTTCCCAATTGAGCGTTAAAGTCCCCCATAACCACCTTAACGCCATGCTTTAACACTAGTGCTAAATCTTATTTCAGCTGTTCATAAAATGTATCTTTTTCTGCCGACTCTGCATGCTCTGTTGGTGCGTATGTGCATATGGAAGATCTATTGAAGAAGTGGGCTTCCCTCGTAGCACACAAATTCTTTCATAACGGGCATATAGTTCAATATGACATTCTTATACACATTATCAACAAGGAACCCATATCCTCGGTTTCCACTGCTATAGAACAAGGTATATGTTCCAGTTGCAAGTATTCCACTTTCATTCAATTTTACCTCGTGTGTTGCTACCATTTTTTTCTTCAGATTCAGTAATCCTCCAGGTTTACTCGGTGTTCTTACATTCCATGTCGCGAAATGTTGATTCATGTACCGTTTCCGTTGCCACAGTCGTTTATCCCTTAAATCCGCCCGGGTTCCTTTGTACTTTGGTTCCGTAACTAGTGCTTTTTTCTGGAGTAGGCGTGTTGATCCCACGGCCAACCCCCAACCTGGAGGATCAGAGTACTGCTGTTAGTCTGGCTCATCGCCTTAGACCTGTCCAGCTTGGGTGGTCTTACAAGGAACCGAAGCTTCCGCTGGCATGGCGGGAGGATAATTAGTGTCCATACCAACAATAAGTGTTTGGCGAATTTTTAAACGAAAACATGCATTTCACCAGAAAATGGCGTGTCATTGGTACATCGGTTATGTGAACAGTCTAAGGGTTAATGTATGTCCAGCCCTTGTTCCGTTTCTGTACGGGGTCGGGTATAAGGTGAGATGGATCTTCCCGATGTCAAAGCTCATGAGAGGAGGGATCTTCCTGATGTCAAAGCTCATGAGAGGAGCTAAGGAGATGAAATGAATGACATAATGTATGATAGTAGGAAAGGAGAGGGTGAAACCCGGTTCCGGCACATAGCCTACTCCTGTCGAATAGCACCAAGACTTAACGTTCCCATAGTCGGAGGATTAATAAAACAGTGGGTGTTTTATTCGTAGCACTACTATCTGAGAAAGTACTTTTCGCTTGATGGAAGAAGGGCTCCGCAGAGCAGAGTATGGGACATGTTGGCTTCGTACAACTCTAGCTTTGTGAGCCATCCCGGAATACTCCAGCTTGTGTTAGTACATTTATCACACCGTTACATTATACAGTATATTGCCAGAACAGTCGATTGATCATGCTAATTACAAGAGATCCGTATGAGATTCGCTGGCAAGTTTGAGAAGCCATTTTTGACAAAATTTGGCTGTCTATCGTCTTGAGACGGATAGCAATTGAGCGGCGCCAAATTATTATTATTATTATTATTATTATTATTATTATTATTATTATTATTATTACGAATAAAACTGTTTTATCGCTCTAATTTAGTGCTGGGATTGCCTAAATTAACACACATACTCACATGTACACACACACAATTATATTCAACGAATGACCGGACTCCCATAGAAGTAGGTACCTTTCCCTCCTCACAGCGGATGGCCAGTTAGGTGGTCTTCATGGATAGGCTATAATCCTGATCGACAACCCACCTTTCACTTTTGCTCCTGCAAGCTCAGTCACCCCGTACAGCGGCTACGTGCAAACAAATCAATCAATCAATCAATCAATCAATCAATCAATCAATCAATACTGATCTGCATTTAGGGCAGTCGCCTAGGTGGCAGATTCCCTACCTGTTGTTTTCCTAGCCTTTTCCTAAATGATTTCAAAGAAATTGGAAATGTATTGAACATCTCCCTTGGTAAGTTATTCCAAACCCTAACTCCCCTTCCTATGAATGAATATTTGCCCCAGTTTGTCCTCTTGAATTTCAATTTTATCCTAAACTCCCTCATAACCATGTGCAGAGATCCGCACCCTTTATTTACAATCCCATTTATGTGATTACCCCAATGAAGATCTTTCCTTATATTAACACCTAGATACTTACAATGATCCCCAAAAGGAACTTTCACCCCATCAACGCAGTAATTAAAACTGAGAAGACTTTTCCTATTTGTGAAACTCACAACCTGACTTTTAACCCCGTTTATCAACATACCATTGCCTGCTGTCCATCTCACAACATTATCGAGGTCACGTTGCAGTTGCTCACAATCTTGTAACTTACTTATTACTCTATACAGAATAACATCGTCCGCAAAAAGCCTTACCTCTGATTCCACTCCTTTACTCATAACATTTATATATATAAGAAAACATAAAGGTCCGATAATACTGCCTTGAGGAAGTCCCCTCTTAATTATTACAGGATCAGATAAAGCTTCACCTACTCTAATTCTGTGAGATCTATTTTCTAGAAATATAGTAACCCATTCATTCACTCTTTTGTCTAGTCCAATTGCACTCATTTTTGCCAGTAGTCTCCCATGATCCACCCTATCAAATGCTTTAGACAAGTCAATCGCGATACAGTCCATTTGACCTCCTGAATCCAAGATATCTGCTATATCTTGCTGGAATCCTACAAGTTGAGCTTCAGTGGAATAACCTTTCCTAAAACCGAACTGCCTTCTATCGAACCAGTTATTAATTTCACAAACATGTCTAATTTAATGAGATTCACACCAGGCAAATGCCGGGGCTGTACCTTAATTAAGGCCACGGCCGCTTTCTTCCACTTCCTAAGCCTTTCCCGTCCCATCGTCGCCATAAGACATATCTGTGTCGGTGCGACGTAAAGCAAATAGCAAAAAAAAAAAAAAAAATTAATGAGAAAGAATGCCTTCCCAAAGCTTACATACAATGCATGTCAAACTTACTGGCCTGCAATTTTCAGCTTTATGTCTATCAACCTTTCCTTTATACACAGGGGCTACTATAGCAACTCCCCATTCTTCTGGTATAGCTGCTCCGACCAAACAATAATCAAATAAGTACTTCAGATAGGGTACTATACCCCAACCCATTGTCGTTAGTCCCCAGAAATCTTATCAATTCCAGCCGCTTTTCTAGTTTTTAACTTTTGTATCTTATTGTAAATGTCATTGTTATCATATGTAAATTTTAATACTTCTTTATCCTTAGTCTCCTCCTCTATCTGGACATTATCCTTGTTACCAACAATCTTTACACACTGCTGACTGAATACTTCTGCCTTTTAAAGATCCTCACATACACACTCCCCTTGTTCATTAATTATTCCTGGAATGTCCTTCTTGGAACCTGTTTCTGCCTTAAAATACCTATGCATACCCTTCCATTTTTCACTAAAATTTGTATGACTGCCGGTTATGCTTGCCATCATGTTATCCTTAGCTGCCTTCTTTGCTAGATCCAATTTTCTAGTAAGTTCCTTCAATTTCTCCTTACTTCCACAGCCATTTCTAACTCTATTTCTTTCCAGTCTGCACCTCTCTCTTAGTGTCTTTATTTCGCTATTATAATAAGGTGGATCTTTACCATTCCTTACCACCCTTAAAGGTACTAACCTGTTTTCACATTCCTCAACAATTGCTTTAAACCCATCCCAGAGTCTATTTACATTTTTATTTACCATTTTCCACCGATCATAGTTACTTTTTAGAAACTGCCTCATGCCTGCTTTATCAGCCATATGATACTGCCTAATACTCCTACTTTAAGACAAATACAGCAGGTTTGACCTCAGGGCTGTTGAACCCCACAACACACGATGACTGCTCCTTGGTTCGACGCCCGAAAAAGTCCAGTATTTCACACAGTACAAAGACAGTGAACTACCTGACACTGACAACTAAACAGTAACAGCTCCACAGTGCTATCCAGCAGTACAGTCCTCATCTCAACAACGACAATGAACGCTGCTCGAATTATACTCACGCCGGCTGTTCCAAACGATGACCCCACGGTGGTCTACAGTTTTCGGTAGTACATGCACAGTACTCCGTATCCCAGCACGACAATTCTCGGACTCCGGTGGGACACAGACGACAGCCAGCACTGCCGGCCCAGTCTAACTATTCACCCGACACTCCGACAAAATTGCTCGTTCGCTGGGGCCTTTTATTTATATCTCGGATGATGAAGTACTGGAAACTTCGCGGTATGGCTAGAGAGGGAAGATTCATGCTTCTTGTTCTAGAAGGCGCACGGGGAATCTAGACGAAGAGAAGAACAGAGGGTCAGGCCGGCCATGCCCTCCAGGCTGGAAGGACCCCGGTCTGACGCGCTAATCCCTTCCAGGAAATACTGAAGAGGGCTACGACAGGGTAGACGGTCGTTTGATAATGTAACATTATTATTATTATTATTATTATTATTATTATTATTATTATTATTATTATTATTATTATTATTATTACTCTGAAAATGTATGTATTTCAACCAGTTTGGAAACCCATGAGAATCTGGCTCACTTGCCAGTGTTTAGAGTACCCATGAGACAAGTGTATTCGTCGCTATCCTCCGCATGAGTCTACGATTTCCCAGTTGAACTCGTAGGAAGTACTTAGAAGGTACACTCAACCGCACAAAAATTGGCCGGCAAAGATGTAATTTTATGCATTCTTGAAACGCGAGGATATTCGGAAACTGTAGATAGCCGAAGAGATGATACTTGGAATCCTCCACCTGAACAGTTTGTTCATCCTATTTCAAACCAGAAGGTTTTGAAAGAAAGTCTTCTGTGCCGGCCGATTTGTGTGCGATTGAGTTTACATCCCTCAGTACCATGGTCAACTATTTCCACTGAATAGTTTCCAAAATGATCTCACCCGAACATATACTGTTAATCCCGTTTCTTGATACGGTGTCGGGGATGAGGTGAGATGAATTTATATGGCTTGCTTTTATAGTCTGATGCCCTTTCTGGCGCCAGCCGCAGTTGGGGAGCTAATGAAGATGAAATGAGTGAATGTGAATGAGTGAAATTGTGTAAGTAGGTGTAAGGAATCTGTTGTGGCGTATGAATAGCGACTGTCCCTGCATTTGCCCGGAAGTGAAAATGGAAAACCGCAGAAAACCATTCTCAGATCAGTTGCCGATGGGGTTGCGACCCACGCGTCTCAGGAATGCCGAACCTGACTCCATAGCCACTCGTACTAATCGTAATTATTGATTTTATGACCCAAGTCTCTAAAATAAAACGGCAAATGAGCGCGTCATTCTTTCAAATCGAGTCATTCTACTGTTATGCTGAGCGTTGTAAACGAGAGAGACAGAAATGCGTACAGACTGGCGTAGCCGTTCTTATTCTTTACAGGTTTCTCATCGTTGGCTCGTCCTTGGTTCCAAGGTGTTTTCAGTGCTATTACGCTCATTTCCCTTTTCGTGATACACGTTTGATAATGGTAGCCGTGTCAGTATTCTTACCAAGAACAGTGCCTGGACAGTCTTAGTATACAGATAGCTGTTGTTGCAATGGCATATTTCTTCTCATCCAAAGCTTCCCATGGCCTTCTTACATGTTTACGTTCTAGGTGCCTGAGTGGAAATATTTGAGATTCAGCTAATTGGACATACATTCAATTTATAGCAAATATGTTTATTTCTTGTAAATTGTCAGCTCAGTTATGTCTCTGCTAAGTTCCAAGGTGACTGTGACTCTAAATCCGGCGCATAATATGCATTATTGACGAGAAAATATTAACTTTCCCAGTCGTAGCCGCCAGCACAGATACGCTAACACTTAAAATAGCTCCAAGCTTGCTGGTTAAAAAATGTAACGAGTTTTCTCTGCTCACTGAACTGAATACTGTCTCCACCACAATGACACACACTTCATATAATGCATCCATATCAAATGTCTTCTATGATACACACAGTACCCGGACTGCATCAGAGAGTTCTTCAAAATATATAGTTCGTTTGAAGTAGCGCCCGACATGAGTTAATGCCAGATGGAGGACAATTAGCTCAAAATCCGGACTGTCTGGCATAATGCCGAACGCGTTCCTTACAATTACCCTCCAGTCTTTCGTTCCCATCTGCTCACATCCGAAGTCCTCGGCCGGCCAATTGACGCAGTTTACGAACTTCCTCTGCTCACTATCAGATATACCATTCAATAAAGAAGTCTCAGTCGTGACAACCACATCATAAGAACAACACAGGAGATCTGGATAAATATGTCGACCTTAGTTGTAAGGCCTCTAACATTTTGAAAGTAAACGAAGAACTCATTATCATAGCTCATCAGAAATCGAAGTTTAAAGAGTAACAACATTATGATAGAACAGGTTACAAATTTATCCAAATCTCTTTCACATTGAAAACTTCCATCATTCTTCCTCATCAGTATTTTGATATTCCTGTACATGCACAGATACTTATAATTAGAGCCCTGCATGGATGCGGATATCCGCGGATTTATCCACGGTTATCCGCGAAGTTAGTGTCTTGGCGGATACAAACTGGATGGTAGTGCGGATAATTTTGCTGGTTAAAAAAAGAAAATCCGGGAGATAGTGGGTTCGAACCCCACTGTCGGCAGCCCTGAAGATGGTTTTCCGTGGTTTCCCATTTTCACACCAGGCAAATGCTGGGGCTGTACCTTAAGGCCACGGCCGATTCGTTCCCACTCCTGGGCCTTTCCTGTCCCACCGTCGCCACAAGACCTATCTGTGTCGGTACGACGTAAGGCAAATAGCAAAAAAATGAAATGGCGTATGGGTTTAGTGCCGGAAGTGTCCGAGGACATGTTCGGCTCGCCAGGTACAGGTCTTTTGATTTGACGCCCATAGGCGACCTTACGCGTCGTGATGAGGATGAAATGATGATGAAGACGACACACAAACCCCAGCCCCCGTGCCAGAGAAATTCACCAATTAGGGTTAAAATTCCCGACCCTATCAGGAATCGAACCCGGGACCCCTGTGACCAAAGCCAGCACGCTAACCATTTAGCCATGGAGCCGGACATTTTGCTGGTAATTTTTATATAATGATGTTTATTGATTTCCACTCAGGTATACAGTTGTTTTTGCTTGTGGTTTATGCGACCCTTGACATAGGTATGAAAGAACACTGATATATATAAAGAGCGTTGAGACCATAAAGCCGTAAATCTGACCTAAGTCTAACTGACTCCAGCCCTCAGTTAATGGAAGGAAGGAAGGAAGGAAGGAAGGAAGGAAGGAAGGAAGGAAGGAAGGCAGTCGGCAGTTGTCGCAAGAGAAAATTCTGCACAACCTGTGACTGTACAGGTTCTAATGGAAACAAGAGAGGTCCACCTATTCAATACCATATAATGTTATAAGAAAAATTATAACATTTTATTATACTTAGTGCCGGTTTCGATGCTGGTATGCATCATTATCAGCCAAAAATAAGGAAAATATACATAGACAAGGTTACAATAAACAATGCATAAAGTATACACATATTTTACAAAACTGGCAAGACCTAATTAAAAACAAGATCCATAAACATTAACCTATGACTTTAACCTACAAATAGCACCAACTGTCTTAAAACTTTGAATATACGCCCTCTTGATAACAGTCCTCTGAATCTAAAAACATTAAACCATGTGCGAGCAGAGTAAATTAAGCCGAGGACAAAAAACCAATACTTCACTATCATAAAAGTCCAAGAGCATATATTTTTTTAATTTTGTAAGAACGTATGTATAAAAGGTTTTCTTGCTGAACATTCACTGAGCATTAGAGTAACCGGTGCAAGAATTAAGAAACCATGTTTCTATTTGTTAAAAAAGGCTGTCATTAAAATAACGTAACCAGTCAAAAGACGTAACAACTTCCAGTACTAAAAAAGAACATGAGAGAACTTCAGACATTGTTTTGCGTAATAAAACATAGGTCTTCTCTAACTTAGCAGACTGAATCCAGCCGCGTTCTTTAAGTATTAAATAACAAGATGTTTTTAAATGAAAAATTGGCGGACGCCGTGTTTCCAGGGTACTGAACGATGTCTTCCCTAACGTCTAAAAACACACATAATATATACGCTCCCAGAGGTCCTAATTTGAACCGAGAACATCGTTCAGTACCCTGGAAACACGGCGTCCGCCAATTTTTCATTTAAAAACATCTTGTTATTTAATATTTAAAGAACGCGGCTGGATTCAGTCTGCTAAGTTAGAGAAGACCTATGTTTTATTACGCAAAACACTGTCTGAAGTTCTCTCATGCTCTTTTTTAGTACTGGAAGTTGTTACGTCTTTTGACTGGTTACGTTATTTTAATGACAGCCATTTTTAACCAATAGAAAAATGGTTTCTTAATTCTTGCACCGGTTACTCGAATACTCAGTGAATGTTCAGCAAGAAAACCTTTAATACATATGTTCTTACAAAATTAAAAAAATATGCTCTTGGACTTTTATGATAGTGAAGCATTGTTTTTTTTTTTGTCCTCGGCTTAATTTAATCTGCTCGCACATAGTTTAATGTTTTTAGATTCAGAGGACTTTTATCAAGAGGACGTATATTCAAAGTTTTAAGACAGTTGATGCTATTTTTAGGTTTAAGTCATAAGTTAATGTTTATGGATCTTGTTTTTAATTAGGTCTTGTCAGTTTTGTAAAATTTGTATATACTTTATGCATTGTTTATTGTAACCTTGTCTATGTATATTTATCTTATTTTTGGCTGATGATGATGCACACCAGCATCGAAACCGGTACTAAGTATAATAAAATGTTACAATTTTTCTTGTAACATTATATGGTATTGAATAGGTGGACCTCTCTTGTTTCCAGTAGATTCTCGGTTCAATACGGAATTAACATGAAGTTTTTAAACTTGAATGGTACGGGTTCTGGTGTGAGGTGCCAGGCCTATTGTATTATGTTAACAGATCTACCCGTTTCAATACATTGGGTGTAATATACTGTAGTTAAATATTTACCATATCCGCGGATAACCATTCGCGGATGCGGATGCAGGTGCGGATGAAGGAAGTGCGGATGCGGATATTATTTTGTATATACGCGCAGGGCTCTACTTATAATCCCTATCACGTTGCAGTTGTTTAGCTTTAGCAAATAGAATTCGGCTGTTGGGGACCAATTACTGATTAATATATGTAGGACTAGGGACGGAAAAACAAGACTCGTTGTGGACAAATTCTTCTTGATGATGATGATGATGATGCTTGTTGTTTAGAGGGGCCTAACATCGAGGTCATCGGCCCTCTATTATCTGTTCCTTGTAGCATCTTATAACAAATTTTACAATGATGCCAGAAGTTGGACGATTATTATCTTTTTCCAGCCTATGGCGAGCATCAATCATATCATCTTTTATTTCTACATCCAGCGCCTTGGCAACGTTGATGACAGTCTGACTGACATTTTGATTCGGAACTTCTGAATCTACGTATATCTCGAGAGTATTTATCCTAGAGTATTGCTTGTTGTCACCGCACCTGATTTTGAGTTCACGGAGAGCTTTTTGCAAGCCGATTGTGTTCAGATAATGAGTTATCAATAATTCTTTGTTGTCGATTAATTATTGTTTGATGACTATCTAGAATTTATCTAGAATTTGTTTTTGCTCGTCCAGCGTTTTGTGACTGACATCAATCGATTTACCTGTTATTCTGTTTCTCCACTTGTTTGCTTTAGTATCTTACGGTTAAAGTTAGCAGCAGATCATATATCCCCAACTGATGATGCCGATGCAGATAATGATTTCGTGTGGCTATTTCTAGCCGAGTGCAGCCCTTGTAAGGCAGACCCTCTGATTATGGTGGGCGGCATCGGCAGTGTGTAGGTAACTGCGTGTTATTGTGGTGGAGTATAGTGTTATGTGTGGTGTGTGAGTGCCAATGCAGATGAAAGCGCTTCATCTTGAATTCTCCTAGGCCGCTGTGACTTGCACTGATCACACCTCCATGTTTGACCCTGAGATTTCAAACATTCTACATCTTTAAGGTTCGCACACTTACTGTGAAACCAACTGCTACAGATATTACACTCGATTTTAGTCACTCTGTCCTGCCTAGGCACTGCTTTCCCACACTTCACAGATACTCGTAGCTGTTCTTTAATGACAGAATTAACCAATACGCAATAAGGTGAGTGGTGGTACCTCTCGTTCAAGTTACCTTCACTCGATATATCGAATCCAAAGACAGTGCATCGTCGTTGTACCTAGAAAAAGCGTTATGTGATCATATTTCAGCCTAGAACTCTGACCAGAAATGTTCTGTCATTTACGGTTCAGTATTACATAAACTACATCAACGAATTTTCATTCTGTGTTACATGTGCTGCGGGTCAGTGTTTCTCTCCTCAACATTGTCACATAACGGTATTTCGAGGCGCAACGACGATATGTAAGCGTCGTGATCCCTCAAAAGCACGCTTAAACTACCTTGATGCTTTTGTTTACATAAGTCTGGCTTAAACCCCGACAAATCTTATCACAAGATTAACTCTTAGAGAAGGATTAGTTCCAGTACGTATAGTTCCATTGCATCCATAACAGTTACAGAATCCGTGGGTTCAGGTTCTAATCACTAAACTTACATTTTTTTATAGAATAACATTTATTGGAGCACTATTCACTAGCAACCTTAGCCAGCCATTGCCAACATGATCCTGACTAATGGTGCATACGATGATTATTATAATATGCTGCAGACCACGTCTGTCCATCTGAAAGGTAGGGAACAAGTCTCCAGTTCTTAATACTACCGAGATTCGAATATCTGTCTGTCCCGTCAGAGTCCAACCTGCCTTTCGGGGTCGCGAACGAGGAGTAGTGAGAAGTATTTTTCGAGGGGTTTGACTTAAGGTAAGTGAGGTCGACTGTCGGAAAGCTAAGTCACCCTCGACCATGCTTGTTTTATTAATACAGTGTTATTTGTTTTGTGTTCCACTAACTACTTTTGCGGTTTTCGGAGGCGCCGACACGCCAGAATTTTGTCCTGCAGGAGTTCTTTTACGTGCCAGTAAATCTACCGACACGTGGCTGACGTATTTGAGCACCTTCAAATACCACCGGACTGAGCTAGGATCGAACCTGCCAAGTTTGACTCAAAGGCCACCGTTCTACTGTCTGAGCTACTGAGCCGGGCTGTGTTGTATGTTATAAAGGAATAATGCAAGTACCATCAGTGTGGGAAATTAAATCTGTAGATATTTTCATACTGGGAGGAATGAAACTAAGTCGCTAGCTAAATTACTTCTATCTGATGATGATTTTTATAATATTTTAATGTAGATGAGAAACTCAGTGATTATTATTATTATTATTATTATTATTATTATTATTATTATTATTATTATTATTATTATTATTATTATTATTATTATTGCACGTCTGTTCAGCTGCAATTCTTAACAGACACGAGATTGTCAGAATGGTGTCCCGATGGAATTGTCGCACTTAAACCCCCTCAGATGCCACTGAACCTACCAAAATCGAACTCGCTATCTTGGGAACAGAAGGCCAACTGTTAGTCAACTGCACCACTGAGGTCAGCGAAAGAAGAGACTTCATTGTTTTGGTTGTATTCCTACTTTGTGGGTTGTGTATTGAAAATTACTCCTTATCTGCTCTATGAAGTCATCCCAATTCAGATGGGATGCATAAACGAATCATTTCTGCACAAGTAGCTGTGTCCTCTGTCTGTCACTCTCTTTCATGCTTGTGAAACAGTTCATTGTGTATTAACAGTGCCGCTCTGACTTGGAAAGTTCAACAAAAAGCAGCAATATGAAAAAGATCTGTGACTACGAGATCACGGACGCTTCAGAAGTCTCTTAAGTCCTTTTGAATTCAAACATTAACTGGTGAAATATGTAAGGCTCATGGGCACAGTACAGGGCAGGCAATACTCCATGATGTATAATCATGCGGATGTGATGGCCAACGTATATTTTTATCCCTGGCTTCTCACCAAGATGGTCGCTGTTCATATCCTCGTCGGTGTATGTGGGATTATTAAAATGATACTTCGCGCCCCCGTGGTTTGGATTCCACATTATCTGGCGGTCCCATGCAATGATCACGTTTTCAACAGTCACGTAAAACGACAAGCTTGCTTGCTTTTAAGCCCGTTGAAATTTCTGAAACGGAAACTGTGAATGTGACTAACGTGAAAGTGACTAAAAGTCCTGGAAAAGACTTTACACGAGGGGGCTGCTGATAGTTGCCAATACTAGGAATTGAATCTTA
Organism: Anabrus simplex; assembly: GCF_040414725.1. Taxonomy (NCBI): domain Eukaryota; kingdom Metazoa; phylum Arthropoda; class Insecta; order Orthoptera; family Tettigoniidae; genus Anabrus; species Anabrus simplex. Next base: position 281,674,820 of record NC_090266.1, read on the forward strand.
CCCCTTACATCTTATTCAGCGAACGCTATTATGAACTGAGCTAAACTGATAGGTTTTCATTTGGCGCATCGAATTTAAAAAAATTGTTCCCATCTGCGATTGCTGATTAGTGATTACTATTGAGTGTGTGATACGGCGTGTAATTGTAATTATTTGGGCCTTAGATAAAAATACTTACCTCGAGACTAGAAGCCGCTGCCTGTTCTTGGGGTGAATGTAGTACTGTAGACCTCAAAAGTCAGTGTCGGGATTCGTACCTCGTAACATCGAAGTGTGAGACTTCCCATGAGTTCGGTTATGCAGATAGGTCAGTTACACGTTAATTAATATAGTATCTAAATATCGTATCGGATAACTACTTCTGCACCAACGATACGTACGCGTTTAAGATTCCACACACGGTCAGGTAAGGCCAGCTTTTCGTCTCGTGAAAACTTAAGTTCAGGTTCGGGGCGCAGCATATATTGTGCCTAAGGTAGCAACTGTTGGAAAAATACTTCTCCTTCGGGACTTGATTTATTTATCTTACCTAAGAGAAGAATCTGTGCATTGTAAATACTAATACTGATAGGAAGACGTAAGGATAAATCACCAGCTTTAGTATTAAGGGCCTCTACCACGACTGCCAGATAAATATGCGGTTTATATTTGTGTGGCAAATTGAACATTTACGCGGAAGTTGAGTTGAAAACGCGTACTACAACTATCGTTTATATACAGTCTTGAGGAGTATCCTCTAGTGTAGCTGGCCTGAATATGGAGCGGCAGTTGAAGCTCTTATGTGCGACTCGAATGTACGAATCAAGATGGCTGCACGCGTTGACGGTTTGATGATTCATCTGCAATGGGCTCTAAATGAACGAAAAATAAATTCTAATGTAATCTACGCAGTGGTGGCTGGTGGTTTGAAAATATGGTGGTGCACAATGGATTTCAAGTGTGTGTGTGTGGGGTGGGAGTATGTTGACCACACTTTAAACTTAATCCTTTTGTATTGCTACGTGAGAACTTGCATGCAGAGCTAATTGAAATACAGTTTAGTACGTAAAACGGCGAACTACACGCATACCGTACCTTTATGCAGAAAGCTCGTATTTTAAATGAGAAAAAACATGCATGTTCACTCTACAATAGCAAAACATTTGGAATAATTTTCCTTCAAGAATAAAAATTGAAACGCATTATTCTTTATCTATGTTTCGTAGATCTAGAGAAAGCATATGACAGGGTACCGAGGGAAAAGATGTTTGCCATACTGGGGGACTATGGAATTAAAGGTAGATTATTAAAATCAATCAATAATAATATAATGTTATTTGTTTTACGTCCCACTAACTACTTTTTAAGGTCTTCGGAGACGCCGAGGTGGCGGAATTTAGTCCCGCAGGAGTTCTTTTACGTGCCAGTAAATCTACCGACACGGGGCTGTCGTATTTGAGCACCTTCAAATACCACCGGACTGAGCCAGGATCGAACCTGCCAAGTTGGGGTTAGAAGGCCAGCGCCTTAACCGTCTGAGCCACTCAGCCCGGCTAAAATCAATCAAAGGCATTTGTTGACAACTGGGCTTCAGTGAGAATTGATGGTAGAATGAGTTCCTGGTTCAGGGTACTTACAGGAGTTAGACAAGGCTGTAATCTTTCACCTTTGCTGTTCGTAGTTTACATGGATCATCTGCTGAAAGGTATAAAATGGTGGGGAGGGATTCAGTTAAGTGGAAATGTAGTAAGCAGTTTGGCCTATGCTGACGACTTGGTCTTAATGGCAGACTGTGCCGAAAGCCTGCAGTCTAATATCTTGGAACTTGAAAATAGGTGCAATGAGTATGGTATGAAAATTAGCCTCTCGAAGACTAAATTGATGTCAGTAGGTAAGAAATTCAACAGAATTGATACAAAGTTGGTGATACAAAACTAGAACAGGTCGATAATTTCAAGTATTTAGGTTGTGTGTTCTCCCAGGATGGTAATGTAGTAAGTGAGATTGAATCAAGGTGTAGTAAAGCTAATGCAGTGAGCTCGCAGTTGCGATCAGCAGTATTCTGTAAGAAGGAAGTCAGCTCCCAGACGAAACTATCTTTACATCGGTCTATTTTCAGACCAACTTTGCTTTACGGGAGCGAAAGCTGGGTGGACTCAGGATATCTTATTCATAAGTTAGAAGTAACAGACATGAAAGTAGCAAGAATGATTGTTGGTACAAACAGGAACAATGGCAGGTGGGTACTCGGAATGAGGAGATAAAGGCTAATTTAGGATTGAACTCGATGGATGAAGCTGTACGCATAAACCGGCTTCGGTGGTGGGTCATGTGAGCCGAATGGAGGAAGATAGGTTACCTAGGAGAATAATGGAATCTGTTATGGAGGGTAAGAGAAGTAGAGGGAGACCAAGACGACGATGGTTAGACTCGGTTTCTAATGATTTAAAGATAAGAGGTATAGAACTAAGTGAGGCCACAACACTAGTTGCAAATCGAGAATTGTGGCGACGTTTAGTAAATTCTCAGAGGCTTGCAGACTGAACGCTGAAAGGTATAACAGTCTATAATGATGATGTATGTATGTATGTATGTATGTATGTATGTATGTATGTCAGGCATGAGGAAAGGGAGATACGTTACAGGATAAGTGCTAATAATTAATAATTTCGTGTGGCTATTTCTAGCCGAGTGCAGCCCTTGTAAGGCAGACCCTCCGATGAGGGTGGGCGGCATCTGCCATGTGTAGGTAACTGCGTGTTATTGTGGTGGAGGATAGTGTTATGTGTGGTGTGTGAGTTGCAGGGATGTTGGGGACGGCACAGACACCCAGCCCCCGAGCCATTGAATTAACCAATGTAGGTTAAAATCCCCGACCCGGCCGGAAATCGAACACGGGACCCTTTGAACCGAAGGCCAGTACGCTGACCATTCAGCCAACGAGTCGGACAAGATGAGTGCTGCTACCTGTCGACAGCTTACGAAAATGAAGACGTTCAGAACGACAGCGCTCCAGTGCTTTAATGACGAAGACAAGGTTTTAATTATTGTGCCGTGTGTGCGCATGTTGTTTTTATGCAAACTATGCCAGGCGGAATAAATAAATTGTGTACACCATTAGAATAAAAACGAATTTGCAACGGTACTTTTCCGAAGTTGTTTTCTTTTAGTTTCTCCTGCAAGTATGTTGGTACCTATGTCAGGTAGTTTGACAATCCTTTCTCAGTAGAAAAATGAGCCACGCCCAACCCCACCATCTCCACCAGCCGAAATCATCAACGACCTAACCTTCCTGCAAGCAGCCCAGTGACGTAGAGTACAAACCAAGACGCCAGCCACAGACTGTCATGAATTTTGACTGTAAAATAATTGTCTAACAAAAGAATAGGAAATTCAAGGAAATAACTGGAGATTGTACAAACTTTCAATCACCTTTACAAGCCGCCCCTAATCTATATACCTGTATATGTAAATTCCATCATGTTTTCTGTCCAGCTAGGCGAATGTTTTTAACGGCTATGTAGAGATGTGCGCGAATGAACACCGGAGTCGCGAAACTCGACTTCCCCGACTCCACAGGGAGAATCGGTTCGCATGCGAAGATTCGATCCGAGCGCTTAAGCGCGTCATTTGAGTATGAGCGAACCGTGTGAGCTTGCATTTGGGATGTAGTGGGCTCGAGCTACACTGTCAGTTGCGTTGAAGATGGTTTTCCTTAGTTCCCATTTGCATGCCAGACATTCGCTGGGGCTGTATCTCAAGTCGTTTCCTTCCCAGCCCTGAGAAGGGAATGTGCCATAATAGAAAAAAAAGAAAAAAAATAACGCATGCCGGAGTAAGCAAATAGGCTATATTTTCTTCATATTTGATATTATTCGCCGCATAGTGAATTACATCGGGAATTTCCGTCTTCATTTGCACAAGACGGAAAGAAGCGTGCCTAGAACAACCACAACAGTATTAAAAATAAAGAGAGAGGTGTCCGAGGGTTTCTGCGACTGGCCCTTGTTTAACTAGAAAACGGCCCTTTAAATTTAGCAGCCCGCACGTCTGCCGGATAGCATCCCATAATTCCGTGCAAGCATTTCGTGTTTGAAGTTCACTAGGGCCTAATTTTTGTTTACTTCTCTCTTTATATATACTTTTACTGATTTTTGTTGTAAATCCATCTCTTATCATAATTACATTAATGGTTATGAAAGTAACAGAAAAGCGAAGATTTGACAAACCACTGCTTATCGACGCATTTCACAGTCTTCATGGACAGTGAGAGAAGTACATTACAAAGAAAAAAGAAGTAAATTAAGTACGGCGCTGGCGCACCTCGGACTCGAAACGCCCGTGTGTCAGTCAAAAACGTTAACCACTAGCCCAACGGAGAAGCGTACGTTCGTTAACAAACTGCCAACACATTATAAAGACCGTTATATTTCAAGAGTAACAAGAGTCAATGACAAATACATTCCAACACAAACTGCATCTCTTTGTTTTTGACGAGGGTTAATCTCCGAAAGTTTGATCGACACAGGTGAGAGACAGCTGTGGCCTTCCCTGTACCGGAATGGTTGGAACACCGTGAGTTTCCGCTACTTTTGATTAGTACCGCAACTTGAGAAATACAGTACCATGGTTCTACTTTACTAGCGATAAGCGCGTCGTCTCAAAACTCCAAGTCTCAAAACTCACGAATTCCAGGACGAGGATTAGTAAGAGTAAGTTTCGCTACCTGGGCTAGTCTCAAAACTCACGAGCAAGGCCAATTCTTCTTTGAATGCATAAATGTCCACCCTACTAGTGATGGGATACTGGAATAATTTTAATAATCGAATAACTTCCATCCGATTATTTACATAATCGAATGAATAATCAGTTCAAATAATCGAATCAGTTTCAAATATCATTCAGTTATATTGCACAGAATAATCGGATGTGTCATGAATATGTTTTTCGGTTGAAGTGTGTCGGGTAGATAATCTATTGAAATAAGTGAATAGATGAAATCTTACGAAAAATAGAAATACGCCTTTTTTAAAAGGACTCTCCAAGTGTTGAAACTAAATAAGTGAATCAACTGTCTTGCCGTTTTCTGTTCGCATAATGGAACTAAGCCCCAGTACTACCAACTGACAATTTCTTTTAACTAGCAGCGGGCAATATACCTACTTTAATTTTATGTCGTCCGGCTGCATGCATAAATGGTTAGGATGCTGGTCTTTGGTCCAAGGGGTCCAGGGGGTGCCGGGTTCGATTTCCGGTCGGGTCGGAGATTTTAACTTTCATTAGTTAATTCCTATGGCTCGGGGACTGACTTCGTGCCGTCTTCGGCATTAGACTTCATCTTAGGTAGGGCCTTATCCAGATGTGCAGGTGACCTATATGGTGTCAACTCTAAAGACCTGTACCAGACCTCTCCGGAGGCCACACGTCATTATTATAAATGTATGTGAAAGGGGAACAAATGCATGATATTAGCTTTAAGACAACAGCAATATATTTTAATAATAATTCACCTTGGCCTCTTTTATTCACCAACCATTATTTTTCCCCTGTGGGTTGGGCTGACAGAATACCATCCACAGTATCCCCTGTCTGTCATAAGAGGCGACTAAAAAGGGAAGCGTGAATCACCGCGCACCTCATCCCTCCTGCGGTCATCGCAAGCGCCTGCTGTCCGGAGTCGTGAATTTTGAGACTCATTAGAATGTTTACATTAGCTACCAGTTTGTAGTCGTGATTTTTGATACTATTTGTAACTAATTTTAGCCCGTGAGTTTTGAGGCGTAACCGCGATAGGTACCATTAATGGGGACCGTTAACCTGGATTTTGAACCCCTTTAGACAACAAACATCGTCGATTCAGGGTTGTGCTTTGGAAGCAGTTCCTTGGTCAGTAATATAGTTTCTGGGTCGGATCCACTGATAGTTTTAAATTCATATTCATCCATTCATTCTTCATCGTAACGTTTTGAATTCTGGTCCGTGAATTAATTTTGGACTTTTAAATTGTCATTGCATTTCGTCTCATTTTGTACCATTAGGGGCCGATGACCTATATGTTAGTCCCCCTTAAACAACAAGCTTCATCATCGATTATTCACTTTGCCATCACAAGACTACCCTCTCACTCAAGTCGATTCTGAAAAGTACAGATATCAACGAACTCCTCAGTTCACTGTTACACCCACTCTCTACATTCTCGTACTTCACTGTCTGACTGACTGACTGACTGACTGACTGACTGACTTCTCGGCCTGTCAGCTCGATATATTATATCGTCGCTGCCGGGACAAAACCTCCTATGTGAAATATTTTAGCTTAGAACTTTGGCCGGCAATGTTCTGTCATCTAAGGTGAAATATTGTGTGAATATTGTCAAGGCATTCTCGCTCTTCGTAACTGTGGGTCAGTACATCTCCAAACATATTATCACATAGGAGGTTGTGTCCCGGCAACGACGATTTTGTACTGTTCGACAAACAGTCTAGAAATATCGACTTGTGGAAATGTTCTTGCAACATTCTAAATGGAACACATCCGAACATGCCGCACAAGGAGCAATCGATCAACCGGCCTCTCGATTGGAGTAGATCAAACTGGAATGTTCGATTGCGGTTTATAAACACATATGGACAAGTCTATAACATTCCTAATGTTCCCACATGTATCTGGATACATCATTACTATAAGTTTCCAGAAACCTCCATTATCAGAATAATAGTGGATTATACCCAATATTCTAATATTACAGAGTTTTCTACTACACAGATTTCGAGGTTAGACGTATTCACGATGCATATTTGAGGTTATACTTAAGTACAATACATATTTCAGGATATAGTCATACTTAGCATTTAATAAAAGATAATTAAAATATATTAACAATAACAATTGAAAGTTTTACAACAGTTCGGTTATGATTAGGATGCCCTGCATACGACAGACAGGATGAGTAAAACTTGAGATCTCAGTGCATTTGATCAAAACGAGATTTTCCGTGCCAGAAGTATTGGTAATTGCATTTCTGAAGTCGTTCAAGCCCTTGGCTTTCCACATCACACATGCCAAGAGTATATCATGAGTACATCGATTCGTGTGAAACCTCTACCGCCAGCGTCAACTGCCATGGATAGCATTAATGAGAGGGCTCGCAATCAGCTTACTCGAATGGTACAGTGCAGCAGATCACTCGCGAATTATATGCTGGACAGCAACAGATTGTAAGCAGCAATACCACCCAGAATCATATTTCGCAATGGGATACAGAAGCTGCCATCCTACAACCCTGTATGTCCCTCACGCCAACGTTTACCGGGACAATTAACTGCAGATTTAATACGAACGTAATCATTTGTGGATAATGAACAGTATGTAATCAGCACATTTGATAACGTCTCTTCCATAGAAGAAAACTGCCTCTGTTGCGAAAGATTATAAAGTAAACCTGCCTGGGAGACTGATTACCTCGGATCGAGTAGGGGTATTTCAGTCGCCTTGACAAAGAATACTGCAATGTATTCGAAACGTCGGCAAACTGTACGTGATATGCGTACAAGTACAACACGGTTCAACCCGGAAAATAAATTAAATAAATTTGTAAAAAGTATACTGACATGATAACGCTTCTCTTATTATTTTATGATATTTTTCATCTACGTACAGGGCAGTTACATTGCGTGGAAGGTTACAGAAGTCCTGTTCATTTGTTCAGTGTAATCAATATTTTCTGTGGACGAAGAATGGTACAGATTTTATAAGCGCTCACTTGAGTTGAATGACTGCTTTTGCTAGTTGTTTTACGTCGCACCGACACAGATAGGTCTTACGGCGACGATGGGATAGGAAAGGGCTAGGAGTGGGAAGGAAGCGGCCGTGGCCTTAATTAAGGTACAGCCCCAGCATTTGCCTGGTGTGAAAATGGGAAACCACCGAAAAACATTTTCAGGGGGATGACTGTTTTAGCCGCGGAACATTCCTGATTTTCAGATCGCAATCTTCGGTTTTTTTTTTTTTTTTTTTTTTTGCTAGGGGCTTTACGTCGCACCGACACAGGTCTTATGGCGACGATGGGATAGGAAAGGTCTAGGAGTTGGAAGGAAGCGGCCGTGGCCTTAATTAAGGTATAGCCCCAGCATTTGGCTGGTGTGAAAATGGGAAACCACGGAAAACCATTTTCAGGGCTGCCGATAGTGGGATTCGAACCTACTATCTCCCGGATACAAGCTCACAGCCGCGCGCCTCTACGCGCACGGCCAACTCGCCCGGTCAATCTTCGTTTAAGGGAGTGTCAGCCTCGCTGACATGATACTGTAACTGTGAATGATTTGTTAAAAGACGCATCCCCTGTAGTGTATTTTTACTGCGTGTGAACCATCACATGAAGAATGAATTATTTTCCCAGTGAGGACAAAATCGAGAGAATTATGTCGCAAAAAAGGAAATTCAGGGATGTTTGAGATCATTACAAATCAGGCCTGCACACCTGTCATTCAAACATTCATCTCCCACTCTTCTATTTGTGTTACATCGTACCGACACAGACAGGTCTAATGGTGACGACCGTGGCCTTTATTAAAGTACAGCCCCAGCATTTGCCTGGCGTGAAAATGGGAAACCACGGAAAACCATCTTCATGGCTGCTGACAGTGGGGTTAGAACCCATCATTTCCCGAATGTAAGTCAACAGGTACGTCGCCCATACTACGTAGCCAACTCGCTCGATGTTCCCACTCTTCTGTTGTCTGTATAGTAGTATGATTTTCAACCACAGACTTAAAAATCCATGAGGTATTTCAGTATGGTGTTGATGATATTATGGTTTGGGTGGAAAATACCTGCTAACTGCTTATATAAAACCTAACCCCATGGTGCAACAGCCCCGACGGACTTTGGCCTACCAAGCGACCGCCGCTCAGCCCGAAGGCCTGCAGATTACGAGGTATCGTGTGATCAGCACGACGAGTCCTCTCGGCCATTATTCTTGGCTTTCTAGACCGGGTAACTGCTTATATACTGTTTAAAAAATAGGGGAAGATGATTTCCAGCTAATCCAACTTCTCACCTTCTTGGACTGAACCTACGGAAAGTTTTGAGATACTCCGGTACTCTTCACTTGTTATTTACACGCAGATAACCAGTTCCTAGATAAGAACCAAATTTGCTCCGGGTTATTAGCACGACGGTGCATACCAAGTCCAATGAGTTTGTCACACCAACCCGTCTTTGTGTGTAGCACGTAGCCTCTGACTTAATACTACACTCCATTGTTCAAATTTCCTGGTTTGAAGGCTATGTAAGCAGAGGTATTCTTTCCAAGTTGGCTTACACTAGGTCTTCAGCTCATCCTTTAAGGAATAGCGTTGCATATTTTTCCGATCATATTCACAGCATGCTCGTGACCTTTCTATCCGTTTACATTCCTAGGACTCAACACAGCATTTTCCGCGTTCGCCATGCTTCGCTTGTCCACAGGAAGTCAAACTCATTGCCTCGCTGTGAGGTACATGGGAATTGCATGTTTCCGAGTTTTGTGTGTCAGAAGGCTCAGTATACACTCGCTCTCACAGTGGAGTGTACACTCTGTTTATTAACGTAAATATATACTAAATATGTTTATCCATTTGCTTTAGGCCTATATTTATTACAAACATAATCCAGTGTTCTGGAAATGAAATGGCATATGACTTTTAGTGCCGGGAGTGTCCGAGGACATGTTTAGCTCGCCAGGTGCATGTCTTTTGATTTGACTCCCGTAGGCGACCTGCGCGTAGTGATGAGGATGAAATGATGATGAAGACGACACATACACCCAGCCCCCGTGCCAGCGAAATTAACCAATGATGGTTAAAATCCCCGACCCTGCCGGGAATCGAACCCGGGACCCCTATGACCAAAGGCCAGCGCGCTAACCATTTAGCCATGAAGCCGGACAGTGTTCTGATTTTTTTTTGTGAAAGAGTATGCGGTTCCTTTCAGTAAATACAATATCTTATACAATGCGAAACGAATTTATAATCAAAATACGTGTGTTTTGTGTATTACGAAATTGAGCATAACCCCCTATATTTGGAACAGTCCATGGTATTGAGTAGCCGGAAGAACCTCCTTTAGCTTTATAACATCAGCGAGCATCCTAGGCATGGATAGTACATTATTTCGGGTCACGGAAGGAAGAATCTTCCGCCGCTCGTTCTCCAACATCATTTTTTATTGTACCTTTGTTGGTAACATCGTGCTTTTGCACCTGGTTCTCCAGCTCCCATCAGAGATTTTCGGTAGGATTTAAATCCAGTCTGTGGAAGAGTTTCCAGTCTTTACGGTGTGTTGTGCCCTAACCACATTTTCACACTCCACACAGTATACAAGGACTCATTGTCTTGTTTAAAATATGATAGCCCCAATCCCAGTTTTGTGACACTTTCCTTCACATTCTTGTGTAATATTGATAAATAGACGTATTTGTGATGGTAGTTCCAATGGACTGTATATTACCCACACCGGAACTTGACATACAGCCCCACACCATGACGTAGCCACCTCAATGTTTGGCAGTGGGTGGTAGATTTTTCTCTTCTACGCGTTTATTGCGTTGCTGACATACAGTACATACCGCAGTCCGTCGGACCCGATAACATCAAATTTGGTTTCTTCTATGAGCATGACCGAATCCCAAAATTCTCGAGCCCACTTAATGTATCATACAGCGTACATGAATATTTTCCATTTGTTAAAAGTGATTATCCATGGATTTCTACCCCTTGTTATTTTATTGCCGACAGTCGCTTCATACTTAAATTTATCAACAAATTTTTGTACTAAGGAATGAGATCTACCGACAATCAGTCTGATTGTTCGCTTAGATTTATTTTGTCGATCCTCTCACAATTACACTACGTCTTGCAATAGTTACCTGTCTTCTATCACCCATTTGCGTCTCACACAGAGCAGCAGTCGCCTAGCACTCGCCTGGCTTTCGCACATACAGCCTATGACCTAGACATGTAACCCAGCAATGAAGCGTACGCTCAATTCTTTGTTTTCGTTGTGTTCATCCTACCTGACTTCAGCGGGTGCGTCTGTTCCAGCCAGTTCTGTATAGCCATATCATTCTTAACAAATTTTCAATAAAATCTACTCTTCCAGGCAGTTCTGTATAGTCATATCATCCTTAACAAATTTTCAATAAAATCTAATGACCAATCGTAATTAAAGATAGAAAAGCTATATATTAATAATAGTGAAAACTAGCCAAAGTATACTGAAATAAGAAAGCGTCGCATAATAATAATAATAATAATAATAATAATAATAATAATAATAATAATAATAATAATAATAATAATATTTAAGAACTAGTGGTGGCAAGAGACAGAGTGACGTGTTGATAAAAGGAACCTTGGGTATAAGTAACGCAACACCTAACCAGCACAGTTGCCTAGAAGGTAACTTAATATGCATACATTTTAACTACTATAATACGAGTATATCAGATCTCTGTTGTAATTTTAATCATGTTTATATGCGTCTTAACTACTGTGTTGCCGGGCTGCGTTGCTCAGACGGTTGAGGCGCTGGCCTTCTGACCCCAACTTGGCAGGTCCGGTGGTATTTGTAGGTGCTCAAATACGTCAGCCTCGTGTCGGTAGATTTACTGGCACGTAAAGGAACTTCCGCGGGAATAAATTCCGGCACCTCGGCGTCTCTGAAAACCGAAAAAGTAGTTAGTGCGACGTAAAGCCAATAATATTTCTCTGCGAAACGTTAAGAATTTCACCTTATTTTCTTGACACGGCATAACCCCAAAAGCCTATACAGTATCATGTCTATTATTATTATTATTATTATTATTATTATTATTATTATTATTATTATTATTATTAAATATAAACATTAAATATTTCAAAGACACTTTATCATTCATCTACCTAGCGGAGTGGCCGCGCGTGTAAACGCGCTACGGCAATGGAGCTAAGCTCTGCATTCGGGAGAGGAGTGAATTCCATACCCACTGTCGACTGTCATGAGGATGGTATTCGTGGTTTCCCATTTTCACTTCCAGATAAATGTCAGACAGTTTCTATTCATAGGCCACAGCCGGTTATTTCCACCTCCTTACCCAATTTCATTCGCCACTACCACCATCATTCATTTCATCTTAATTAGTTCATCAACTGAGGTTGGTGTCAGGAGGAGCATCCGGCCGTAAAAGTATGTCGTTTCTGACATTGTGTCAGGAAATTGGACTAAAGAGTAGACGTATACTTTATCATTCATCTGTACCTCACAAACTGTAGACGTAAACACAGGCTGTGTCGTAACCAAATATCATGCAACAATCCACTTACCAAGATATGCATTTATAAATCTGCCTTTTAATTATAAAATATTGAACACATCACGAACCATTAGTTCCATGATAATTTTGAAGACACTGTGTACAACATAATCACTCAAGCAGTTCAAATAACTATTCATTATTACTACTCTACATTTGAAATATACCCTTGAAAGAAAATAGGAAAACGACTCGATAACATGCAAGAACAAAAGAAGCAAAGCAAAGCCATCTTCGTACAGGCCATGAAGACCCTTAGAGGGGTGGAAGGTAAAGGTTTCCACTATCCGTAACTCGGCACTTGATGGGACAGAGTGGTAAACTCTACGCACGGACGCCTTTGTCCCCAGGAATTAACCTGGTACTCATTTTTGGGGTAGACTGAGTGAACCTCAGGGCCATGTGCATCTCCGGGAGTGGAAATCACATTTCTTAAATTTTACTACTTCCCGACGGGGATTCGAACCCACGTCCTTCCGGGTGAACCGAGCATGCCTTTACCGCCTCGGCCAGGCAGCCCCAACAAATAAGGAACACACACAAAGGTAAATGTTTGTACTTATGGTTGATGTCTTGACCCCATTCTCTCAAATTCGTATAGTTTCCACACACAATCCTTCATCTTAGCTCCCAGTTGTACAGGCTGTTAGGGGTATACGTGCAGATATTTCTTATAGCAATAGAGAACGATGTCACGAATTACAATATATCAAACTTTTAGTAACCCTCGGAAGTTACTTTCGTGAGCAAAGGGATAGGATGTTTTTTAGAATAGGTAATATGCCTTGTTCTTGTGAATGAATAGTTTTCCTTCCAAAATAGGCAAGTTACGCGCCATACCTGCCAAACTGGTTTCTGTTTATGTTTAAGGGCTTATGTATTACTACAGCAACTGAATGCTACCGATACAATGCCACGCGATGTTACGTAACATTCTTGCTAAACTGGTTTTTATGGTTAAGAGCAGAGGTGCTCGAGCTGGGCACGTCCCGTGGGCGCCCAGCACTGTACGTGGGTGGGCTGGCAGGCGATGAGCGTATGCTATCCAAACACAGTGACGTTATGGCTACGTCACAGGCCGTCAAGGTTGGGCGAAGTTCTCCCAGTCACTCTCGATCACTGCGGCGATACCCGAGTTTGAAATGGAGGCAGAAAATAATGAAAGAGGGCAGAAATCCAAGTCATTTTCAATTTACGTTGAACGAAATACTGTACCGGTAAGTTATTTATGTTCATTGCAGTTTATGTATTTTGACCGGATAAGTAAAGTTAGGCCTACAACCTCAAATATTTGTATAATGTGCGTATAGAATTACAATTTTCACTGTTACATTTTACGAGGTGCTTTAGAAACATTTCTAATATAATACAGAGTTAAGGTGGATAAGCTGTAGTTTGTGGTTGTTTGGGTTTAAATGATCTGATATAATCACCAATAATCCAATCATGCCTACCGGCAAGGAAATCAATGAGGTACTTTAATCAGGATAGTAAATATCCCTCCCCACTCGTGATGAAACTCCCTCTCGCCATTTGGAGGCTAGCTATTATCAGCGGGCGCCTGTTCAATTTGAAATACTATTTTCAGAAATTCAGTGAACGGGGAAAGTCACACAACACTACAGTACTATGCGAAATCATTATTATATTATGTAATTATATTACTTTTTGCTTAATGAATAACAGGAATGTTACTTTTTAAAATGAAAATACTGTAATTCCCATCCAAGGAATTGTAAATAGTAGCTTGTACGCTTAAACCCTATCCCTTTGTACATTGTAATAAAAAAATATAACGTTAGTTTTCTTTGAATGAATAAATATAAGAAAATAAAACCGACTGCTTATATCGAGCGCAGTCTAAATCAGATTGGAATATCTTGAAAATGTTAGATTTTTGTTGTTGCGATTATAGAGTCTTATTATAAATAAAGTATCCCAATCAGAACTTCACTGAGTAGTGGAGGAGAGCGTCGTAATCACAATCGGACGTCAATGCTGCCTCGCTTTCCTGCAAAGCGTGTCCGCTCTCGCTTCACTGTGGCTTATGCTTGCTACGTAAACTGCCCGCATTTATATCCGGCCAGCCCGGCTGCAGTGGGCTAGCCTCAACGGGCGCCCAGCTGAGCACGCCTGTTTAAGAGCAATTGAACTACGATAACAGCTGAAGACTGCTCCTAGGGTATGCCATGTTACGTAAAATTCTCGCCAGACAGGATTGTTGGTTTTTAGTATTTTGCATCCGTCTTAGGTACTTCAGGCGCCCCTGGTCATCAGTTTCGGGCACTGGTGATGTATAAAATTGTCGGCGTTAATGCTGGTTCTTTTGCTGTTGCGTCCTTTAGGGGATTGGGACATCTGTGGTCATCAGCCCCATGCTCTAGTGAGAATAGAAATGACCTGAAAACCTGTGTCGGTGCGGGGTCTGTACGAGCGTGTGATATCATTATTCGAGCGTAAGGTTGGGATAGGCCCTCCGGGACGTGAAATACGGTACGATCCCCGTTTTGCATTGTATAAAGGTCAAAGAACAAGGTAAAATCGTGTTGACATGTACGTAAACAAAGTTCCTTACGTCAACGAAAAATGCATGGGAAAGGATGTCCAAATTAGTAGTGCCGGAATTGAATTATCGAAACACACCGAACGTTTTGTTTCAAACGAATAATGGACATGTTATAAAAATAAACGTACCTACATTTCTTGCTATCTACCGGGCTGAGTGGCTCAGACGGTTGAGGTGCAGGCCTTTCAACTTCATCTTCGCAGGTTCAGTCCTATCCCAGTCCGGTGCTATTTGAAAGTGCTTAAATACGTCAGCCCCGTGTCGGTATATTTACTGACATGTAAAAGAACTCCTGCGAGAAAAAATTCCCGCATCTCGGCGTTTCCAAGAACCGTCAAACTAGTTAGTCGGACGAAAAAACAAAACATTATTTCGTGCTTCCAAACGAAAAGCATATGTGTAATGGTAAAATAAAGCATTATAGCTTACTGCTTCTTTTGCAGTGCCTATTAAACGTATCAAAAGAAAAGTTGCCAATTTGAGTGGTTCAGACGGTTAAAGCACCGGTTTCTTGGTCCTAGCTTAGCAGACTCGATCCTGACTCATTCCGGTGGTATTTGAAGGTACAAAATACGTCAGCCTCGTGTCGGTAGATTTACTGGCACGTAAAAATAACTCCTGCGGGACTAAATTCCGGCACCTTGGCGTTTCCGAAAACCGTAAAAGTAGTTAGTGGGACTTGGAGCAAATATTATTATTATTATTATTATTATTATTATTATTATTATTATTATTATTATCATCAGATTATGAAGAGCTGGAAGAAAGGGAAAACTATTATAATATACGTGGATTAGAAGGAAACAAGATTAAATATACGTCACACGTAACCGTCCAGGCTTCTCCAGCCATATTAATTGTAATTCTACAATCAAATTACGTGATATCACTCGATATCAAAATTATCCTTCATCGGCAGTTATTCATTTAGACATGTTAATTTAACTTCAATCAGATGTAAATAAGAAGGCTATTGGAATTATATAGTTAGAACATCATTTATTATTGTATTATGAAGGATAGGAATTTATTATGTATTGGATTTGGTTAATATGTTGAAACATAGTTTGTGTCACTTCATCTCATATTTGTGTATACGGAAAAGTTATTCTTGACGCTGGAAATTTGGAATGAGTCATTGGGTTTAACTCATGAGTACTGTGTTATACAGCGACCCGCGTGCAAGGCTAGCGCAAGCTACCGACTACTTCGTCGCCACGCCTACTGGTTACTTGTAAAGAATGAAGAGAGGGAAGATATGATACGAGATCAACGAATCCGATGCTACGTTGTAAAGAGACTGGGTATGGAACAGTTACCAAGGGAGGGGATGGCTCCTGTATATTATCTTGCGCGGTGCAATCCTCAAGACACACAACTACAATTTATTTTCGGGACAGTGAGTTGTCGCTTCAAGACACAGTACGTAGCTGCTGTGATGTTATCGGGTCAGGGTGAGACGAAACAAGCATACTGCGTGTGATACATTCTGTAATTATTTTGGACGAAGAACTTCGTTAGTTCAAGTCCACGGTACTTGGTACAAGTCTGTATTATATCAGGAGAATAGTTAAGTTGGATTGAGATTTCTGATAACATGGAAAAATTCATAACTCTGAATTTTCTCCTCCTAAGATCAACGGTGATCACTTTCCACAAGCATAGGGCCAATGTCTAATTTAAAGACTAGGCAATTAGGGAGTGCTAGTCCAAATAGCCAAAACCATATCGCAGAAGGAAGGAAGGATGTCCATGGAGCAGGTCTGCAACGAGAAAAGGAGAATGAGTAACCACGGAATACAGATGACCTCAACGGAAGCTACAATTCGTGAGCCACAATTAGACAATGCAAGCAACAGTAAATTACAGTAACGTTAAATTCTTAATTCCCTCCAAGCTAAAAGGTACTTTTCCGACTCATTTCATTTTTTTGTTTAATAAATTCATTTGAACAGATATTGCGTTAATTGTCTTTCTCAAAGCGATACTTAATGGTTAATTATTTAAAATCCTACCCCTGTGATTTAAGTATAAGTCTCTATGCTATTAAATATAAATTTTGCTGTACAGTTTTGTTTAAAACTGTAGCGCTGGCACCCAAACAATACATAGAGAAATGGGAAACCATGGAGTGATAATTGATTCTATTTGCATGGCATTTTGCGGGCAAGCCACATATAGTTTATATTTATATTCATGTGTCCCCAACTATTAACTTTCGTCTCCTCAAGTGTGAAGATTAGGAGAGAGAACAGTTACAACGTGGGAACATCGGCCGCAGTGGTTAACTACAGAATGCTATGCGTGAGACCAGAACCAGGTATAGTTCTGGGGATGAGTCGGCTATAACCTCGTATTGTGGTTAGCACAAGAGGACGAGGTGTGACAAACAGGTTTTGTATATAAAAATAAAACATACATATCAACAAATCTGAGAAACATACACTAGGTTGCACGTGACAGACATGTAGCTATTAACCTGACGCCAGGCCGTCGGTCGCTTTCATGAGTACCAGATGAATTATCAAATTATACACAATTCACTGATGCCCAGCGCATCTAAGAGGATTCCGCCACAACTACATCCTACATTTTACTATGATGGTGCTAATAAAAATCGCATCAGATTACGCTACCGCGTGTTAAGGCGATGCCGTAGAGTACACCTGGGATAAGACATAATGCTCAAGAAGAAGAAGAAGAAGAAGAAGAAGCTTAAGGTAACGGGAGCCACATAGTCAAGTATGACATAGCCGCACAAGGCTCACATTAGTGACACAGTCATAAGAGTGGCATGCTCGTAGGAACTACAATCGTAATAATAACACTTTGTTGTAGAAAATATAGAACTAACCTACAGTGGGGGCACGGTAATTCCAAGTGAACGGTAAAGGAACTATCTCGAATAGAAAAAAACACGGATTTACGAAAGTACACGAAAAAGCCTGTGTATACGAAACATTTACTTATGTTGAACATTACAGCACAGTAGTTTAGAAAACAAAAACATACAACCGGGCGAGCTGGCCGTGCGGTTAGGGGCGCGCAGCTGTGAGCTTGTATCCGGGAGATAGTGGGTTCGAGCCCCACTGTCGGCAGCCCTGAAGATGGTTTTCCGTGGTTCCCATTTTCACACCAGGCAAATGCTGGGGCTGTAACTTAAGGCCACGACCGCTTCCTTCCCACTTCTAGCCCTTCCCTTCCCCATCGTCACCATATAACCTATCTGTGTCGGTGCGACGCAAAGCAACTAGCAAAAAAACATAGATTGCCTTAACTAAAATAATTTTTAAATTGCCTTTTGTAAATTAAAAACGCACTAGGCAACCTACTTAATTTAAACGGTATAGTTCCTGTATCAGTAGTGACGAATATAAAAACATGCATTTTATTGATTTTTAATGCGATGAGGATGATGATGATGGTGATTGCTGTTTTAAGGTCATCGGCCCTTAAAAACGTAAAGTGCCTTCTGTTTTAACTCATAGTGAATAAAAACAAAAGATAAACTGCTTAAACACACGTAACGTACCCAAGCCACGTGCAGGGTAGGATTGAGGAACTGCCGAAATGCTTTCAAGGTCAATGTCTAGCGTTTTAACAAGCACGTCTTCTATGTGTTGTGTTCAGCTTTTGCCACGTACAAGGCACTCGCGCATTGAAACTCTCGATTTATACTTTTTGTTACTGGTACTTCAATTTTTTTTCTCGGGTGTATTGGAATATCGAACTATCGAGACTCAAAATACTACATCCGTTCTGTACTGTACTCCCGAGTCAATACGTTGCAGAAATTGGGTAACATCTGACATACCAAAGTGAAACTCTAAGAAATTGTTCAGAGTGCAGGCTTAACTTCTCCGAATCCAATTGCGACGCATTCGAGCCAAGACATTCGGGTTGTTCCGAATATCTTCTACTACTTTAACAATACCTTCTCGACCGGGCGAGTTGGCCGTGCGTGTAGAGGCGCGCGGCTGTGAGCTTGCATCCGGGAGATAGTAGATTCGAATCCCACTATCGGCAGCCCTGCAAATGGTTTTCCGTGCTTTCCCATTTTCACACCAGGCAAATGCTGGGGCTGTACCTTAATTAAGGCCACGGCCGCTTCCTTCCAACTCCTAGGCCTTTCCTATCCATCGTCGCCATAAGACCTATCTGTGTCGGTGCGACGTAAAGCCCCTAACAAAAAAATACCTTCTCGGAGGTCATCCGAAGTGGTTACTTCAGTTCGATATACTTTGCTTTTCATGTCTCCCCACACATACATATCCATTCGATTAAGGTCTGGAGATCTAGTGGGCCAATATGGGTCCACGTCGTCCTATCCACCATTGACCAAATGTCTGATCTAAATGATCACGCAGTAAGCGGCTCGCATCGGGTGGTGTACCATCGTGTAAAAGCCACATGGTTCTGCGTAGTCGAAGTGACGCGTCCACTGAAAGCTCCAGTAACGTACCTGTGAGGAACTCCAGGTAAGCAACACATATCAGCCGTGCAGGTAAGATGATTGGTGCCGCTCTGAGTATTCAGAACAGGTCTGAATTTCCTATGAGTAATACCACTGGATGAGGAGCACCATGGGTCTGCATTGCTTGTGAGTAGTGCCTTTATATGATCAACACCACGGGTCTGTGTTGCCTGTGGGTGGTACCATAACGTGCGATACACCGTGGGTCTACGTTGCCTATGATTAGTACCACTATGTGAGCAACACCATGAGTATACGTGGCCTGTGATTCGTTCCACTATGTGGGGAACACCACGGGAATACTGGCGCTCGTGATTAGTCCGACTAAGTGAGGAACACCATTAGTCTACGTTGCTTGTGAGTTGTACCCTTATGTGTGGAACACGATGGATCTCTGTTGCCTGTGAGTGGTGCCATTGTGTGTGACATACCGTGGGTCTCCATTATCTGTGATTAGTACCACCATGCGAGGGACACCATATTTCTGCTTTACCAGTGACTAGTACAGTTATGAAGGGCCAGTGACCTTAATTTTGGACCCCTGTGGACAACAAACATCATCTCAGAATATTAGGCATTGTGAATTTGATTCACTGATTGTTTTGGATTAATGGTCATTTTTTCATCATTCGTTTTTTAGGTTTTAGTCAGTGGATACATTTTGAAGTTTTAATTGTCGTTTCGTTTCGTTGCACCTCGAACCATTAGGGACCGATGATCCAGCTGTTAGGCCCCTTTTAACACAATCATACCGAGCTCGATAGCTGCAGTCGCTTAAGTGCAGCCAGTATCCAGTAATCGGGAGATAGTGGGTTGGAGCCCGACTGTCGGCGGCCCTGAAGATGGTTTTCCATTTTCACACCAGGCAAATGCCGGGGCTGTACTTAATTAAGGCCACGGCCGCTTCCTTCCAATTCGTAGGCCTTTCCTATCCCATCGTCGCCATAAGACATATCTGTGTCGGTGCGACGTAAAGCAAAATAACAAAAAATCACAATCATCATCATCATCAAATCTACAGACACGAGGCTGACGTATTTGAGCACCTTCAAATACCACCGTACGGAGACAGGATCGAACCTGCCAAGTTGGGGTCAGAAGGCCAACGCCTCAACCGTCTGAGCCACTCAGCCCGGTATGGTACTTTCATAGTAGCAGTGTCCACCGTTCTTTCGTTGATCTGAAAGTATTATGAAAATAGTATGGACAACTCGCATTGTCTGTTATCAGAAATTCAACATAAACTGACACAGTATTAGCACTGAAATCGTGCACCCACTCATTAACTGTTTCCCTTCATATTTGTCACCTCGGATTACTGAGTAATGTCACTGGCGTCTTACAAATCACACACCACTGCACAACACTTGATTCACATGTATGCGCTGGTACGGATATTCCGCGTCACATACTGTCTTAATTGTCGTAGCCCGTAGTAAAGACTGAATTTCTACCGGACGTAGTCCTGAAGCTTAACAATTTTAAAACTAACAACCTTATGTATTGTTCATGAATTACGTTATAAGCTCTGTTCGATTTCAACCAACGAATATGTCCATACAATTCCGAATAACACAATAGTTACATTTATAGAAAAAGATTTGTAAGAGTACAAAATAGCTCTCTGCGGCAAGGTAAAAGAGTGGATAAGTCGGTAAAGATTACTTGTACCCTAGACCGGTTTTCGAGTACAGAAGTGGTCTGGCGTGTGCTTCTACCACCCCTACTTGCCCAGCAGCTAGGGGAAGGCACAGCGACATACTGTATGTTGACTTTCGATAACAAACAGGTTCAGCAACCCCCTATACTCTGCTATTTTACTGTACTACACGAGGGCAATATGACATAACCGGCGTTTCCTATTACGGCCGCCAGAACAAATTAGGTCCTGAAATACTTCGCTCATTTATGGGGAAACTAATAGGACAAGGTAAAAAGTACATAGCATATGTTCTGAGATGTATTTTTCTTTACCGACTAGCAGTGGCGAAGCGTGCTGGTATCCACTGTTACCACTGGCAACAGTGTGAAAATATAAAAATCGAATATTCTTTAATACTAATATTTAATATTCTTGTTTCTTCGCCTGGACGTGCCGCAAGAACTCTATGGCAGTAGATAGTCGCCGTCAAAGCTGAACGAGAGGCTGTTGCCAACTCCATGCATTGGTTACGCTTTTGTAACAGCAAGGCCCCTCTCTCCCCGGCACTGAAATGTATCCCATAACGTTCTCCGGTCGTGTTACCGCAATGGAAAGTGGCAACGAAAGCTTATAACGTCGGTGCTGAGCATTTCTGTCCGTTCTTTCTCCCGCGCTGAACAGTGCATTGTCATATTGTGCTATTGTTTTCTATTATAATACAGTGTGACATTTCTTGTTAAAGTGTGAATTTATATTTCATTTATGTTTAAGGATAGCCTATAGGACCGCACAACGTATTGGACATTAAAAGTGAGTGCTGTCGCTTCTACCTTGAAAATAAGTAAGTTGGCGGGCTCAGAATGTTCGTGTATAATAGAAAGCTTAATGAGCACGCCATTTTCGTTAAGAACTTATGAAGAAAAGAAAAACATAATTGAAAAGGGTAGCCCCACGCCTTCTTTTAAAATTTAGCCAAGGAATCGAAAAGAACAGTAAGATATTTTCATGATTCGTGGTACATAGATCTTGATTGGTTACGTGGTTGTGCAAAAATGAATAATCTGTACTGTTGGCCATGTATTCTATTTTTTCTCAGAAAATAATGCTTGGAATAAAGACGGTGTGGACAATTGAGATAGTTTCAGAGTTTTAAAGAGACGCCATGACTTGTCTCAAGCACGCATCAACGCTGTTGCCGATATGATTCAGTTCGGGAGACCCAGAATAGAGTTCTGTTCGAGTAGACCTGTAGCTTACAGAAAGAAACTTGACAAGCTTAATGAGCTAGAAAAAAATAAGATACATTATCAACACTTCAATAGATACTGTTTTTTTCTCTCAAAGCAAGGATTTCCTTTCAGGGGTCATAGAGAAACTGAAGAATCTGATAACAGAAGTCATTACAGGGAGTTGCTAGCGTTAATTGCTAAGAAAGATGACATATTTCGGCACCACTTACAAAACATTTACAGTCTCGGGACTTTCGTGTGCCATATGAAATTATATTATCGAAGCCATAGCTTCTTTTATGGCCGGAGAAATTAAAGACGAGATAAAGAAAGCAAACTGTATTTCCGTTATTTTCGAAATTCAAGAGAGATTTTTGAGATTCAGTGATGTAAGTGGTGACCGTTCTGCTGTTTCTCTCTCTCTAACCATCTCTTTGGAGTGTTACAAGAATTTCAGTGTAGGGAATAGTTAGTAGCAGAGACATTTGATGGCAGAGCATTGACTCGTGGTAGGCCTACATAGATCTGGAATGGTTATGTGGTTGTGCAAAAAATGAATAAACTATACTGTTGGCCATGTATTATATTTTACTGAGTAAAGGATGTTTGTAATAAAAACGGTTGGACAATTATATAATCTCAGAAGGAGTGTGGTAATACTTTACAAAACGTCACGCGTCGCCACTGCCGACTAGCAAAATGTCTGCACGTATACCCGTAGCACTCTGGATATGGAGCTTAGCTTGACGTTCTGGTTACGGTGTGGTCTAGGATGGGGCTGAGTTCCACTTCTCGATTTTGACGCTCCTGAAACTGACACACACATGAATATTTCCGTACGCATTTTTCATGTTACCACTCTCCTCTAAATTTAAGAATGGTCTCCTAAGGTATTTATCGTTGCCCATATCTCCCGCAAACTATGTAGGAGAATATAACACTCAATTAAACATGTTTCGCTTTCCAGTATTATACTGGCTCTTTGTTAAAATTCACCATTTGCTTGTTAACTACCACACAAACAACAGAAATACCATCCAGTTTTATCACCAAAGAAAAAGCAACTAAAATGCTCCACAGTAGCCTTTGCATACTAGGAGTAACTGCGGCAACAATAATGACCTTAACATTGCAGTCTCTTGTACATTACACACACACACACACACACACACACACACACACACACACACATATTGTCTGTGAGAATGTTCTTAAAATACGTTCTTTTATTTTACTGTTTTCGTTAAGACCGATATTTCCATTATCAAGCTTCAAAAATTATTTTGCGGAGTGAGTTGGCCATGCAGTTAGGGTCGCGCAGCTATGAGGTCGCATTCGGGAGATAGTAGGTTCTAACCCCACTGCCATCAGCTCTGAAGATGGTTTTCCGTAGTTTCTCCATATTCACACCAAGCAAATGCTGGGGTTTTACTTTAATTAAGGCCACAGTCGCTTCATTTCCTCTCGTAGGCATTCCCTATTCCATCGTCGCCATAAGACCTACACCTGTATCTGTGTCGGTGCAACTTAGAGCATATTGTATAAAAATAAAATAAAAACTTATTTAGCCAAACTCTCGTCCTCTCATTATGACCCAATATTTCGCCGACTGCTACTACCTTCCGGCTGTTCATTCACTGTCATTTCCTTTTTAATAACATGACTCATGTTACACCAAATATCGTTGACAGGTTCAACATACTCTGGCCTTACTGTGTATGTTTATGTTGTCAGCTATTATTATCGTGTCTTCCACGCCTCATATCCGACCATTTTTAAAATTCAGAAATGTACTCTACCAACTGTGACGTAATTGTAGTTCATTGAGCCCTACTATTTCATATACAGGCACGTCCTTATTCACAACCTTAATTTCACGTTCATTGATAAACTATTGACTATCTCGAATGCAACTGAGTGAAAGGTCATTATACCGAGTGGTTCACTCACCCCTGGGGATCTAGTTCCGTGCAAATCGTCGCGTTGTTACAGTTCTGAAATACATCGGCCGCTATCCCTAAACCGGGGCAATGTAATGAGCAGTGGCGAAGCTATTAGTTAGGAAATCTTACCGTAAAGTTTCTTGTAGAGTAGTTTAAAACGTCGAGTTTTCTTGGCTACAGAATGCTCAATCACACGGTCCTTCAATAGATTATCTTTCATCAATTCCTTCAGAAGCTTTTCCTCTATAGAAATGCTACTAAGAATGCTGATTATTGCATTGTTCCTTGCATTACGCAAGTATGTTTCTATCCTCTTCAGAATGCTCATACTCCTTTCAGAGAAAGCCCTGGTCACAGGAAATGTTAATATTGAACGAATCACTTTTGGCACTTCCACATACACTGGTTCGAGGTCATTGAGGACAAAATAATGTTAAGGTTTTTGAGGGGACACATAATTTTCTATATCGGAATAAATGTTAATCAAATAATTTTCCAATCTTTCTCTATTAAAAAGGGGTAAAATATTCATAAGAATGTTCAGTTTAATAGCAAGCAAGCTCTCTTTGTAAACTTGAAGCGAGTTGGATCCAAACTCAACAAACTGGATTCATTCAAAATCGCCAAACCGTATCTCTATTTGCATACTTAAGGTGTCGAGAACTTCATATGATAAAATTTTGAACTTTTTGAATGTCCTGTCACCTACATTTATCTCGCTATTTATTTTGCGACACCGAGCTCGATAGCTGCAGTCGCTTAATTGCGGCCAGTGTCCAGTATTCGGGAGATAGTAGGTTCGAACCCCACTATCGGCAGCCCTGAAAATGGTTTTCCGTGGTTTCCCATTTTCACACCAGGCAAATGCTGCGGCTGTACCTTAATTAAGGCCACGGCCGATTCCTTCCCACTCCTAGCCATTTCCTGTCCCATCGTCGCCATAAGACCTATCTGAGTCGGTGCGAAGTAAAAGCAACTAGCTAAAAGCAACTAGCTATTTTGCGACATGGTTTCATTGGTTATTTAATGACCCATTAAAATTCTGAGTTTCTGTTAGTTGTGTAAAACAAGACTGAAGTAGACCCTTTCGGGAACTTAACGAGTCTTTCGAATTCTTTAAAATGTAAACCGTTCTCATCTTGGACTTACGAAGAGAAGAGTGAAACCAAAAACAGAAGATGTATGCCTAATTTAGATATTAAGTATTTTGAGAGTAAAGTAGCGAGAACATTTCAATTTTGTTAGTATACACGATATTCACGTTAACAGCCCGTTACAAAAGCAAGACCTTTTTGTTATACGAGTGTTTCGTTTGGTGGTGAAAAGGAATGGACTTTAAATGGGGTAATTCTTAAATAAAAAAAAAATTAAAAAAAAAAGCAACTCTCTTACAAAAGCATCAAAATTCGAATGATGAACATATTCAGAATGAAGAAAGATTCCGTTTACTGGGGCGCGGAAGGACAGAGCATTCTTTATCTTAAGGTGCAAGAATTCAAGCCGTTCAACATAACGAAGTCGTGAGACAAAATCGGCTTGTTGAGAGGCTTGTTGACATTGTGTGTCTTCTCTTGGGAAACATGAAAATCTTCCATGTCTGAATTGTCACAAATAATGCCAATAATGCACTGATTGCCTACTAATTCAAAATAATAACACATAACCAACAATACGGCACTTAATTGTCACCTTCACGCTGGGAGTTTCTGCACACTCAAATAGCAAAGGAGGCATGCCTCACTGGGGCCTGGAACTTGCGGAGAGAGGAGCGCGGGTGGGTGTTTAGGGGTTGTAGTAAGGATGTAAAGGAGAGGGCATATGTCTCTGGTAAGACCCCAACTAGAGTATGGTTCCAGTGTATGGGACCCTCACCAGGATTACCCGATTCAAGAATTGGAAAAAATCCAAAGAAAAGCAGCTCGATTTGTTCTGGGTGATTTCCGACAAAAGAGTAGCGTTACAAAAATTTTGCAAAGTTTGGGTTGGGAAGAATTGAGAGAAAGAAGAAGAGCTGCTCGACTAAGTGGTATGTTCCGAGCTGTCAGCGGAGAGATGGCGTGGAATGACATTAGTAGACGAATAAGTTTGAGTGGCGTTTATAAAAGTAGGAAAGATCACAATATGAAGATAAAGTTGGAATTCAAGAGGACAAACTGGGGCAAATATTCATTTATGGGAAGGGGAGTTAGGGATTGGAATAACTTACCAAGGGAGACGTTCAATAAATTTCCAATTTCTTTGAAATCGTTTAGGAAAAGCTAGGAAAACAACAGATAGGGAATCTGCCACCTGGGGGACTGCCCTAAATGCAGATCAGGATTGATTGATTGATTGATTGATTGATTGATTGATTGATTGATTGATTGATTGATTGATTGATTGATTGATTGATTGATTGATTGATTGATTGATTGATCCCTCTCCCAATCCACAAGCTGACCGAATGAAAACAAAACAAAACAAGTTCTGGTGAGTCAAGTTACGTCCTGCCTCCCTATCAGAACAGCTAGTCTGCTGTCCCCATCTGGCAGGCGATCAGCGAAACACATCATCCGCTGTTATCATGTAGCAGATATCAAATGGAGATTATTGTTAATTTAACACAACAGCACCGTATAAATTTGTTACGATATTTATATGTTCAATCGTATTTCTTAGGGTAGGCATTGCCTCAAATGGCTCCAAGTAGTTTCGCCACTGGTAATGAGGTATGTAGTTATGAGCTAGAAAACAGTAGGAATTGTGAGCGCCACTATTAATTCATCGTGAATACCCCGAATGAACCCGTAAAACTAGCACAGATAGGATGAACATGTACCTTCCAACAGGAGGTGCACACGCAGCCCAGGAACATTTATAGACTGGGAACTGCCCTTTGCATATCAAGCCTCGCAATAGCTCACTTGACAGCGGTACGACCAGTGATCTGAAAGTGCTTGAGGGTTAGGAGGTTCGAATCTCATCTCTGTTCATGGTATTCATCCGTCGAAGGTTATATTTATTTTGATTACATAACAACTTGCTACTAAGTATTTACTGTAAAGTGAGGTGAGTGCTTGCCAATTACTCCAACATCGTCTTGAATAAAAGCCTACTTATTAAATTTGCAACAGTACATTTAATTAATAATAATAATAATAATAATAATAATAATAATAATAAAATAAACGATTCTCCATCGTATGCATGCTTGCCTACTGGTGATATCTGTGTTTTCCAATTTATCTTACATCTTAACAAAATGGGTGGCAGTGATTATGAAGACGAACTTTACTTTGGACGAAACGCATATCCTCTTAATTATTATTCGAGAAAAAACCAAATTATATCCTGTGGTATGAATTATTTGATAAGAAACACAATTCGAATCTTGCCATTTGCGTCCGTGTAACATTAGCAGTCCTTCTTATTTTCTACAACAATTGTAGTGTTTAGTTACATACTCAATCGTAATGTTTCTTAATGTGTGTGTATTTCAGTCCTAATTCTTTTCTTAAATGGAAATTCCACATTATAGCCTAATAGTACTCTAATAATGGACTCTTATAACACAATTTCAAACTAAATAGTGCTAAACAAACGAAACACTCGGGGACAGGTATACCACTGCGACGAATTTAATTACATTTTCAGTAACCCTATTGCTAATGCAAAAATGTTACATCTTCCGCATAACAATACCATAGTTAAAATCCGTTGGTAGTACGCAAGTAAATACGTCTCTTACAGATTGCAAAACTGCAGCCTACGTATCAGTACGATTATCTGACAGTCTACAAGTTATTTCCAACGGAAGATGTTATTTAAGTAGACCCCTATAGTTTTGATATTCCATGCAGATTATGGAATAAAGAATTTTATTAATCCACATAAAAATCTCAGATATGTTTTCCGTTTTCGGGAGTCTACAATGACGAGCGCATTTTCACTAGACCTATTCTTAAATTCTGCTTACCGGGCGAGTTGGCCGTCCCGTTAGGGGCGCGCAGCTGTGGGCGTACAAGCGGGAGGTCGTGGGTTCGAACCCCACTGTCGGCAGCCCTGAAGATGGTTTTCCGTGGTTTCCCATTTTCACACCAGGCAAATGTTGGGGCTGTACCTTAATTAAGGTCACTGTCACTGTCACTTCCCACTTCTAGCCCTTTCCTATCCTATCTTCGCCGTAGGACCTATCTGTGTCGGTGATACGTACAGCAAAATTATATTTAAAAAATGAAAGTGCCACTTTTATTTCTCTATATACCGTGGAAATATATTTGAAGTCCGTTGAGTTAGTGAAACGTATTCAAATATGAACACTGGCTGCAGAGTGAAAACTTCTGCTCCGTACGGCTACGCTGCTGTAAAGAGAGTTGAACTCGTAAAACCTGTCCTCCATATCAGCTCGTAATAGAGATCTAGTATTAATCATAACATAATCAACCCACACATACA
The DNA here is from genome assembly GCF_040414725.1 of Anabrus simplex. Lineage (NCBI taxonomy): Eukaryota > Metazoa > Arthropoda > Insecta > Orthoptera > Tettigoniidae > Anabrus > Anabrus simplex. The sequence continues at coordinate 281,703,418 of NC_090266.1, forward strand.
CCTGTAGTCCACGTGACCTCGTTTCTTGAATATACGATCGTGTGCAATTCCTCTCTAGTAATCGTACGATTCCATTCCCTTTCAGTAGTATCTTGGGACAATTTACTTGCAAACTGACTGTAACGTTGTCATTTTTTCTTTTAACGTACAGTGTGAAGACCTTGACCTCCTGTTATACACTTCAATTCAATTCTTGCCTATTGCTGTTGTCGAGTTCCGACCTGCCGTCATAAACTCACACTCCCGTGGGTAGAAGAAACCAACCGCTTTGGGAACTGTGACGGTTCATTGCTTCTATTTCGTATGCTGTCTTGATCCCCAATGTCCCATTAATTCCTACATCACGGTTACTGTCCTGTAACTGCATCTCTTGTGGCATTCCTTGTATGTACCGGTTGGAAGTATATTTTGAAACCTCGAATAACATCATTTTCCCACCCCACCTTTCTTCCCCTTTCAACAGTGACGCCGTTGCACTCTGGCAGTCCGCCTCCTCGCGTGAAGCAAGCGGGCTGCATCGTTAACGAAACTCCTAACTAGTCTTCTTCTTCTTCTTCTTCTACTTCTTCTTATTCTTCTCATTTCTGGCCCTTTTTCCAGTTTCTTGGGGTCGGCAATTTGCGAGGTTTTGGCCCACTTTTACGCCTGTCGCCAACCCTAAAACTCCAGCTCAGTCTCCAGACCTCATGGTGACTGATCATCTCTGGAGTGTAATAGATAGATAGATAGATAGATAGATAGATAGATAGATAGATAGATATCGCTTTTTTGTAATTGAAGCACCGAGCTCGATAGCTGGAGTCGCTTAAGTGCGGCCAGAATCCAGTATTTGGGAGATAGTGGGTTCGAACCCCACTATTGGCAGCCTTGAAGATGGTTTTCCGTGGTTTCCCATTTTCACACCAGGTAAATGCTGGGGCTGTACCTTAATTGAGGCCACGGCCGCTTCCTTCCAATTCCTAGCCCGTTCTGTCCCATCTTCGCCATAAGACCTGTCTGTGTCGGTGCGACGTAAAACAACTTGAAAAAAAGAAGGTAAGTGAAAAAAGAAGCTCCAAAGAAATTTTCTTTCACATCCCTGATTTTATTCAGGATTATAGTTGTATTTGCAATTTGTTGCTGCTTAGAGTAACTCACGTTTAATTCTACACAAATAGAAGTTTGGCTCTCTCAGAAAACCAGCTGACTTGTAAGACTTGTAGTGAAATGTACCAACCTTACAATAATTGTAGAACTTCTGTTTATGAAGCAGAAATAATGCTACACGTGTAGGATCATCCACTCCTAACTACAGCTTGTAGCCTGTAGACTTGTAACTTTATGAAACAGGCCCCAGACCTTTATCGGATTCGTATTCCAGCAGATTAACCATTCGGCGTACGACTCGTTGGCTGAATGGTCAGCGTACTGGCCTTCGGTTCAGAGGGTCCCGGGTTAGATTCCCGGCCGGGTCGGGGATTTTAACCTTCATTGGTTAATTCCAATGGCCTGGGGACTGGGTGTTTGTGCTGTCCCCAACATCCCTGCAACTCACACATCACACATAACACTCTTCTCCACCACAATAACACGCAGTTACCTCACAATGCAGATGTCACCCACTCTCATCAGAGGGCCTGCCTTGCAAGGGCTGCACTCGGCTAGAAATAGCCACACGAAATTATTTATTTACCATTCGGCGCATCAAGCAGAGGTCATTCTGGCGTGTTCGGAAGAGGCCGAGATCACGGTTTTAGATTGGCGTCTGAAGTCACCGGAACTGAATGCCATAGAGAATGTATGGGTGATGTTAAAGCGGAAGCGGCTTGACATCTATGCATATGACCCACCGAGGAATGCAAACCAGTTGTGGGATCGAGTTATCAGGGTCTGGGAATATCTCGCCCAGGAAGAGGACAATTTCCGCAACTTGACGGGCTGCAAACCACGGAGAATCCATAGAACTCGGGAAACCTAGGACATCAGAACAAAGTATTAGGTTTGCATGCCTGTTTTTTAAACTTCGTGCCTTTTCCTCTTTATTTTGTAGCAGACAGGTATATTTTCCAGGTATTGATGTTCTTTCATGTTACTTCTCTCTGTGTCATGGACCAGGTAAGGTCTAAAACTAGCCCGCTGGTTGTTTGGCACAAATACTTGACCCACTTGTTTTTCACGTTGTAAGGGCGTCCTATAAATTATTAAAGAAGGGAGCGGTGTTTGAACTCGCGTCCTTCTACGTGAAAGACACATGCCCCAGACGTCTAAGCTTCGGAAATACGTTGGACAAAGACGAGTATATTCCTCTCTTATGTGCCCGCCCCAGTCTGATATTAACCCCGAGGCGCTGGCTAGCACCTGTTGCTCTTTCTTAATGTAATTTTGACAGTACGTATACCAGAATTGCCTGTAGCGTTCGTGTTGATTCACCCCGCAAACTTCCACGTGACGGCTATCAAAACTTGAGTAACATGTGCTACGGGATTTTTAACTTTTGTGCCTACAGAGATGGTCTATTACTTATTTCTGCCGGACTGAGTGCCTCAGACGGTCGAGGCGCGGGCTTTCTGACCCCAACTTGGCAGGTTCGATTCTGGCTCAGTCCGTTGGTATTTGAAGGTGCTCAAGTACGTCAGCCCTGTTTTGGTAGATTTACTGGCACGTAAAAAGAACTCCTGCGGGACTATATTCCGGCACCTCGGTGTCTCCGAAAACCGTGAAAGTAGTTAGTGGTACATAAAGCAATACCATTATTACTTACTTTTAGTACTATACTTTCAGTTTTCGTTATAACCATTCTCCGTTCAATCTTTTGTTCTCTGCAAGCAAACTGTACATCTCAACAGTTCATTTGCAGCTGTTAGCTTGCATTCGGGAGATAGTGGGTTCGAACCCCACTGTCGGCATCTCTGGAGATGATTTTCGGTGATTTTCCATTTTCACACCATGCACATGTCGGGGCTGTACCTTAATTAAGGCCATGGCCGCTTCCTTCCCACTCCTAGTCCTTTTGTATCACCATCTGTGTCGGTGCGACGTAAAGCAAATTGTAAGAAAAGGTTAATTTGAAACTAGCGTCATGGTCTCTTAATATAAAATACAGTATACAATATTATTTACAATATCATCTTTTCGTTTTTCCACATAACGTACTCTCCTCAGTTCTCATCACACGCCGATCTTAGTGGCATATTCGGTTAGTCGTCCTTTTGTTTCCGCGGTTGCAGGTTCGATTCCGGCTGAGGTTGATGATTTTTGTGGATGTTTACGTGCGACTACTCTCTTTCCTTGACTTTCCGGACATTAAAAATCTACGCCAGGAAAACATTTCAACAACCTGGCGTTTCTTAAAGTCTAATAATGAAAGGACGTTAAACAAATAACAGAAAAAAATAATAATTGCTTCATATTGTTCCGCAGTATAAATTCAACTATTCGCACAGCTTCAGCTGTTGTGTTGTTTCCTGACTTGTCCTTAATCTCTCCGTTACAAGGATCCTCCTTACCATCTGCGCGTATTAGCATTCATTCACGTTTTGTATGTGTAACTTCAGACGTAGGAATATATCTTGAGTCGTCCGGCTGATTCGGTGGCGCAGTTGGTTTGTCGCTGACATTCTTTTTCTAAGAGAGCAGAGTAAACCCTACGCTAAGATGGTATCATTTGAGGGTGCTTAAATGCTACCACTCCCTGTTGCTGGCTTCCGACACGTTATAAACCCTTGTCGCCCAAAGATGTGACAGCCCGTCGTTTCTTAAAACCTAGAGCATTTGGGGGTACGTTAAATACCATTATTGTTCCTGAGTTGTTCTAGTTTTCGCTTCTGCTTAACAAACTTCGACATGAAGCATGATCAGAATGAGGGCAATTCAGTCTACAAACTCACCTCATTATAAATCAAAATAAAAACATCAGTGTACAATATTTGCAACATACGTTTCTTTGCTTACTCTAGCCTCCTGAAAGAAGTATAACTTATATTGGAATAGATCAATTGCTAAAATTCGACGTCCTCTACCTGGCATTCACTCTTTAATGCTTTTTTCAGTATACATTGTTTACAGTGCACTATTTCGTTGCATTTTTATTGAAATTTCAGCGTATCTTTTTCAGAGGTTACGATACCATTTGCCATGGCAGCGAGAGTATAAATGTAGGTTAAACTGTGTATAGTGTAACTTTTCCACCTCGACTAACATCAGAGGTTGGGTAGGGAGTTTCAGTCTAGACAGAAAGAGAACTTTAATGGAAATGCCCACGTTAAACGAAGAGCTACATATCATAATAGGGCATAAAGCATCTGTACCAGTCATAGACATGGAAAACAAGTAAGCCCTACATTCCTGATGTACCGTTCGAAGGGCTCTTCTTTCTTTCTCCAAACTAAAGCAGTCTTCTGCACTAGAACAGATATCGAAGCAAAAAATCAGCGGTATGTAAAGTAGACAATGCTGATCACCCTGGTCTCCTTTAATTACATCTGTTTGGATCCTGGTTACTTGCCTCCATTTATCATTACATTACTCAGCATTGAGAGTACACCCTGTCCAGGAACAGAATTTGTGAAGGGCGAACTGTGTTGTTACTACTCGTTTCACTTACGTTTCAAAACATCTGTATCGTTTTCCCTCCATAGACTATTGAAGGTCTTTTTACGCCTTAATGCTCAGTTTCTCTCTGCACAATCAACCGAGGAGTGCTTAAGATTGGTTAGAATTGGAATCAACTATCCGTTACAGAAGTATTTCATTACTAGTATAGTCGTATCATATGGAAATAAATAAAAAGATCATATGTAGAGGTTCTTTAGTACTTCCCCCGCCTATATTTCAATTCGTGGACATGTGTGTGCTTTGAATATACTGGAGGTTCCGAATAAGCAGTTTTATTTTGGGAGGTTTTCATTAACATTTTCCCCCACTCAAAAGGGAAATTTATAGTTGCTCTTCCTTGAAAACGCTTTCCGTTGTTTCTCAAAGTTCAGACAGACAGATTTATTTATTTATTTATTTATTTATTTATTTATTTATTTATTTATTTATTTATTTATTTATTTATTTATTTATTTATTTATTTATTTATTTATTTATTTATTTATTTATTTATTTATTTATTTCCTCCTTTTGCCTGACTATGAAGCCTTCTGTTACACTAAACTAAGATTGACAAATACAATACATTAAAGTAATACAATTTACAGCAAGTGGGAAGTAATTTGAATTATTTACGCATCACTAAAATCCCTTGACCCTCATTTAGATAAACTGATTTTTGATTAACTTTATTTGCTTTTGAACTGCTTGTTTAGTTACGTTTACTTTCAATGGTGATGTTTTCTTTTGGTGTTTCAATTATTTTGTCTTTTCCATTTTTCTGTGCTGAGCAGGATGAAGTAGAAAATTGCATTAATGAAGACCAAACCACTCTTCAGTATCGATAGTTCATTTGATATCTGAAATGTGTCGTGCGGCGTTGCAATTGATACGTATTTTCTGTTAAATTTATTCACCATTGGGAAAGCTAGTTCGAAATTTTTGCGTAATATGCAACGGCATCCGCCCAAATTCCCGTCAACGCGTGATAACTGCTTTGGGAGGAAATACGTAGGTAGTATTGGGTATGCAGTTTTTAAATAGGTCTGTCGCACTTTGATTTACAGTTCGGTCTCTCGGGATTTCACAAAAAGAAAGCATTGTTTCCTTTAACAATGGCCTTACCTACATTCGAATGGAGTAAATGTTTATTATGCCCTGTACTGAGTGTGCACTAACACCTAACGCGAATCTTCAGGGGTAGCTCATTGAAGAATTTCTACTTCCAGTATGTAAGAAGCAGTGTCTACAAGCAGTTACAACACATTGTCCTGTTTCACACTTCCTGGCCAGAGAAAATACATAGCTTCATTGAGCAGACGTACTATCGTTATGCAATTCATTGCGGATATTTCTTCCGTGCTAAAAGAAACTAATTTTCTGATAGAACATGGTTTTCAAAACCGCAGTTACAACACTCCCAATTTCCCTTTGCCTGCCATCAGTTGGTATATCATTCTCCCTCAATATTCTAATTCTGATTTTATATAATACCTCCTCGTAACGCTCGAACTGGTGGAATAATCTTAACGTTGAATCGTCTGGAGGATTTATCTGCAGAAAGAAACTATTGCACCAATCTTTTGAATACTGAACAATTTTACTTTGTGAAAAAAGAATATTCACCCAGTAGAGATAACCTAGCTGGCTGAATATTTACATACTTAAGCCCATTTAAGTGCTTAGATGAGAATGCTGGTTTGCGACATTACTCTTCTCACACACCTTACTGATAAGTATTTTGCCATATGTTGTGAACACATTCGAATTAATTAACATATTGGCTCTAATGAGCAGTGGCACTGCATTTCACTGTTCCCGTTATACTTGTCTAGAGTTAAAACTTTTACCGATTGCCCGCAGCTAGTGGCAAGGGGAATGAAATTCACAGCGTATGAAGCTGGGGACCATATCTTATCACCGCCATCTTTCAAAGGAGTCTGGGTATACGCCGACTCCGAAACCGTTGAACCCAGTCCTCGAGTCATTAGAATTAACTAGATACGGATAAAATCCTCAGCCCGGCTGCGAATTGAATCTGGAACACCCCTAACAGAAGGTTGTTACGCTGAACATTCAGTCAAGGAGTTCAGAGACTTTAAACAATAGCATTATAAATCTTAGCTATAAATCATTCTCCAGCACCCACCCACACTTACACATTGAAGAGTTAGAGTAGGTTCGATCCTGTCCGGCTCCGCGGGGGCAACGCGTCCGCCTGTCACCCGGCGGCCCCGGGTTCGATTCCCGGCCGGGTCAGGGGTTTTTAATTGTAAATGATTAATATCCCTGGCCCATTCCTTTCCTCACATTCTACACACACTACACTTCCGCAATTCGACTTACAGGCAGGTTCCTATCATATGGTGAAAGTAGTGGAAAAAGATCTACAGAGGTCGACGCCACGAACAAATATCATTTGAAGGCGTTCGAATATGTCAGCCTCGTGTCGGTAAATTTACTGGCACGTAAAAAGACCTCCTGCGGGACAGAATTCCGGCACATCGGCGTCTCCTAAAACCGTCAGAAATTAGTTAATCGAACATAAAAACAATAACATTATTTAGTACGTAAGAGTACATATGGCAATGAGATACGATGCCTCAAACCGGTAAAAGTGAAACTATAGTCTTCATTCACCTACAAAAGCGAGGAATTTCTACAGGCTACCAACTAGGCATGTCACTGGTGTCCGAAAGTTCAGCATTTAACCAGTCTCTGTATGCTAGTAAAACTGCTATCATTGGACGGCAATAAATACTTGGAGACGTTAATTCCTTCTTGATGTCTTGCAATAACAGATGTGTGATGCTTTGATATTGTTCGTTCTGCTTGGCTCTGAGCATTGGATGAGTAGGCGGAAGACCAGTACCAAATCGCCCAAGACTCGCAACAAAATCAGCAGGATCAATTTCTGCTGAAGCATAAAGCAAGGAAGCTATGACCGAAAGGGTTCTATATATATCTCCTTTGTAGCTATCTTCAAAGTTAGGAGCGCCTGCATGTCACTGTTGTCCATACATTACGTTCCTAAACCCGACTACCGATTTTTATCATTCTTACATTTTCCCCCTTATTGCTATAAAGGCATGTGTATGGCATGTTTCGTAGAATTCATATGTTTTACATTCATTAAATTGTATGCCGTTCCTACATGAATGAATTTGAATGGATGTGAGCACATTTGTAAGTTCAGTTTCTCAAACGGTTGATTACTCTCTGATAATAGAGATCTGCGCGTAGGTAGGGCAAGGTGCGTGGGACGGGGAGGGGCTTGGTTGTGTCTTGATTGCGAACAGTCCAGATTGCGAACAACGCAAAAACCGTCCAGATTCCGAACAACTAAATATACCCTGTCCAGATTGCGAACAAGAGATTAGTGTTGACGTGAGATACATAAAACAGATACAATTTTCAAGACAGTCTCATATTAAATTTTTGTTCTAGTAGTATTAACATTAACTGATACATTGGGATGTATTAGATAACCGAACCAAAATTTCTTAAATACAATTTTGAAAATGTTTAATAATTTAGTTTGAGGTAATCTTACCATTCAGAAGATTATCTTTTTTATTGTATTACCTAACTAGAATGGTAGTTGTTTATGGTGGATTAGTGAGAGTTGTATTATTTTATTATTATTATTATTATTATTATTATTATTATTATTATTATTATTATTATTATTATTATTGTTATTATTTGATTCGTTGTGCCCAACTGTGGAGCGCATTTGAACTTATTTTGCTCAACGTTTCTTCTTCTTTTCTTCCCAATATCTCTTCATTTTTTCACTGTGTTCCTTTCTGCGTGTTCCTGTCCAGCCTGTATTATTCCTTGTTGGTTTCTCTGCAAATTTATGCTTGTTTACTAAGCTTCTAAATTTCATTCTATCTTGAATGGTTTCGTCCTCAATACCCATTTCTTGTAGATCTTCATGAATTTCTGCTAACAAGTTGTTGCGGATTTTCAGGGTTAGAGCTAGATTTAGAATTTTCTTTGTCAGCCTGTTGTTATCCATTCTGTGTAGGTGTCCGTAGAATTTTAGTCGTCTCTTTCTGATGGTATCTGTGAATAGATTATTATTATTATTATTATTATTATTATTATTATTATTATTATTATTCAAAATAATACATAAGACGTGAAATAGTCAGTTTATATGGAAAAAAGTGGGTATTTTCGTACGTGCTTTTAACAATTTTTGTGTATTACCCAGTATTACAATTGTGTGTACCAGAACTTGGTATACCAACTGAGGGTTAATTTTTCTGCAGCCCGTCAAATTAGAATTTTGTTCATATCCAAGTCAACATTCCTAGTCAAGCGGGTTTGGGCAACTTGGTATTTCGGATAATAATTAAAACGGCTTTCTAAAGAACTTCGGAAGACTGTAAGTGCCTCTAGTGATGCACACTGCTGCCACAATCCACCTAGATAAGCAGCGTGACATATATAAAATGATACATTGTAGCTCATTATGTTCTCACTTAAACGCCTCTATTTTATCCCTGGCCGCAATCTGGACTCATTAATGTGTGTCAAACCCAAATCATCCGCTTCAGGTACCCACTTGTTCGCAATTTGGACTCATTAATGTGTGTCGAACCCAAATCATCCCCTTCAGGTACCCACCTGTTCGCAATCTGTACTGTTCGCAATCAGGACGACACCAGGGGCTTAACGTGGTAAGGGAGTTGCTGCTGTGATTCTTGAATAAAGCAGAACGAAGTCGTTGCGACACTTCTCGCCAAATTTAAAACAGCTGAAGAGGTGATGCAGTGCTGCAGATAGTTTTTTGGTAGCATTTAGAATATCAATCTGTGGATAAAATTGGTCGTCCAGATTGGATTGCGTCGTTGTTCTATGCATATTATGCCGATGTTTCGAATTCTTTACAGTATTGTCTATCAAGACTGAGTACCCTTCTTCGACCCAGGGTAATCAATCTCCCCAAGCAGCTAAAATCGACTTTGAAGCTGGAATCTCTGCTTGTCTATATATATTGTATTGTCTCCTTCGGCTTATGAGGGCTCCGAAGACGTCTTTGGAACATGCAGAATGTGCCTCTTGACCGACGATCGGGTAGGAATTCGTGAATTGTAGACATACTAAAATTGCTAATTTTGTGAACTACATCGAATTTTGTTCAAGTGTTTTTTTTACAAGCGAATGGACCACTAAGGATCACGCTACAACTTCATTTCTTTCTCTTCGTGCGGAGTTTTCTCTGTGTCCAATACTCCCTCATGCGTTCGCTGGGCTGCTTCCGTTGTTCATCAGTCCAGTATCTTCCGGTCTTCCTAGGTCTTCCTGCGGATTGAACACCTTCCAAATTCTTCAGCGTGTTCCTAAACGTATTCCTTTCTAACAGCTGGTCTTCCAAGATGCTTAACCTTTCCATATCCTTCTTCGTTTCCTTAATCCATGCTGTAGTGGTCTCTTTTCTCCAGAAGTAATCAAATATTTGTTTGGTAAGTCTGTTTGTGTTCATTCTGTACAGATGTCGAAGAAACGCCAGCCTCATTTTCTTCATGATCTCTGAGATTCTTTCCACCTTCTGGTAAACTTCTTTGTTGCTCCGAAGTTTCCATCCGTCAGCTCCCATAATTTTTCTGAGGATTCTTCTTTCCAGGACCTCTAGTTTCTTCAGCCTGTAGTTCATGGACAGGCATTCACTGGCATACAGGCACTCTGTTTTGACCACGATGTTGTAATGTTTGAATTTGGAATTCCAGGATAAGCACTTCTTACTGTAGATGTTTTTTGTCAAGCCGTATGCTCTCTCCATTTTTGAGATCCGATCTTCCACTGCAGCTTGTACTGGTCCATTCTCCTGTGTCGTCTCACCAAGGTATTTGAACTTCTTGATGTATTGATTTATTTATACGGATTTTTGAATTTTTCTTTGCAGATTCTGAGGCGCGGCTACTGAAATACCTTTTTCCAAAAGAAATGAAATTTGTTTCGATACAGTGCTTAGCCACAGTGAAATGTCCATGTCTTGGTTGTATCGCGCCATTGTGGTTTCATCAGCTGCTGAAATTAGCCACTCAGATAGCTTCGCGGGGGAATTCAAATAGGTTTTGCGCGGCGGTGTTGCTAAATCTGCACGTGCCTTAAGGCTTGCTTTGCAATGTGAGTACATTTCCATTGTACGGATGCCATATGGCTGCTTAATGAACATTTCAGTAACTGACCGATCACCGAGAAATAGCATCAAACACAAACGCACCATGGGTTTCAGTCGGTGACACTGTGGCGTACTTGCTTTGGCGCGATCCTGTCAGTATGCAGTATTGTGCTATAGAAGCTGTCCCTTGGTCAGTAATACTATTGTTTTACGCCAGTTTCTGTGAATGTGGAGACTGCGACACTCACGCACACGAAGCATTCCCTATAATAAGGTGAAATGTGAGAATCGTATCGCAGCTTAAATATAAATCTAATACAGCTGTTTTAAATTCCGCTCGAACATCTTTTTACTGTCTTAAGATATGTCCGTAAGGACAGTGTTGCAGTAGTCTAGAACAGGTAAGATTTAAGATTGTACCCGTTTATGTTCAGATGTTTCGAAAATATAGTAGAGTAGCGATTGAGAGGAAAAAGGAATTTCTGAATTTTACGGCATGTATTTTTTACTTGTTCAATCCAATATAGCGTCTCGTCATTATAACACCTAAGTTTCTTGCCGACATACAATAGGGCACGACACTATTTTTGAAATAATTGGGTGTGCATGTCTACTTTTTAACTAGTTATTTCTTATTGTACCACATATTATAGTCTGAGCTTTCATAGGAGTTATTAACAAGCGGCTATTGTTGGCATAGTCAACGAGTTGTCGTATGTCAAAATTTACTTTGCCAGTGGCTACAGGTAGCCTATGTCCTGTGGTTAAGAGTGGTAATAAATCTGAAGATCATCTGCATAGATATAGTACTTGCTCATATTAAAGTTCAGACTACCGAGTTTCTACAGTAGTAACTCAGGGCTACGTCAAAACCACTGCTTAGATCTAGTAGTGTTGCTACACTCACAGTCGTTGGTCTGTTGCATATTTGATATTGTCTGTAACTTGAAGTAATGCTGTCGCAGTACTACGTCCTTTTCTAAAGTCGGATTGAAAAGGGTCAATGAGGAAATTCTGGGTCAGGTATTCAGTGATTTGTGGATGGGTCAGACGTTCGCGTGCTTTTGAGAGGGTCAGGAAAATGGACACTGAGCGGTAATCTAAAGCAGAATCCAAGGCAGTGTTATTTTGAATAGGCATTATAAATGCGTCTTTCCAAGCGTCAGGACCCCCTGTGGCTGGGGCACGCAGACGAAGAACACACCCACGGTATCCCCTGCCTGTCGTAAGAGGCGACTAAAAGGGGCCCTAGGGTATCTGAACTTGGGAGCGTGGTTTGGCGACCACGGAGCCCTTAGCTGAGTCCTGGCATTGCTTCCACTTGCTTATCTCGGGCTCCTCACTTTCATCTATCCTGTCCGACCTCCCTTAGTCAACTATTGTCCCTTTCCGACCCCGACAATATTAGAGCATTCGAGGCCTAGGGAGTCTCATTTCCACGCCCTTCATGGCCCTTTTCTTCCTTCGTCTGTTACCCATCGTTTTTCGAAGTGACGGATCCCTTTTTTTCTCTTTATCTACCCCCCCTTGGGTGGGGGACGCAGACGAAAAATACACCCACGGTATCCCCTGCCTGTCGTAAGAGACGACTGAAAGGGGCGACCAAGGGATGATCGAATTAGAACCATGAGACTACTTGTAATTAGTACCACCACGCGGGGAACACCATGCGTCGCTTTTACTTGCGTGTAGTATCACAATGTTAGGTACAGAATAGGTTTGTGACTAGTAGCAACAGAGTGCGCTGTCGGCCTTTACAGTACCTGTGATTAGTACCACTATATGAGCGACGCCATGGTTCTGGCTTGCCTATGATTAGTACCCACTATATGAGAAACACCACGGGATAGTACGAGTCCCTGTGGTTAGTACACTTATGTGATGAACACCATAGCTTTGCGTTGCCTGTGAATGGCGCCGCCATGTGCGAAACACCATAGGTTTTTGTTACATGTGCGAATTCCATTGCCTGTGAGTAGTAACATAATGTGTAGAACACCACGAGTCTGCGCTACTTTTGATTAGTCCGCAACATAACAAATGCCATAGTTCTACTTTCCTAGCGATAAGTACCACAATGAGGGGCCGATGACTTGGATGTTGGACCCCCTTTAGACTACACGCCTCATCGATTCAGTATTGTGCTATAGAAGTTGTCCCTTGGTCAGTAATACTATTGTTTTACGCCAGTTTCTGTGAATGTGAGACATTGCGGGTCGGATCCACGGATTGTTTTAAATTCATATCCATCCATTCATTCTTTGTCCTCACGTTTTGAATTCTGGACAGTGGAGGATTGTGGACTTTTAAATTGTCATTACATTTCGTCTCATTTTGTACCATTACGGGTCGATGACCTAGATGTTAGGCCCCTTTAAACAACAAGCATCATCATCATCCAAATGTCAGAGAATACTCAGTTGGTCAGGCAGTAGTTGGCAGTAAGTCCCGATTATAGTTTTTAGTGAATGTTATAAGTTACAACACTCCATACCATACATAACATACTACCATTACCTTTCGCATCGGAAGTGACAAGAGTACAGAGCACGTTTAACATAATTTACGAGAACGGTGCGGAAAGAGAACTGGTCCCGCTCGGACGGCATGCGGAGTTTGTGGGCTTAACACGTAATGGCTGAGAAAATTAACTATTTAACGTATCTAGAGGTATGGCGGGGATGTGCTCCTCTACGGCTTTGCCTATAACCAAAGATCGTAGCTGTTTCCAAGTTTGGGTAAAATTATTATTTGCCGCTAACTGCTGGATGTAGTGGCATTTACTGTTAATAACCAGCTGTTTAACTTCGTTCCTAAGTTTCCTTTATTGCTCAAAGTACTCGGTATCATGTGTGCGACTGTGCGTCTGTATTGTCTGTACCAACTGTCACGGCTGGCCATCATCTCGGTCCTTAGCCGGGGGGGGGGGGCGAAATGTGTGTGGGAGGAGGGGGGGGGGGAGGGGAGGCGTAAATCTTAACTGCCTCTTTAGAGCTTGTTTGTTGTAACTAATGAGTTGAATCAGTTAACTTTTGAGTCAATGGCTTGAAAAATATGAAGATTATGTTTTAGCACGGTAAGTTTTATGCGTCATTGCATAGGTCATCTAAATCAAAATGTTTTGTCTCTTAACATAACGTAGCGTGCTTTATACTTCGGTCCTCGGATCGAGTAACGTAAGTACAGTGAAAACCTACAACCAGTTTTCCAGTCATTGACCGGGTCAGGGATGTAATGAATGAATCATATATAGGCTATTAGTACGATGGGGTCGCCACTCTCAAAGTGATTTATTAATGACTGATAGATGCTACGAAATGAGTATGGAGAGTGTTGCTGGAATGAAAGATGACAGGGAAAACCGGAGTACCCGGAGAAAAACCTGTCCCGCCTCCGCTTTGTCCAGCACAAATTTCACATGGAGGGACCGGGATTTGAACCACGGTATCCAGCGGTGGGAGGCCGACGCGCTGCCGTCTGAGCCACGGAGGCTCCTCGATTTGCAATTATATGGTATAATGTGCGAGTCGAGTGATCATTGTAGTTGATGTGGTTCGTAGCGTTAGGTAGTAGGATTTCGATGCTCAACGCGTGGAATAAATTACAGAATTTGCCCGATTCACTAGTTTGTTTTAAAATGTCCGTGACTGACATCTTCGTAGACCGAGGTGAGATCTGTTAGAGCAGCTTCGAAGTCATCCGTTTGTCTAATATTAGGTGGCTGTATACAATTCATATTACTATATTTTTATTACACTTGAAATCAGAAAACTTATACTCAGGTCGCAGGGGAAGGCTTGAGTCTTAGTTACAAATAATCTTTCATTTTAAATCACTCCTCTAGCAAAAAGCTATTCCACCTCCTTGTCTGTCAATGCGATCATTTAAGAGCTAGTACGCCTCGAGATTTACTACTGAGGACGGTAAATCTTTACGTAACCAGATTTCTGCTATTGCCAATACAGTGCGCCTTATTAATAGACATATATTTTGGGTTTTTATCTCTTACACGCGGTAAAACACTTAAGATACCTTATCTGTGCCGAATTCTGTTAATCATTCGGTCCCTTAAGCACATCAGAGTTTGTGTTGCAGCTGCTTGAAAAGGATACCTTCGTATGCTATAAATGCTCCTGTCATCAGATTGTTTCATGAATATAAGTCGTGTGCTCCTTGGAAAAAGCCCTCCAGCTTGCTTTCCTTACTAATAATAATGGCATTTGCTTTACATCCCACTATCTACTTTTACGGTTTTCGGAGACGCCGAGATGCCGAAATTTTCTCCGGCAGGAGTTCTTTTGCGTGCCAGTAAATCTACCGACACGAGACCGACGTATTTCAGCATCTTCAAATACCACCGGACTGAGCCAGGATCGAACCTGCCAAGGTAGTGACAGAAGGCCAGCGCCTCAACCATCTGAGCCACTCAGCCCGGCCCTTTCCTTACTTGCATGGAATAAGATATTGTTAGAAACGTTGTTGATATCTTCGCACCGGGCGAGTTGGCCGTGCGCGTAGAGGCGCGCGGCTGTGAGCTTGCATCCGGGAGATAGTAGGTTCGAATCCCACTATCGGCAGCCCTGAAAATGATTTTCCGTGGTTTCCCATTTTCACACCAGGCAAATGCTGGGGCTGTACCTTAATTAAGGCCACGGTCGCTTCCTTCCAACTCCTAAGCCTTTCCTATCCCATCGTCGCCATAAGACCTATCTGTGTCGGTGCGACGTAAAGCCCCTAGCAAAAAAAAAAAAAGATATCTTCGCTCTTGCGGAGACTGTCATGCTCAGATGGAAGGGACCTGACAGTACTAACCACCTAGGACAGTGCCTTGTAAGTCCTTATGACCAAACAGTATTCTGGATCAATTTCCAGCAGCACAGCGAAAAGTTTAGTATCCACTGCATGTCAGAATCATGCGAACCAGCTTATTGTCGGTTTGCTGGAACTGCATCTGGCCTATAGATATCCACAAGTGAAATTTCAGGTTCTTTTGAAATATCTGTTGAAAATAGAGTGCCAGTTCTCATTACTTGCTCGCTCCTTCCCTTACCAATGACTGCTCCCAAGGCTAAATCTATTCTGCTTTCAACTCCTGTAAGAAGTTTATTCATTAAAGTTGGAAGCAGTAAGCTACGCTACTAACATCCAAATTGGGGCTAAATTCATCCTTATGGGACAAACGTTGTTTGATATCTTTGGAGTAGGCTGTAAATTTTCATGAAGAGACTATATGATAAGTACCTGTTGTCCGAGATTTGTAGACTTAGTAGATCGAGAGGCCTACGCCTGTGTACCAAGGCAGTTGGTTTGGGATGTACTGAGGAAAATTAAACAAGTAGACAGAGCAGAAGTGCAAATTATTAAAGCTTTGTGCAAAAAATGTGTTGGTAGTGTAAAACTAAGATAGGAGGAACAAAATAGGATGAGGAAACACGGTTTCGTAGGGACGCCTACTTTTTCTCAATAGACTATGTAGACTTTTTTTGCTAGTGGCTTTACGCCGCACCGACACAGATAGGTCTTATGGCGACGATGGGATAGCAAAGGGCTAGGAGCTGGAGGGAAGCGGCCGTGGCCTTAATTAAGGTACCGTCACAGCATTTGCCTGGTGTGAAAATGGGAAACCACGGAAAACCATCCTCAGGGATGCCGACAGTGGCATCCGAGCCCACTATCTCCCGGATGCAAACTCACAGCTGCGCGCTCCTAACCGCACAGCGAACTCGCCCGATATGTAGACTACTCATCACAATCATGGATGAAGTCCACAAGTGTGTAAAACAGAAAATTGAAAGAAACGCACCAAAGGCCTAACTGTTTGCAGTTGGTATAGTGATATGGGGTGAAAATGAAATGGAAGTTGTACAAGAACAAGTTAATGTATGGAATCAGGTTATAGAAGAGTTTGAAACAAGAATATGCGTCGTAGAGAAGAGTAAAGCGTAGTAATAACACAAGGAAGGAAGGAAGGAGGGAGGGAGGAAGGAAGGAAGGGAGGGAGGGAAGTAAAGAAGAAAGGCGTAAGACAGAAGTAAATGGAAAACCGATAGAAGTTTTTAGAAGTTTCAAATACTTGGAAAGTGTAATCGCAGAAGATAATGTACAACGGGTGATTGTTTAGTCCGCCCTATCAATATATTATCAATATTTGATTTTTTACAATGTTTTACACGTACATGTTTCGGAAGCCTTAACTCCCTTCATCGGCGCTTTCTACATCAATATCAATCTTCCCCAAATCCCAAGATCTAACATCGCTCTGTTTTACATTATGCATTGCCATCTATAATATTAACTCTAACCCATATATATACACTGTTCATTTCTTGTTAATGTCTGTTGTAATGTAACGCATTCACACATGCTAGAACACATTAAAACACTCGTGAAAGGTTCAAATATTCCTTCTATATTGTACAACTTTTACAAATATGTATCATAACCTTAGATGGATTTACTAGCCGAGTCGGCCACAATTCAAATAGTGACAAGAATCAGTTTATCTTTCCAGATTTCTGTGTAAAATGAATTTCATAATGATAGTGCAGTACCCGGAGTTCCAACAGTGTCTTAAGTGGATGACCGGCCTTCCAGAAATGTCAGAAACATTTGCTTTGTCTAAGCCGGCTTGATTTCGTCCCGTTTTACCGACACTACTCGACTTTCAAGCCTATAATGGAAAAGTTCCCATTAAAATTAAGAAGATCAACGACAGAAGGAAATTGATACAGTATATTGGTGATGAACATATCATTCTACCATGACATAGTGAACAACTGGCCAAATACTGTGCAGGAAGTACTGCAAGAAACAGCATTCTGATCTTACAGAGAAGCTATTAAAAGTTCTCGTTTTTTTTTATATTCTTAATGTACAGTTAGTGACTATAATCTGTTCATTATAATGATTATAAGGTTAGTTCTCAAAGAGGTAATATAAAATACAGTGATAAATATAAGATATTATGACCAGTATTACTGATTTTGTTTATCGAAATTATTTAGGTGCATTGTCTGGAATCTTTTCGTAATTATCTGATTTCTAAATACTACAGGTTGACTAGAAGGTGATGCAATGATAAAATATAATTAAAAACAAAATTCAAAGACAGGGATGAAAAATATGTGTTTAATTTCTAAGAAAATTCTATTCACTTGGAAAAGGGTACATCTCCAGAAAACATTTTTTTTTTTCACCATTTAGAAATTAAATCTGAAATACGTATTATGGGAATAAAAGAACATTTACTAGTTATATCCATTGCCAAAATGGAGCTTTGATAGCTTCACTCATTCAGAAGTTATTCATTTTTTGTCTCTTCTGTAAAATTAACTTTTGTGGCTATGTGCCATTTTCCAAATGACAGATTCAATTTATCTTCTGCAAATGCACTTTCCATTATTTCTTACGTCGATTTTAACCAAATTTAACTATCGGACAGTGAAACGCAACCCAAGATACCTAGATTCCTTGTTAAATTTAGTTTCCTAGTTAAACTATTTAATTGGTATCCTTTGAAATCTGTTGACTTTCTTTATCATAGACGGTGCTTACTGTGAAATTTGCAATTCGTAACTCTGTGGCTGCTCACAATCAAACCCTTGAAACGTGTTCTATATCAGATTAGAGTTTCGGATCAGCATTTGTGCTGAATCTCCCTTGAACTAAGTCAGTAGCTGATGTACCGTGCGCCGACCCCAGTGGCGCAGTCCGTTAGTCGTCGTCCTTCTCTTCCAACGATAGCGGATTTGACCCCCAGCTGAGATCGATTGGTATTTGAGGGTGTTTGAATGCGTTAACACCTTGCCGATGGCTTCCTGTTTGTTTTCTCATCAACACTGCGACTGTACTGACAAAATCGGAACGGGTAGCAGCACTACGCATAGGTCGTCACATCCTGTACTTCTAAAGTGTTCATGTGCATGTCGCAAGGTCTATTGCTGTTCTGCGCGACCTATTATTACCTTGTTCAGACTTCTGATCAGTAGAGAGCACCACTTCATTCTGTAACGCAACAAGGTCAGTCTAGGAAGGTCTGGTCACATTACCACAATTCTTTGCGGTGGGAGCCGTATTGAGTCTTAAGCATCGTTATGATGTGGGCGAGTGCGATTCCCGTTTTTTTTTTTTTTTTTTTTTTTTTTTTTTTGCGTCACACCGACACAGATATGTCTTACGGCGACGATGGGATAGGAAAGGCCTAGGAATTGGAAGGAAGCGGCCGTGGCCTTAAGTAAGGTACAGCCCCGGCATTTGCCTGGTGTGAAAATGGGAAACCACGGAAAACCATCTTCAGGGCTGCCGACAGTGGGGCTCGAACCCACAATCTCCCGATTACTGGATACTGGCCGCACTTAAGCGACTGCAGCTATCGAGCTCGGTATTCCCGTTTTTAAGGAAAATGGGGTACTGCGCTACACCAGATTGTCAGAATAAGTCAACCTGCGGGATTAGAGTGTTTCGTTTTCCAGTGATAAGCAGTGATGAGCTTAGTGGATACGGTACAAAATTACAGGCGTGATAAATGGCAACCCACTTATAATTCCGTCTTTGTTCGAGGTTACTAAGTTATTACAATGGAATAATTCCTGAAGAATAATATGTTTATATGAACGATTTTTGTATTTGTGGGTTCCATTATGTATTTTCTTCTGATATGATTTTAATGAATCGCAGTTTGAACAGGACAGGGTAGAAGGACAGAAACACTAGTGGAATTCCATCCCAACAAGTCTTTAAACTGTTATTGGAAAGCTTCCAAACTAACATTTTTTAAAGAAGCAACCAGAAGCAACTGTTTAATATACTAATATTATTCGTGTTTTCTTTTTCGAGTTAACTACGCAAGGGAGGTCGTTTAGGAAATATTACAGTAAGGAGCCTGGCACAAGTAGACTAAGGAAAAAAAAGTCCGGAGTTACCTAAGAGCCCCTAGTCGCCTACATACACTTCCAAGTTAAGAAACCCTGGGCCCCTCTTAGTCGCCTCTTACGCCACGGAGGGTATAGCGTGGGTGTTAGTATACCACCCCAACCTCAGGGGATAACAATTATGAAAGCCTATACAAACAGGTGCCGGCCCTGTGGTGGAAGGGTAGCGTGCCTACCCCTTACCCGGAGGCCCCGGATTCGATTCCCGGCCAGGTTAGCGACTTTACCTGAATCCGAGGGCTGGTTCGAAGTCTAATCAGCCTACGTGATTAGAATTGAGGAGCTATCTGACGGTGAGGTAGCGGCCCCGGTCGAGAAAGCCAAGAATGACGGTCGAGAGGATTCGTCGTGCTGACCAGACGGCACCTCGTAAACTGCAGGCCTTCGGGCTGAGCAGCGATCACTTCGTAGGCCAGCGCCCTTCAGGGCTGTAGTGCCATGGGGTTAGGGGTTATACAAACAGGTTCGCAGTTATCTACCGCAAGTGTTGTTATACTACTCCTATAAAAGTGAGATATGTGATTCAGATGATAAGTGTAGCCCAATATCGACATAATGCCTAAGTATTCTTCTTCTTCTTCTTCTCCTTCACAATCTTCTTTACTTCGCACCGACACATATATATCTTATGCCGACGATGGGATAAGAAAGGACTAGGGAAGGAAGCGACCGTCGCCTTAATTAAGGAACAGCACCAGCATTTTCCTGGTGTGAACAATTGGTAAACCACGGAAAACCATCTTCAGGGCTACCAACAGTGGGGTTCGAACCCCGTGTCTTCCTAATGCAAGTTGATAGCTACGTGACCCAAACCCCACAGCCACTTCCTCGGTCGTCGTCTTCTTCTTCTGCTTCTGCTGCTGCTGATGATGATGAAGTTGATGAATATTACCTTGACTTTTTTTCTTGGCAAAAGAGAGCTGTAGACTGTAGCCCTACAAATTATGATCACCAGTTTTTAAATGATGTTGAAAACATAATACAGATGTCGGCTCTGTACCATTTTACGGCGGCGGTAGAATACATCCACGGTATTCCCTGCCTGTCGTAAGATTTGACTTAAATGGGGCCCAGGGACTCTTAACTTAGGAGCGTGCTTTGCGACTACAGGGCCCTTAGCTGAGTCCTGGAATTGATTCCAAATACTTGCCTGGCTCCTCACGTTTTCTATCCTATCCGATCTCCCTTGGTCAGCTCTTGTTCTTTTCCGACCCAGACGTTATTAGAACAGTCGAAGCCTAGGGAGTCTCATTTTCACGAACTTCGTGTCCTTTTGTATTTCTTTGGTCGATACCTTTTTTTCCGAAGTACCGTATCCCTTCATTTTTTCCATCTAGTGTTAATAACGAATGGTTAAACAAACCACCACCAGCACTTTGTACTATTTAGCTGCATGGGTTATCCATAAACTAGTTAGAGTAGCAAAGAACATCACTCTTGTTGTATACGTGAAGTGTAGTTTTGCCTCAGAACCCAACGAATTTACCACATGAATGAATAACAACAGTTAGCAAACATAATTTATTGCATTCATTGTTTGTCAACATGCTGAAGAAAGCTTTTAGAAATGCAGTGCCGGTAATTACTTTCTTAATAAAGGAAATGTTGAAGGTAATTTACTCCATCTGTCTTTAAGTACTTAAAGATCAATGTTCCATGTATTTATAATAGTATCGTACAGATTTCTGTGTTTCTGTCAATAAGGTTTCGTATTTTGACTGCTGATATTAATAAGAAACACAGTAAGACCAAGTTGTATAGAAGTAAGAGTATACATGAGCACTTCTGCTTGTTCTTGTTTCTCAAAAAATGAAATGTTGGTTCTATTAATTATCTTCCTATTCAAGTCGCTGTGAATGTATTCATGTCATTTACGAGTTATACAAGTTATATTTACGAGTTATATGAGCAATAGATGCCCAGTTAAATTGTACATGAAAAATAGTTGTTCGTTTGTCTTTATTTCAGTGTTTGGTACCGGTACCTAAATTCCCTAAATTTGAATACGCTTGCCTTTGGTTACGCTCACTTAGGGCCGGTTTCATCAACGTGGGATAAAGCTTAACCCCGAGTTACACAGTTTTAACTCTGAGTTTGACTATTCATTCCGTTTCATCAAGGAGGGTTTTTTTAACTCTAGGTTAAGACCGGAGTTAAGTTAACCCCTCCTTTCACCTGGGTTAAACTGTTTATTCGAGGTTAAAAGCAAAATAGCCGGCGTAAATCATGCTTTTGATGCAGAGTTGCTTTATTTAGATTTTTAAAATGATGTTGCCTAACGGAAATAGGCCTGTAATATAAAGGACGGACTTTGAAAATCTATCTGAGGAACAATTTCTGAAGAGATGCAGACTGTCAAAAACCGTCGTCATTAAAGTCGTCGATGAAATTCGCGAGAAGTTAGAATACACAGCTGACCGAAACAAACTAGGGCTTGCGAACTAAACTAGAAACTACGTTGACCGTAATAGTAGCAACACCGGTATTACACAATATTGCTGTGGAGACCCGAGATAAACTTCCCCCACAGGACTTGACTCTGCATCAGTATCTCACGGGAAGGAGAAGGAACAGGAATGTTGGAATTGAGAATGACATCATTCTTCACATTGATAACGACAGCACTGCAGTGGCATTTAGGAATGTAGGTACTTGCTCTACAACACTTCAATAGTACAACACATACAGTGTATTACGGGTAATGGTTATACAGAAATGCACTTTGAAACTGAACTGTGTATTTACTTTCGTGTGTGTTATTGCTAACGTGAAGGTGTGTCAACTTTCAAATAAAAACTCTTGGCACAGAGAAGCTAAAATTCAATATCAGAAAACTAATACCTATACAAGCAAGTTACAACTCGTAAAAACAACATTAATAACAATAATAATCTAATTATTAGGTGTGTAAGAAACCCATACGTCCATATAACTAACTACCGTACATTCTAACTATTGACTATCATTTAGGCGTCTTCTCTTTTCCCTGTAATACTGTATTCTTTCACTCGCAGCTTCCTGATTAAGCTTTTCGGCTTCAATTTTCTCTCTCGCAGCTTGCTGATGTAGCTTTTCCGTTTCTGTCTTCACTTTTAGAAGTTCTTTTTCGTAGGTATACTTATCTTCATTTTCATGTCTGTTTGGCAGAGAGTTGTCCGTTCCTCAGGAAGTGCAGCGATGTTTTCACGGCAGATGCTCGTCTGGAAACAAAAATTATAGTTAAGAATGTTGGTAATACTGCAGAACTCTATGTTCGACCTGCAACATGAATCAGCTGTTAACACTAACCTCGCTGATTCGTAATGCCTTTCTCCCTCCCCTTTTCGTCAGCTGTGTTGAATCTTTAGCCTGGAAGTAATAAAAAAACTTTGTTAAAATACTACTAGAGGCACACACATACAGTAATGAAGACTTTCGGATTTTATCTCAAAGACCCGTACTAGTGTGCAGTGAACTAATATAACATAGTAGTGCACTTAACAATAATTAATAACTGACTTCGTTGATTTATATTCGTTTAAACTAGTACTTATATTATTTTTAACACACATGTACTGTATGTAAAGAACAATCAGCTGAATAATGAGCAAAATTGTTAAGAAATAAATATATGAAAATCAATTGACTTACACATGGCGTGGATTTCTCGTATGAAGCCGGACGAAACCTGAAGAGATGTATTCAATATTTTTCATGGTGTTTGTCCTTGTTTGACAGTGTGCTGACTTGCTATGATCAATTATTGTGATGGTCAGGTGTGGTGGCTGGAAACGATTTGCCGGCTTCAGGTTCTACAGAAACGTCAATAGGCCTATTGACTTCTTGTAACTCAGTCTCTAAATTCTGATAATGTTCATTTTCTTCAAAAATAATTTCAACGTCTCCTAAAATGAAACATAGATAACATCGTTATATGAACTTTTAATTATAATGCTATCTGTTGGAAAATTAAATTCCCGTTACCGGTATATATAATACAAATTAAATGTAATTAAATGAATGCATTACTTGCCATAATACCCTGCACCACAGTCATATAGGTTGACATTAGGCTCAGTTTGGTCCATTATTAGGCAGAGAACACTTTCATCAATTTTTGTCGTCGAACAAAGACCTCCACCTGTTTTAAATCTTTCCAAACGCTCCTCGCCCTTTGATTTCTTCGTTGCCTTTTTAATATTTTTATAAAACTGTTTTAGTTGTTTCGTAGATCGCACTGTAACATGGCAATGCTATTAAATTCCCCTGTTATTCTTTCCCATGTGTCCTCCTTTTCTTTTAATTTTACACCGTCAGTCTTCTTGCATTCTATAATGCTTTGGTACTTGGTGGCTAATTCATTAAGGGCCGGTATTATATAATAGAGGTTTAAACTGTTGGTTCAGTTTAAACTCTGGTTTATCTGTTAGTCGCGTATTATAAAACTTAATCTTAAGTTTAACTAGAGATTAATTTTACTGCTACTCATCTACCGTTTTAAACTGAAGTTAAAGAATACATAACCATACAACATGGCAGAACGAATGGATCTCGAAGGTATTTTTGAGGTGTTGGAAGAAATACTAAGCGATGATGAAGAAGTGGTTCAAATCATTGAACGACCACGGGCACGTCACTTTCATATATGGAATGAAACAGAGTTTTTAAATAGGTTTAGGCTTACAAAACAGACTGTCATAACCCTATTTCAGCAAATTGGCGCTAGAATAAAACATGTAACGAAAAGATAAGAATGTAAAAATGACTCTTTGAACTATTTGAATATCAAAAGTGTAAATTTTAGAAAATAAAGTAACAACCTTCTTTTTCAGAAATCATGCTGTAGACCCCTCAGTCAGTTACTAATAGCATTGCGGTTTTATGCCTCCGGTAGTATGTTTATTACGATGGGAGATTTCGGAGGAATTCATAAGGCCACTGTTTCACGGACTATATAAATATTTCTGTACTAATTGCACAAGCAATTCTATTTCCTTCCAAGTAAAATTAGGATGTTTATTGTTTTTATCCGGAAAAAATGTTTTATCCGCCATTTTACCTACAAGAAGTAAACAAAACATTATTGATAGTCATCTTTTCTTGCAAGTCACTGCAAAACATTATCGACAGTCATCTTTTCTCGCAGGTCACTGCTTCCAAGATCGTATATTTCCTTCTTCACCTCAGTTTAACTTAGGCCGGCCATTGTAAGACTCAACATCGGTTTAAACTCAGGTTACAGTTTAATTCAATCTTCAGTTTAAACCTCCATTATAATACCAGCTCTAAGTAATGCTTTTTCTAAAGCAGAAAAGTTCGTGCCCCTATTTCTCTTCTGAACTTCTCTTTCTCGATCACGATCACGAAAGAATATCTACCACGGACCTGAGGAAGAAAACGAAATACCGCGCAAGAAATAAGCAAAAGAACAACGCAGGAAGTGTGTTCATGATCTCTGATTTTTAGTCACTGCCTCCTTGATTAGTACGGCAGCTGTTTCCAGCGAGGGTTAATCCGGTGTTAGTTAACCCTCTGCCGAAATAGCGTGGTGAAACTCGTGACTCGTAAGAATGAGTTAAAATATTAACCCTAAGTTAACAAACCCAGGGTTAGAATATATTTAACCCGCGTTGATCAAACCGGGCATTAAAGACTCAATATGGCGGCTCCATTAGTAACATTCGTGTCTTGACCTCCCTAGACTGACTTTGTAAGGCAAGCTCATGATTGCCTTCCCGATTGTGAATATTTTCTCAGAAATTTTCCACACACTCTCCATGTTACTATTTTCATCTTGGGAGAACATTCCGATTTCTATCGCGAAAATATTTCTTCACGCTTTTAGGCATTATTGCGTAATTTATCCAGTACCGGAACATCTGCCCGGAATATAAAAATGCATTTAAAATATCCGGCTTCATAACTGAATGGTTAGCGTGCTGACCTTTGCTCGCAGGGGCCCCGGGTTCGATGCCCTGCAGGGTCGGGAATTTTAAACACCATTGGTTAATTTCGCTGGCACGGGGGCTGGGTGTATGTGTCGTTTTCATCATTTCATCCTCATCACGACGCGCAGGTTGCCTGCAGGCTTTAAATCAAAAGACCTGCACCCGGCGAGCCGAGCATGTCCTGGGACACTCCCGACACTAAAAGCCATACGCCATTCTATTTGTTGCAATAAAAATAATGGAGTAATTTATTGTTCGATACAATTGCTCTGCCCTTTAGTATCCTGCTAATTGGGTGATTTTGTCGGTCGGTAGTGATAGTTGTACACGGGTGCAATCTGTAATGGTGACGGCGTCTATTACTTGCAGCCTTGAATATCGACTGGGCATCACTTGATAATGAGGAGTCTTATGAGACTAATAACTCTTAATTTGCCGGGCTGAGTGGCTCTGACGGTTGAGGCGCTGGCCTTCTGATCACAGCTTCGCAGGTTCCATCCAGGCTCAGTCCGGTGGTATTTGAAGGTACTCATATTCTTCACCCTCGTGTCGGTAAATTTACTGGCGCGTGAAATAAATCATGCAGGACTAAATTCCGGCACCTTGGTGCCTCCGAAAACCGTAAAAGTAGTTAGTGGGACGTAAAAGCAAATAACGATATTATTATTAGCTTTTAATTTCCAGACAAAGGAGAGAGCAGAAAATTACGGAATCAATTTAATGTTGGCTTAAAATGTACAATACTATTTTCAGAGATTGCGAAAGTTCAGGGCATTGGAACATTATTATTATTATTATTTTGCTATTTGTTTAACGTTGCACTAACACATCGACGGTTTTTTGGCGACGGGGAATGGGAAAGGGCAAGGATTTGGAAGGGAGCAGCGTGGTCTTGATTTAGGCACAGCCTCAGCATTTGCCTGGTGTGAAAATGGGGGAACCACGGAAAACCGTCTTAAGGGCTGCCAACGGTGTGATTCGAACCCACTATCTCCCGAATGCAAGAGTAAATATTAGTGATATAATCAGAATATACCATAAAAACTAGTGCTTGAAGTGAGAGTAGTAATAGTTTATTAGGAAATGATCTTCGAGTTGAAGCAACTCGAAAGTATTCAATCCCGTCTACATTGACTAGTCATGGACTTCATAAGTACATGGACATGTGTTATATAGACTACACGTCTAAAATATAGTTTCTTCTGCGGGTCACAATCTTTTATGGATAACTTTCGTTGTTTTTGTAAAACAAGGTGTATACATTCTTCACCAGTTTAGCTATTAGTGCCGATTATAGATTGTTGAAAGTAAATAATTTCAGTTATTCTAGTCATTTTACTACTATAATTAACTTTACAAAACGGTAACACAACATTTCTGTATATTTTTCAACGTGTCTTCAGTTGATATATATTTTTAGAAAAGCCATAGTGCCAGAATGTTGTCCTACATTAGTTCCTTAACGTACCGGAAGCCAAGGACACGGAGAACTCGCGGTTAAACACACTCAAATGCCACCTACCTCAGCCAGTATTGAACCCTCCATCGTATTGACAGATTTACAGCTACTAACCAAGCGTGTCTCCGGCATAGGTGGCAATGCGATTTAATATTAATAATGCTATTAATATTACGTTGTACTAGAATAGAATAGAATAATTTTTATTGTCGTTAGGCAACTGGCAGTTGCAATGGACAGAGTCATAGGTGCATAGTTAAAAATATTACAAGTATCTCATTAAGCACATAAAATAAATACAACTATATATACAAAAGTTGAAATAAACATAACACTATTCGTCCAAGAGAGTGATAAATAACTACTAATTTACCAACGTGTTAGGATGGCGTTGGCCTTTATTACCCCACTTGAAATAGTGTTATTTTTTCTTCGAATTCAGATACTGAGTAGAAGCTATTGGATGGGGCATATCCTTTACTTGGACAGGTAGTTTGTTGAATAATTTAATGCCATTATACCTATAGTTTTCTTGTGTTTTTCTCAGCCTAACATGTGGTAAATCTAAATCGTTCCTATATCTTGTGCCATATGGGTGTGCAATACTGCGAGTTGTTAGGTCTATGAGATTTTCTTCAGTATTGAGTCTACTATGATAAATGTATAATGAGGAAAGAATCATAATTGCAAGGTCTTGGAACATAGGTCTACAGGACTCCCTTGTGACCTTACCCTTAATACATCTTATTGCCTTCTTTTGCCACTGGAACACATCTTGAGCCCCTGTTGAGTTACCCATAACATGGTACCATATGATAAGTGTGAGTGAAAGAAGGCATAGTATGCACTCGTCATCTTACTACTAACTGATCCTTTAAGTCTGCGAAGCAAAAATATCACTCTAGCCAGTTTTGTACATAACTTTTGCATGTGTGTGTTCCAGGTTAATTTACAATCCAGATACAATCCCAATAATTTGACAGAATGTTGATCATTATTACCCAGACCTGAATTAATTAAATGGAAGTAGATCACTTCTGTCTTGTTATTATTTAGGAT
This sequence comes from Anabrus simplex, assembly GCF_040414725.1. Taxonomy (NCBI): domain Eukaryota; kingdom Metazoa; phylum Arthropoda; class Insecta; order Orthoptera; family Tettigoniidae; genus Anabrus; species Anabrus simplex. The sequence continues at coordinate 281,731,501 of NC_090266.1, forward strand.
AAGTTTATTTCCCTGCAAGCAAGGGGATGATTTGTGTAGCATTTCTATCCTTTCCTCCTCAACATATTTTAAGTCTCTATTGCTAACTACTTTCACAGTGTTCGGAGATGCCGAGGTGCCAGAACTTTGTCCCGTAGGATTTATATTACTTGCTTATAAATCTACCGGCATGAGACTGGCATATTTGAGCACCTTCAAATACTACCGAACTGAGCCGGGATCGAATCCGTCAAATTGAGCTCGGAAGGCCAGCGCTCTACTACTTGAACTACGCAGCCCGGGGTAATGCAGTTTAAAACTACGGATGAAATGGAGCAAGCCTTGCATATGCACGTATCTTATGTAATCGTCCTAATCATAAATCAAGCCATGGGTGCCGTCGTTACTTCTTGTCATCCAGTCGACAGAAATTGACTTCCGTCCACTAATTATAATTTATTTTAGAGAAAGTACACGTGAGCATTTTGATTTTTGTGGAATTTTTGTTTGGGGAACGTCTCTCACATACCGGATAAGCATCCATAGCCAGATTGCATGGTAAATATTGCGTTCAAGTTTTAGTAATTTTATTCAGTGAGAACAAAAGTCTTCTCATTACCTTGGCACGATAACTAGACATCAAAGGAGTGTCCCAAATTCTCCGACTTCTGGTTTGTTACTTTGCAGGCGGGGAGTATGGATTTGCTCGGGTAACAAGTTGAGTAATTTCGTACAGCTTATGATTATGGCTTGATTTTTTAGAGTGTGAAATTATGATGTAGTGCCAAGTGTAATTTGAACTGAGCTTAAATGTTAATGAGGACTGTACTTGTCATCTTCATATCCGTATACTGTACAAATATAGCTGTTTTGTAATGTCGATATATTACCCCTGTAATGAATGAATTGCGTATTGTGTGTTGTATTTTTACTGTTAGTTTTTGGGCAAATTATAAGGAAACTATCACATTAAAGTCAACTATGTTGCATTCCACTGTAAGGTAAGTCAAAAATGGATGGTAGACAGAATAGGAATAGGAGACTGTTGGGATAAAGAAATAAAATGTTATTGGCTTTACGTCCCACTAACTACTTTTACGGTTTTCGGAGACGCCGAAGTGCCGGAATTTAGTTCCTTGAGTTATTTTACGTGCCAGTAAATGTACCGACACGAGGCTGACGTATTTGGGATAAAGAACTCAAGTACGAAGATAAGATGAACCCCTTGCGGGTGGGGGACGCACATGTAGAATACATCCGCGGTATCCCCTGCCTGTCGTAAGAGGCGACTAAAAGGGGCGACCAAGGGATGCTGGTATTAGAACCGTGAAACTACTATTGATTAGTACCATCACGCGGGGAACACCATGGGTCGCCTTTACTTACGAGTAGTACCATTATATTTGGTACACAAAAGGTTTGTGATTAGTAGCAGCAGAGAGTGGTTCCCCTGTGGGTTTCCAGTACCCGTGATTAGTACCATTGTGAGAAACACCACGAGTCTGGGCGTTGCCTGTGATTAGTACCCACTATGTGAGGAACACCACGGAGCCCGTGGGACCGGCACCCGTGTCTAGTACACCTAGGTGAGGAAACTCATCGGTTTGCGTTGGCTATGAGTGGCGCCATTGTGTGAGAAACACCATAGGTCTGCGTTACCTGTACGAAGTACAATACTTGTGATTAGTACCATCTAGTGTCGAACACTGTGAGTCTTCGCTAATTTTGATTAGTACCCCAACTTGACAAATAGCATGGTTCTACTTTACTCGCGACATGTACCATTCTCTGGGGCCTTAGACGTGGATTTTGCACCCCTTTAGACATCAAGCATCCTCGATTCAGGATTCTGCTTTATGAGTGGTCCCTTGGTCAGTAATAAATTATATATGATCCTATTTTTTAGTTGAATCCACTAATTTTTTGTTTGCTCGTTTTTTGTTTTTGTTTTTTGCTTCGTGTCCATCCATTCCTTCCTCATGACGATTTTTTTTTGTAAGTGGATGATTTTGAATTTTTGTAATTTCATTTCGTACCATTAGGGACCGATGACCTCGATGTTAAGCCCCTTTAAACAACAAGCATCATCATCATCATCATCATCATCAAGATAAGATGATGAGTGAAAAGTAACTATTAGAGTGAAGGATCCTGAGAAGCAGTTGATCATGGCAGAATATCAGATTTAAAAATCCGAATTCAAAACTTGTCAATAAATAAATAAATAAATAAATAAATAAATAAATAGATGTTTGCGAATAGAGAAGTAAGAGGTATGGTGTGGTAATTAATTGTTCTATATAAGAATAAGGGTCTGTGAGAAAAACGTGACCAAAATCATGTTTATTCTGTGGAGAATTAGTGGAAGAGGCTCCTCTATTGAGAAACATGAAGGGAGACTGACTGATTTACTTAGGTTTAAATATCTACAGTAGATAGTGAATATAAAGCAAAAATAGAACGAGAGAAAGAATCCCATATAATTATAAAACTATTAAGTAATGAGTGGATTACACTGGGAAAACAGGTTTTGTTGTATTATAAAATGTACCTGGCAAAAGAAAATTAGAGAAAACAAAACAGTCACTAACTTGACTATTGAAGGGTAGATTATAACACCGTAACATCTTGGACAAATACACTGCCTGTCAAAAAAAATTGAAGTACCTAGAAGAAATGGGCGGATGCCAATGGAACTTCGTACACATACACACCCCCGGAGGGTATGTAAATGATTCGAGTTGCAATTCTCTGTGACAGGTAGAACGGCCACCAGAGTGCATTAGTGTTGTTATCAGGCCTGCTAGGATATATAAAGGGTATGAACAGCGTCAGATTTTGAGTGATCACTGTGAAGGATATGGAGATGTCGCGTACTCGTGAGACAGCGTTATCAGCACCTGACAAAGTTTGAAAGAGGGAAACGGGCCTCGTTGTGGGTCCCCAATTGGCCGACTGGTTGAATCGTGCAATATCCAGATTTGTGGGGCATTCGGATATGGCATTGACCCGATGTTGGACTGCAAGGCAACGTGAGGGCAGGCATACTCGTCGTCAAGGTTCCGGTCGACCACGTCTGACCACCACAAGGGAGGATCGCCGTATTGTGCACCAAACAAATCGTAACCACTTCACATCTGCACCTGCCATCCGGGAACAAGTAACGGACTCCCTGCAACATTCTATTTCACCCCGCACCATTGGTCGGAGACTACCAGCAGCCGGACTAGGGCTGTCGTTAACACCACTTCACAAACGGCTGCGTTTGGAATGGTGCCGTGACCGGAAAGCATGGACTGCTGATGAATGGCGTCGCATTGTGTTCAGCAATGAATCGCGGTTCTGCACTGCCCCGGATGGCCATCGTCTGCGGGTATGGCGGCGACCTGGGGAGAGGTCCCATTCTTCCAATGTTTTCGAGAGGCACAACGGTGTTACTCATGGCGTCATTGTGTGGGGAGCAATCAGGTATGATTTCAGGTTATGACAGGTAGTGATTGAGGGAACTCTGACGGCACAACGGTACGTCACGGACATCCTAAGTCCTCATGATTTACCTCTCATGCGACAGTATCGTGGTGCCATTTTTCAACAGGACAGTGCTCGTCCACACATGGCACGTGTCTCTATGAACTGTCTGCGTGATTTTGAGGTACTCCCGTGACTAGCAAGATTCCCAGAGCTGTGTGTGAGACCAGCTCAGACTTCAAGTCCGTCCCAGTGCCAGTATCCAGTATATCAAGGACCATTTACAACAGTTGTGGGCCAGCTTGCCTCAGGAGAGCTGACACCCTTCCCAAACGAATCAGTGCATGCTCCAGCCTAGAGGGGATGCAGCGTCATACTAAGTGGCCTCACATTGCCAAGTTCTTTGTAATTTGGACTCGATTTTGTAATCACTGAAATAACATCACACTTGAAGTTTAATTTCGTTTCCTCCTCCCCTTCTGGGTGCTTACATTTTTTTTGTCGGGCAGTCTAGGAAGAAAATCTAAAAATTAGTAGAAGAGGAAATAAACACTATTGGATTTAAGTATAATTGAATATAGTAATCGATGTTTTTTTGATTGTAACAAGGAAAATCAAATGCATATACAAAAATGGATTGCAATATATAAATGCTCTCTCTCCCCAGTTTCAGGTAATCCGAAACTAGGGGATGGGAGTATTCTGTTCTAAAAAAGAACTCCAGTTCAGACTGGTACTGAAGTGTTGTTCAAGTAAGAATCCGTGATGACTATCGAAGGTTCTCCAGTCTTAAGTGAAATCCGAACCATAGAAAAGTGTAATTTCATTTGAAAAATCCCATATGGCTTGGCCGGTATTCGAATGACAGCTATATGGGTCAGAACCCAGTAACGATGTCATTCAGCCATCACACCCACTTTCTGATCTGTTCCTAGCCGAATATCCTTCTAACTTCATTCAGAATAAAACGATTAATGTGCATAGATTTATAGGCCAATTGACGTGAATTAAATCTACCGTTGGTGCTTATAAGTACATGATACTGTTCAAAGACGGAACTAGGCAGTTTGACACTAATGAGTTTAAAGTAATTGTAGTTTTATGGGTTAGTGACTTTCTGAATAGCTCTGATAACGACCCTCGTCTACAGTACCAGGTACAGAGTCTGTGGTTGAAATGTAGTGTACCTACTAAAACTGATATTATATTCACCTTTCTAGTAGTTTGGCTGATAAGACCCGAGCCTATTTGTGTTACTCTATTGCTTTTGGAAATAATTTTAAATGTAGTTATTGCCCTTGGAATGACTGGGATGAATTTAATCTCAGTTCCATAAAATAATAATTAGCATCAGTTATCGGAACTCCTGTTGTTTTCGACTTCTATACTACTTATGCAATTTTTTAAAACTATCTGCTTTACGTTGCACCGACACAAATAGGTATTATGGCGATGATGGGATAAAGAAGGGCTAGGATTGGGAAGGATGCGTCCGTGGCCTTATTTAAGATACACTCCGAGCATTTGCTTGGCGTGAAAATGGGAAACCACGGAAAACCATCTTCAGGGTTGCCGATAGTGGAATTCGAACCTATTATCTCCCGAATGCAAGCTGATAGCCACTTGCTCGGTACTTACGAAACTAACTAGCGCACTGTGCCTGGTATTATAGTTGTGCTGAAATGTTCCAGTAGGCGGATGTATTACTGCTGTTCTCGAACTTCGGCCTTTTAAAGTTGAATTTAGCGAATAATACGTTGAACGTTGTTGAAAAACTGTCTGCTGAAGAATTATGTTGACATTTGATGAATTGTGTCCTAAATAGCAAGAATTTGTTTCACTAGAACGCAAGTTTGTATTTCGGAGTTATTGGGAATTAGACTATATGAAGGAAATAGTGTCCTGAGAAATTTGACCAATCTCAATGTCCGACTCCATGGCTAAATGGTTAGTGTGCTGGCCTTTGGTCACAGGAGTCCCGGGTTCGATTCCCGGCAGGGTCGGGAATTTTAACCATCATTGGTTAATTTCCCTGGCTCGGGGGCTGGGTGTATGCGTTGTCTTCATCATAATTTCAGCCTCATGACGACGCGCAGGTCGCCTATGGGTGTCAAATCAAAAGACCTGCACCTGGCGAGCCGAACCCGTCCTGGGATCTCCCGGCACTAAAAGTCATACGCCATTACGTCATTCCGAAAGAGTCCGAGCCGATCCAGTTAATATGATGTATTTATAAAGGGAAATGTATCAGCTCATCATTTAGAGATTTCGTAAAATTTACTTCATATCTGTACGAACAAAATACAGTAATACTTCGTACTGGGCTATTCATTTTTCCCCGTGTGAGTGAAGCCTTGCATATCGTTCGCCAATTTGCGTGCGAATGGTTGAAGATTTGTCTTGCCATAATGAAGTCAGCAAACAATCGTAAATCACGAAGAAACACATGTCTTTGTTTGTATAACCTAAAAATGCCTCGTGTTATCTAGGCAAGTGGTCAGGAATTTACATAACGCATATTACGGTACACAGGAGATAACTAACGATAATTTATGTAGATGGAAAAAGTCCGTCATGTTTCTTGGAACCAGGCACGGATAGGTGGATGTAACTTATAAACTACTTTAATTGGTGTCCTTTGCACTATGTTGACTTTCCTTGCCATGATGTGGACCTTGCTTACGAAATTTGCCGTTCGTAACTCTGTAACCAGACTCCTGACTCTTGACAGGTGTTCTGTATGAGATTAAAGTTACGGAACTTGTTTAACTTATATTTCATTCTTGTTTGACCAGCAAATGACACGGTTTTTAAATTCTGATTTCTGCATAGTGATGCAATAAGTAGAATGTTTTCCAGTACACATCGGACAGTATTACCTCTGCTAATTACTATTTAACACTTCTTCCGGTGTGGATCTTATGAAGTTATTAATAATGGAAATGCCGAACGTTTTGCCCACATTATGATGTACCATTATGGTGAAGATGTAAATTTCTAAAAATCGAAAAAAATGTATCACTCCCGAGACGAATTCCTAATTTCAAGATTAGAGTCAGTTAAATTTTAATGGAGTTACCATCAGCAGGTGGATTTTCAGTAACGCACTGGATAGTTGCGTATTCTACCTTCCAGTGGACCGATCCGTAGGAACACCTTGATAGCCTCCTGCTGACCAGATTTGCTCCGGCGCAATTAGACGCTAACCAGATGTGTTATACCCTGTTCATAGGGTATACTACAGTAGTATGTTCAGATTTTGGTAGTCGGAATTGTTTGACATTGGTGCCTTTTCGAATTTACACTACAACCTAACAGTCCTTATTTATTAACTACTTCTTGTAAACTTGTCATATTCGTGCTTTGGACTGCCTATACTGTTATTACCGCCTGCCCTTCCTTCGAAAACTAACTGGGCAAGTCCTGGATGTCATAAGTTGCATCTCATCAAGCTATCTCTCCTTTTGATCAAATTTCGCCCAGTCGTCCTGTCACCAATTCGATCCTGTGTCTCTTAATTTGTGATCTGATCTATCCATCAAACGTTCAGCATTCTTCTGTAAGACCACATTTCGAAAGCCTCTATTCTACTTCTTCATGCACCTAGTCATCGTCCATATTTCACTTACGTACAATCCTATGGGTCATATAGAGAGAATTACTTTTCACATTGTTCATAAAAAGGTAGTCACCAATATCCCCGACAAAATTTTAAAAAATCTTGAATTCCTATTGCTGCATGTGATCGGTCAGACGGCAGTAGTAGATTTTATTTTACTAAGAGTTTGAAATTCCTTGAACATATTATTTTTCTATAGAGTGGAGGGTTGTTTCTGACCCCTAGAAACGAAATGCAGTGCTCCGTTCCTGATGAAACACTGCTCCTCTATTTTCTTAGTGATACCTCTCTACCTCGGTTTCCTGTGGAGAACGCTCCAACGAAGCACTTTGCAGCACCCTCCAGCGCTTCCTGCACATCTATCAAAACAGCCCATTTAAGAAATTTCATATAGCCTTAAAATGGTTACAAATAAACACTGCAGCCTTTTTAGTAACGTCTTAATGCAAGACAGAAATATATTTGCATATGAATAGATATCTTTTAATGCTTCACAAACTCGATGGAATGCATGTGCAAAGCAGGTCACGTGCTTTAGATAACAGTACATAGGTTTCAGTTAGGCAAATGCCGATAACTTGTAAAATGCTTGGTCCGTAAGTACTAGCCACATTCGATCATATTGTATTGCTTCAGGCTACAATACATTACAGTACATACATAATTAACACTTTGGATCACACTAGTATTGTTGGTTTAATTCAGAATGTAAATTTTTTGAATGGGTTTCACTTGCTGTCCATTAAGGGATGCTATTACAATGGCTATAATAAATCTGGTGCCCTGAAGATGGTTTTCCGTGGTTTCTCATTTTCACACCAGGAAAATGCTGGGGCTGTACCTTAATTAAGGCCACGGCCGCTTCCTTCCAACTTCTAGGCCTTTCCTACCCCCATCGTCGCCATAACACCTATCTGTGTCGGTGCGACGTAAAGCCACTGGCAAAAAGAGAATATATCTGTTTTGCCTGTCACTGGTTTCATCAAGTAGAAAATACACTGCACTTTTATCTATTATTTGTCTGATCTGTTGTCATTTTTCGTCATGCAGAGCCTGAAGATATCATTTTCATAAGGGGCTCTCATCTGAAACAGGCTTCCCAGTATATTTCTGCAAATACTTTTTCATAATAGGGTTGTTAAGCTTGCAAAGAGGAATACCACACGCCACAAATGTTTTTGCTGTTTCAGTAATATATATATCTTGAATTTGAAGAATGAATTATCGTCGCACTCCACCTTAACTACATTGTCGTTCCTTATTCTTCAGATGTTTTGCGTTAGCTATATCCTGCATAACATGATTGCGTTGGTGTTTATCAATTGTTATCGATATATCACAAACATTGCACCTCAGAACACCATTTGCACTAAACTGTTGAGCACTACCACGTATTTTCTCGACATTCATTTTCTGTTTCAGCATACTTGCTACTGATACTAATACTGGCAACATAGGACAATGGCAGACACCACACACAGTCAAAGCGTATTCTGAACAGTCAACTACGTAATACTAACAAGGCCGGAAGATAAGCAGCTAACGGAGGGAGGCAACCTAATAGTTAAACAATTATCAGGTTCGTACTTAAGCTCCCGATTAGTGCAGAATAGGTAGCCTACGATCCTATCGGCCAATTGAGGAACTACATAGAACCGAACGTTTCAATTTCTTTAGGAATAAAATGCGGCAAAGGAGTCAAATATTTAACCAGTGGGAAAAGGTGCTGACATTAAGAAAAGGTGTTGGCTTTAGGAAAAGACGCAAAAATGTGCAACTAAAACACAGTTAGGAGTGTTCATTTTGTGTTTTCTTTGCAAGACAAGCTAATTTGGGCATTTTAATAACAGTAAAGAATTAGGATGCAGTACCTAAAATGCCTAGCTGCAGTAATAACACATTCCTTCATTGCAAATGTACGAGAGTTTAATTAAGTAACTGAACTCTGGAATGAATATTTTTACTCGGTGCCACTTACGTGTAAGACATTGTAGAATTAATACTTGTATTTTTACGACGTGTTTCTTTTACGGACAGTCCAAGGTTAGACACGCAGTTAGCATGGTTACACAAGGAAAGCACCTTTTACAGGCTATTTTTTAAAGTCTTAGTAGACCTCTTCGAAGACTTGCTCTTGTGTAAGGCGTTCCAGTATTGTAGATGCGAAAAATTTTACACCCGGTCGTATTGTAATATTTTATGTTATAATTACTAATACTGGGGGTCCGTTAGAAGATTATCTCAACCGTATGTATCCAGTTTCAGAATTAATGTTTAATGACATCTAGAATTATTTTCTAAAATTGTTTGAGGTATTAAAGCAGTATTTGTTTCATCAGAACACTAGATCAGACCTTACTGTACTTATCAGTATCCAGATAACTTCAAATGGAAAGTTTTCTTTCCAAAAAGTTTATTAATTATAATATAATCCATTATCGAATGACTTACGTAGTCCTTCCTGCACATGTATTATTCAGTTCGCACTGTGAACTTGCATGAATCAGAGGAGAAGTAATAATCCAAATACAGTTTAGCACTATTAAAATAGTGATTTTCCTTTCAGTAGAGACCGAAAGCCGCAGTATTCGATTAATAATTTGGGCATTCTGAAACGTCCCAGATTAATTCGCAACTTCGTATTGGTGATCAGCCACACGCGAGGACTGTCAGTGTCTTGGTTGAAACACAACACCCTACTTGTTCATTAACGTTGGCCTCTTCTGTTGAATGTTTTAGAGTAATTGCACCAGCTGGGTGCAGTGCACAGCGGAAATAATAATTCGATTGTCCGGGAGTTGTTCATGATAAATGAAGCCTTTGAGATTCCACTTTAGTCGCAGAGCACACATTTCTTTATACAGTATTAATATTGTTCTGGTTGTGTTCCTGCTCTGTATTGTAGATGATCTATGTTTTACTTTGTGACCCATTGTTTGGCGAATTGTTCCGTTTCTTTGCATTTAGGAGCATTTTGCAGATGGAATGCCGGTCTATATAATATTTCTGTAACAGGATGTGTGCTATTAAACATCCTGACAAATTCACCCAAGCTTGATTAATGTTCATAGGCCTATACCTTATTTTCAAAGTCTCGTTATTCCCGAATTGTTCATTCAGGTTGACCTGAATATGAACCTTTGTGAAATCGTCGTCCTATGCTAATGGCCTTCAGGGGTGATCCAAGACTTCTAAACTGAAGTTCCTTATTTTCGGTCGACATTTCACCAAAATAAACTAAGGATAAACTGGCCGCCGTGGTGAAAAATCGGCGACTGTGTCACTCGGCTAACACATCTCGGCCATTCAGTCATCTGTTTCTGAAATTCAACGAGAACACTACTACAGCTCATTCCATTTTAAGAAAACAGTATTGCTCTTATGATGACAGGGTTGCCATATCGAGCGGCTCTACTCAACACCATCACGGGAAAACGGCGGCACATAAATTTGTGAAATTGCGTATTTAAGTTCAAGACAAAAAGCGGAAGAAACTAAGCTACAAATTATTTTTACGAACGAAGGGGGACGGGGGGTAAACTATGGCACATAAAAAAAACCTCAACATTGAAGTGTAAGACAAATTAGGAGAGAAAATAGAAAAATAATTTTTATAGGCTCAAGGGATGACGGATGCATTTCATTGCATTTAATAAATTTATCCGGGCAATAAAGGCTAGAAAATAGACGCAACAAATATATACTGTAGATGACTCTACAAAATGTCACAGTATTAATGTTAAAGAAAGATATCACATACGTAAGCTTATCGCATGACTCTCACTCAACGCAAGACATTTACGCACTGATTTAAAACCTAAAAACACACATGCAACAAATGAATACTGTAGATGACTTCACTACTGAAGTTAGCTGCCGGCGGTTCACAGAGTGAGGGACTACACGAGGCTTGTACCAGAGCAACACAGAAGGAAAATGAAGGAAGGCAACGAAGCGATGGATGTTCCCGCCATTGTGCTTCCTCCCTAGAAATGTATTTATGAAATAGGAAATGTTACGTAGTTATTTTCATAACTCACGGGCAAAAATGCCTCATCTTTTTCTATCTATCTTTCATTATACATTACAAAGTACAGTATAATATCCCAAAATCACGAGGAATTATGGGTGTCTCAGAGATGGTGTGTTCACTGCTGCTACTACTACTAAAATGTTTTCATTCCTCCCCTGAAGGGGGAGGCGGGCCTCATAGATGGTAAAGCCGTCTCTCAGGCCGGGAGATTTGTTACGGTGAAGGAGATGCTCGGAGAAGGTGAGGGGGTTGGCGGCCGTGGCCTATACTAGGAACTGTGCTGGCATTCGCCTTAGTGCAGGAGAATGGAAAACCACGGAAAACCATTCTCAGGACAGCGGACGATTGGGGCCAGCCCTGTCCCGTCTTCCGAATGCAGAGGTGTAGAGTCACGGTAGAACCGTGGCCACCCCTCCTCTGCTCGGTTGTCCGGTCAGAGTGCGTAACTGTTGGACAGCGGACCAGCCGTGGCCACTTATGGGCCGAGACCCACTGTGCATCTACCGACCTATTCTCACTTCTTGTAGGTCCATAAGATCAATACTGTTTTCTTAACGTGGAATGAAATGGAGTGGAACGAGATGGAGGGATGCTGTCACATTTCTCCTTGCAAGTGGATACTGCATGTAACGCACATGTTTTAAAACTAGTTGAACACTCGTACTCACAACAGTCAGAGACGTCCGGCTCCGTGGCTAAATGGTTAGTCTGCTGGCCTTTGGTCACTGGGGTCCCGGGTTCGATTCCCGACCGAGTCGGGGATTTTAACTTCGTCTGTTTAATTTATCTGGCTCGGCGGCTGTGTTTGTGTTCGTCTTAAATGTATAAGTTCAGTTCCTCAGAGTCAGTTCATAATTAATAATCAGAAACATACAAAATTGTAGCTTGTCGTTAACACCGAAAGCCAAAATTCAGTTTAAAACAAAACAAAAACAGTCAGACACTTAGAACTCTCCGGGCAACTCTGTGTATACAAAAAGAAAAACGAATAGTAGGCCTACGGCATTCAGTGGGCAGTAACTTTCGAATCGCCTTGTATTGCAGCAAAACAAGACAGTAAATTGTTCTTCAATTTTGGAGCAGTACTTACATTGTTGATTGATATTCAGTGTGAAGTAAGCTTAATTGTGATTGGACCGGGCGAGTTGGCCGTGCGGTTAGGGCCGCGCAGTTGTGAGCTTGCATCCGGGAGATAGTGGGTTCGAATCCCACTGTCGGCATCCCTGAAGATGTTTTTCCGTGGTTTCTCATTTTCACACCAGGCAAATGCTGGGGCTGTACCTTAATTAAGGCCACGGCCGTTTCCTTCCAATTCCTAGCCCTTTCCTATCCCACCGTCGCCATAAAACCTATCTGTGTCGGTGCGACGCAAAGCCACTAGCAAAAGAAAATTGTGATTGGTATTTTTATGCGTGGGAGTGAAATGTGAGTAGTAGTTGTTGTTTCAGTTATCGGTTCACGAGATCAGTCCTGTTACGTTTCGTTCGTGGAGAAAATAAAGTGACCGGATCACCCACCTGTTACATCAAAAATGTTCGTTCAAGGTGCGGGTTCATTGTGCATTGAAAACCCACAGCCTGTTCCGAGTCATTCGACCGGGTCAGAAATGGATGAATAAAACCCCCATCTAGCGGCGAGGATAGAAATTGTGTCGGCTGCCGAAGCCTGTCGCACTCCTCTGGGGCAGTGATTAATGATTGACAGATGAAATGAAATGATATTGAAGAGTGCTGCTGGAATGAAAATTGACAGAGAAAACCGGAGTACCCTGAGAAAAACCTGTCCAGCACAAATCTCACCAGGAGTGACCGGGATTTTAACCACGGAACCCAGTGTTGAGAGACCGGCGAGTTGCCGCCTGAGCCACGGAAGCACTTTATTACGCATAGCCCTATAATCAATGGAAATAGAATGGGAATAGGGTATAATTCGCGGGCAGTGAATGGTCCGTCTTGGTGGTAGGCTTCAAACCTTGGATTTCGGAATGGTGCTACTCATCATTCTCCCGTGGCCGTATCTGCGAAGAAAAGTGTTGCGTCAATCAAACTTTTTTTTAAATATGCGAAAGTAGAGGATGTCACCCGAAAGGATAAAGCAAAATGCCTGTAAGTAATACAGTATAAGTATTTGGACTAAAATCGCTCAGCTAGCAAACCGGTTTGTGATTATGTAACTGCTGTATAAACTTATCAGTCAGTTATCAGTTGCCGACTAACAGTCTTGTCTGTTGAGCTTATACAGAGTTTCGGCTCCTGTCAACCTACCATCGTTCTAAAAAATATTTTCAAATGTCGTGGACATGAGCAAATAACCATGTGAAATAATAAGGAATTGCTAAAAATGTTAGACTCTCCAGATATTGCCAACGGCCGTAGCCGTGTTGAAACACCGGATCCCGTGAGATCTCCGAAGTTAAGCAACATTGGACGTGGTCAGGAGTTGGATGGGTTGCCACGCGCTGTTGGCGGGGGGTAAGGGAATGAAGGAGCGGAAGGGAACTGGCCACCCTACCGTACGTAAAACTCCGGCTCAGGAAGACCTCTGCGGAGGTTCGGACCTGCCTTCGGGCAGAATAACCCTTACCTTACCTCCAGATATTTGAACGCAAGACCTGCTGAAATGTAGCCAAAAAGATAGAAGAGACGAATGCAAAAGTGTAGTGTATTCTTCAGTCGATCTTGTGTCGCAGCGCTTGCCGTTACGGAATGTCTACCGTTTGACACATGTTGATCGGCGGAGTGTATGCAGACTCCTATAAACTTGTCAGGTGGAGAGCTCATGTATATCCCCAGAAATGTGAATCATCCCAGCTGTAAGTTTTAAAATGTTTTACATTGCATTCTCTAACCAATGGGCAGTATGTCCCTGTGTATTTCTGTTTATTGCCGAACAACACCCGGACTTACCGAAGTTTTCTAATATCGAGTAATTGTGTGTTAGACATGGCTTGACGTCAGAACCAGTAACAGGGATAGTAGAATTTGAGGAAGCTATACACAAAGCCTTATCGAACGTGTGGCCGTGGTAGCGAATAAGAGGGTACTATAACCACCCGTGTTGGTACTGTACATGAAAATTTAGCGACTGGGACTTAGTACATTTTATTGCTAGAGAAACAGAGGTTGCAAAATTCTAAATTTCTTGGTTTGTCGTTTTTGCTCGCAGAAGATGTATCTGATTGTTTCGTCTTTGATTTCATGTCTTTTCGTCTTTGAATTCATGACCATTAAATCCCAAACTGGAGAGTCTGAGAATATTGTATTTGACGGAGAACTGCATAAGTGAAGATAGCATTTTTCATACAAGTTCGTGGACTCTGGTCTCAACAACAGTGACTTAAGGTACCATTATTGCGTGCGAATCTTTCCGTGCTAAGCTTAATAACGAATTCATTCAGTCATTCTAATGTTTATATATTTCTAGATGTCTTTAAAAAACTGCAACTTGACACGCATATTAAAATGAGAACTTTCCACAGATTAGCCCTCCTTAGACGATCGTCTCATCTGAAAAAGAAATATGACGTGATAAAAAAAAAGTTGAAACATATGAAAGGAATACCGCATCTCTATTCTTATATGTGAAAATATTTTATTACAAAAAGCAAAGGGGGAACTGAAATTAATATTTTAATGTTTTAATGTTTTATTCTACGACGACAGAGGTGTACAAAATGTTGAACCATGGGTAAGGTGCCAGGTATGCCCGGCTCCATGGCTAAATGGTTAGTGTGCTGGTCTTTGTTTCAAGGGTTCCGGGTTCGATTCCCGGCCGGGTCTGGGATATTAACCCTAACTGGGTTGTGTGCCCTCTTCAGCATTCGAATTCGTCACAGCTAGGGCACCATTCTCACAGACGCGCAGGTCGCGTATAGGCGTCATTTCGAAAATCTGCACCAGGCCTTTCCGAAGACCACATGTCATTATTATTATTATTATTATTATTATTATTATTATTATTATTATTATTATTATTATTATTATTATAGTACTGGCATGTTATCGTCAACCTAATGTACCCTACCTCCGTTTACATTAGGTTTGTATGTAGTAGCTCGTGAGATTTCCACATATTACGCTGATTCAGTGCCATGAGGGGACCATTTCCAAGAATTTCGCCTGTTGGTGAATAAGTTTGCCACGAACAAAATTGGCAGTTTGTCACTTGGCCATGTTGCCTGTGGAAACAGTGTATTACACCTGAAATTACGAGGTTTTTTAGCAGCAAATGGAAAATAGCGGTTCTTGAACTTAAATCCTGCCTAGATCCGTATCTCTTTTTTTTTTTTGTTTTGATAGAGTGCACCATATATTCTAGTATAGGCTAGACAAAGTTTGTTACATTCATTTATCTGTCTCTCTCGGTCTCGTCCTTAGCTATGCCAGCATGAAAAGAAAAGAAGTAAGGGAAGCTGCAGAAAACTACCTCCTCATTTCCCTGGTACAACTCTTCAGTAACGTGTAGGCTATCTGTGGGAACTGATACTGGATCTCTTTGCAGGATGAGGACTAAACATACACACAGCCGTAAATAATTAATGCATTCTTTATACACATAGAACAAGCTGGTACCAGGATTAAAGCAGTTTCCCTGAGCGAACAGGGTGTAGATATTTTATAATAAGAGATTTACAAATACGGTTTAATACTGTTGAATTGATAAACGTGTTGTTTTAAACCGTTTAAAATCCTGTAAGAATGGTAGGAATGGTTCTTTTTATACCGGTTGTCACGCAACGTGCTATACCATGCAGCAACATGTACTGCATAAGCATCAGGGGCTATCATACTGAATGAACGAAATTAATCTAGAAACATGTAGAAACAAGGTCACAGGTATATATAAAGCTAGACCGTGCTGACACGCATCAGTTTACGCTGAGGCTGAGCTATCTTCCGCAATCAAACCGAATAGTTTAGTTAGTGTAATGCGTCCTCGATCAGAGGTGTGGAATCTATTCGATTTAAGACGAGTTGATGGTAAGAGAGAGGCAACATGTAAATATTGTAAAACTAAATATCATAATGCCCTGGCTTCACGATTAAAAGAACATCTCATCAGATGTGACCTTTGCCCCCAGTCTGTTAAACGGGTAGCTTCGGATGATGCATCATAAGCAAAAAGAAGAAAAAGAAAAAACGAGTATGTCAGAAAGTAATGGGCTTCAGAATAATGAAGTATTAACGACAGCGTTTTCATATACGCTGTCATCCATGCCTTCTGGATCGTCTCTCAGTAAACAACTTACGACAGATTCACCACAAACCCTCTTGATCCGGGCATAAAGATACCCATCGATCAGCTGATAGTGACATTGACGAAGCTTTTGCTAGGGCTATACCCATATGCTTCAGCTGCTCCACTACCTATGCTGAATTTGAAATATTGACGGGAAGCATTTCAGAAAATACGGCCTGGCTATGAGCCTTCTGGTCTTAATGAAATTTCTGTTCCTAATATTCAAAGTACGCTTTACACACAATATTGTGTTACATATCGAATAATAACGTATTTCTATATTTTGGACTACGGGATGTATTTATGAAATAAAAACACCCATTGTAACCGTTTTTAGGTGTTATTCTTTGCGCGGATTGGAATTGCCAATCTAACCAATTACACCAATTTTACCTGATATTAAACGGTTTAAAACCAAGGTTGTCGTATTTTACCAAATATACCTGACTGGTTTTAAACATCGTCTCAACTCTAGTTATAATCCATCGTGCTGCGTGTATGATTAGTAGTTATATCTAGATGTAGGACCTCATGAATTGGTCTGCATTGTAATTAACTACGGATAACTACACTCGAATTTTCTATTCACACTTCTAAATTCATGTTCGTAGAATACGTTTAATCGTCCCAGGTGGCGGATAGGGGGGTCCTAATCGGCTTGCCGGCGGCCTTGAGGGAAATAAAATACCTCTCGCGGACCAAACACACAACCCCCTGTGGGTGGGGGCGCAGACGGAGAATACACTCACGGTATCCCCTGCCTGTCGTAAGAGGCGAGTAAAAGGGGCGACCAAGGGATGATTGTATTAGAACCATTAAGCTACTTGTGATAAGTACCACCACGCGGGGAACACCATGGGTCGCTTTTACTTGCGCGTAGTACCACTATGTTAGGTACCAAATAGGTTTGAGATTAGTAGCAACAGAGTGCGTTGCCGGCTTCTACAGTACCTGTAATTAGTACCACTTTAGGAGCGACGCCGTGGGTGAGCGACACCATGGTTCTGGCTTGCCTATGATTAGTACCCACTATATGATGAACACCACGGGATAGTGCGGGTTTATGTGGTTATTACACGTATGTGATGAACGCCATAGGTTTGCGTTGCCTGTAAATGGCGCCGCAATGTGCGAAACACCAAAACTCTGTATTCCATGTGCGAATTTCATTATCTGTGAATAGTACCATACTGTGTGGAATGCCGCAAGTCTACGCTACTTTTGATTAGTACCGCAACATGACAGATACCATGGTTCTACTTTCCTAGCGATAAGTACCATTATGAGGGGCCGATGACTTGGATTTTGGACCCCCTTAGCCTAAAAGCATCATCGATTCAGTATTATGCTATAGACGCAGTACCTTGGTCAGTAATACTATTGTTTCACGTCAGTTTCTGTGAAAGTGAGGCATTGCGGGTCGGATCCACTGATTGTTTTAACTTCATATCCATCCACTCATTCTTCGTCCTCACGTTTTGAATTCTGGTCAGTGGAGGTTTTTGGACTTTAATTTGTAATTCCATTTAGTCTCATTTCGTACCATTAGGGGCCGATGACCTAGATGTTAGGCCCCTTTAAACAACAAGCACCATCATCACCAATAAACGCAGTTGTAATACGACAACGTGAACCAAAATAGGGTTAAAATTTCACCTATTTGTCTGAAATGTGCAATTTATACGATAACCTGAGAGGCCTATATGCAAGTAGATAGGCAAAGTATGTTCATACACAATGGGTGCTGAATGCATTTTCCCACGGTTTTGGAGAGAAATTGGAATGTTTGCTGAGTCACCATTTTTTCTGGTGCAGGTAAGGTTACTGAGCTCTAGGTGAGATTAGGACGCCATTATCACGTCTTGACCTTACTAACGAGCGCTAACCGAAATTCACAGGCTCCCCAAGGAAGCGCCCTATCCGTCAGGTGACCTGTAGGTGAAATTAGGACGTCATCATGACGTCTTAACCTAACTTAACCTACGGCCTCTGGGCTAATCTTACACAGGCTCGCTCTGGAAAAGTCCTATCGATCAGGTTAGTGACCGAGGTTCGGGAGAAAGGGTTCTTCCCCCTGGGCATTCTCCCGACCCAAGAAGCTTTTTGGGTGGGGGTGGGGAGGGGAAACCCGCTCCGCCGCGTGACGATCAGCGCAAATTAACATCTCCTCCGACATGCTGTTCTCAGAAGAAAGACAGCACGGATGATTTACTATGGAATTATCGGCCTGCCCCCATGTCAAAAATGCTTCCAGGCAGATTAGGTATTGGGTTGCGTGGTACTGCAGGTTGGTAGTAAGGACCAGGAAAAAACACACAGGTGGAAATAGAAAGTTGCCTACAGGTAAAACCTGGCATTTTATACATAGCATATGCAAGGATGTGGGCTGGAAGATTCCAGAGGTAGTGTTAGTTAGGAATATGTACTATGCAATCATAACCATTTTCCTAGCATTTATCAGTTATTAATAGGATCAGTCAGTCTTGTCATTGCTAGGTTTGAGCTCTGGTCCACTATCGTCCGGGCTTTGGGAACACAGGATTGTTCTACTATCCTGCAGGCAGCGATCCCTGGTGCAAGTCTCCACTTGTGGAGAAGGGGGATTAAGTGCCAAGCCTTACGTGAGGTAAAGGGGCTTTCATCTTCCGCCTGTCGCCGTCCCGTTCTTGCGGTGGTGGCATACGCATGGGTGATTATGTACATTTTCTAGAGCGCGGGTTGGCTTATCCTGGTAGGGTGCGCTCCAATGTCACTGTCGCGGAGCTTTGAGGCGAATTGATGCGTCCGTTATCATCCAGCTATGCTGTCTTCGTCGAGGGGTACTTCTATCAATCCTCTATTCGCTTGCGTCCCTTAGAGATGAAGAGAGCTGTAACATATAAATCATACATACATACATACATACATACATACATTTTTAGGTGTGTACATTTTGATGTATTGTGTACAGTGTGTTAATGGTCAGCTTAGGAGTGGATTGGTTCATGGTGTGGGTTACTGTAGTCACGTTCTAGTTCGTAAACCATGGGCAACGGCTGAGTGGCCTAGTAAGTGGTCCTGAGAGTCGGGATACCAGTTGCTATGGAATGGGAGTGGGCATCTCGGACATATTCTGAGTCATGGCCTTCCTTGTGCTCAGGCGGCTTGGACTACACAATTCACCGGTGGTCCATAAACCCGTTAGAGGAGAGATCCTCACTTGGACTATGTGCAAGTAGGGTGGCATCCTGCTTCACGAATTTACCGAGCTCAGAACATTTTAAGCAAGCCTCGGACCTATGGGAGTAACGGAGTCCCACTCCCATTTAACAGGCGAGGGACTCCTTGGAAACAACTTGGCGAACGAAATGGAATTCGATGGGGAGCTATCAATATTAATGGGTCTTATGGAAGAAAGAAGGTAGAACTGGCTGAGTCAGCAAAGAGGTTGCATCTGGATGTGCTAGGAGTAAGTGATATTCGGGTAAGGGCAGATAACGAGGAAGCGATAGGAGAATATAAAGTGTACTTGACGGGTGTTAGGAAGGGAAGGGCAGAGTCTGGGGTAGGGCTCTTTATCAGGAATACCATTGCCCGCAACATAGTTTCTGTTAGGCACGTAAATGAGCGAATGATGAAGGTAGATTTGTCAGTTGGAGGAATTAGAACGAGAATTGTCTCAGTGTATTCACCATGTGAGGGTGCAGATGAGGATGAAGTTGACAAGTTTTATGAAGCATTGAGTGACATCGTGGTCAGGGTCAACAGCAAGGATAGAATAGTGCTAATGGGCGACTTCAATGCGAGAGTTGGGAATAGAACTGAAGGATACGAAAGGGTGATGTGGGGAAGATATGGAAGTTAATGGGAATGGGAAGCGTTTGCTGGACTTCTGTGCTAGTATGGGTTTAGCAGTTACGAATACATTCTTCAAGCATAAGGCTATTCACCGCTACACGTGGGAGGCTAGGGGTACCAGATCCATAATAGACTATATCTAACCGACTTCGAATTCAGGAAATCTGTTAGGAATGTACGAGTTTTCCGGGGATTTTTCGATGATACAGACCACTATCTGATCTGCAGTGAACTAAGTATATCTAGGCCTAGGGTGGAGAAAATGAAATCTGTCTGCAAACGAATAAGGGTAGAAAATCTCCAGGTCGAGGAAATTAGAAGTACATGGATATGATTAGTGAGAAATTTCGAACAGTGGACAGTAAGCAGGTTCAGGATATAGAAAGTGAACGGGTGGCATACAGGGATGCTATAGTAGAAACAGCAAGGGAATGCCTAGGAACAACTGTGTGTAAAGATGGGAAAAAGGGAACATCTTGGTGGAATGATGAAGTGAGAGCAGCTTGTAAACGTAAAAAGAAGGCTTGTCAGAAATGGCCCCAAGCAAGGGCCGAGGCAGACGGGGATTTGTACGTAGATGAAAGAAACAGAGCGAAACAAATATTTGTTGGTGAATCCAAAACGAAGTCGTGGGAAGATTTTGGTAATAACCTGGAAAGGCTAGGTCAAGCAGCATGGGAACCTTTCTGGACAGTAATAAAGAATCTTAGGAAGGGAGGGAAAAAGGAAATGAGCAGTGTTTTGAGTAATTCAGGTGAACTCATAATAGATCCCAAGGAATCACTGGACAGGTGGAGGGAATATTTTGAACATCTTCTCAATGTAAAAGGAAATCATCCTGGTGGTGTTGCGAACAGCCAAGCTCATGAGGAGGAGGAAAATGATGTTGGTGAAATTACGCTTGAGGAAGTGGAAAGGATGATAAATAAACTCCATTGTCATAAAGCAGCGGGAATAGATGAAATTAGACCTGAAATGGTGAAGTATAGTGGGAAGGCAGGGATGAAATGGCTTCATGGACTAGTAAAATTAGCATTGAGTGTTGGTAAGGTACCTTCAGATTGGACAAGAGCAGTAATTGCACCTATCTACAAGCAACGGAACGGGAAGGATGGCAACAACTATCGAGGTATCTCATTTATTAGTGTACCAGGCAAAGTATTCACTGGCATCTTGAGAGGGTGCGATCAGTCGTTGAGAGGAAGTTGGGGTGAAAACCAGTGTGGTTTCAGACCACAGAGAGGCTGTCAGGATCAGCTTTTCAGTATGCGCCAGATAATTGAAAAATGCTATGAGAGGAATAGGCAGTTGGGTTCGTTTCGTAGATCTAGAGAAAGCATATGACAGGGTACCGAGGGAAAAGATGTTTGCTATACTGGGGGACTATGGAATTAAAGGTAGATAATTAAAATCAATCAAAGGCATTTATGTTGACAATTGGGCTTCAGTGAGAATTGATGGTAGAATGAGTTCTTGGTTCAGGGTACTTACAGGGGTTAGACAGGGCTGTAATCTTTCACCTTTGCTGTTCGTAGTTTACATGGATTATCTGCTGAAAGATATAAAATGGCAGGGAGGGATTCAGTTAGGTGGAAATGTAGTAAGCAGTCTGCCCTATGCTGACGACTTGGTCTTAATGGCAGATTGTGCCGAAAGCCTGCAGTCTAATATCTTGGAACTTGAAAAGAGGTGCAATGAATATGGTATGAAATCAGCATCTCGAAGACTAAATTGATGTCAGTAGGTAAGAAATTCAACAGAATTGAATGTCAGATTGGTGATTCTAAGCTAGAACAGGTCGGTAATTTCAAGTATTTAGGTTGTGTGTTCTCCCAGGATGGTAATATAGTAAGTGAGATTGAATCAAGGTGTCGTAAAGCTAATGCAGTGAGCTCGCAGTTGCGATCAACAGTATACTGTAAGAAGGAAGTCAGCTCCCAGACGAAACTATCTTTACATCGGTCTGTTTTCAGACCAACTTTGCTTTACGGGAGCGAAACCTGGGTGGACTCAGGATATATTATTCATAAGTTAGAAGTAACAGACATGAAAGTAGCGAGAATGATTGCTGGTACAAACAGGTGGTAACAATGGCAGGAGGGTACTCGGAATGAGGAGATAAAGGCTAATTTAGGAATGAACTCGATGGATGAAGCTGTACGCATAAACCGGCTTCGGTGGTGGTGTCATGTGAGGCGAATGAAGGAGGATAGGTTACCTAGGAGAATAATGGAGTCTGTTATGGAGGGTAAGAGAAGTAGAGGTAGACCAAGACGACGATGGTTAGACTCGGTTTTTAACGATTTAAAGATAAGAGGTGTAGAACTAAATGAGACCACAACACTAGTTGCAAATCGAGGATTGTGGCGACGTTTGGTAAATTCACAGAGGCTTGCAGACTGAACGCTGAAAGGCATAACAGTCTATAATGATTTTGTGTGTGTGTGTGTGTGTGTGTGTGTGTGTGTGTGTGTGTGTGTGTGTGTGTGTGTGTGTGTGTGTGTGTGTGTGTGTGTGTGTGTGTGTGTGTGTGTGTGTGTGTGTGTGTGTGTGTGTGTGTGTGTGTGTGTGTGTGTGTGTGTGTGTGTGTGTGTGTGTGTGTGTGTGTGTGTGTAGTCGTCTTGGGGCCTGTTGCCTCCTAACCCTGTGGCTGAACAGTATATGTTTTTGGTGTGGGTTATTTCTTGTAAAGATTGACGTCGTAGCGTCCAATGCCACTTGCTAGTGGGTTGATCTTATTGCTCCATGACTCCATGTACATTCGAAATGTTTGTTTTCGGATTTGGTACAGTTTCCGTAGCAGTGTATCGGATGGAAGTTTAGCCACTGCTCGTAGGCGTTTGTGTTGAATTATTTCCAGTTTATCCAGGTTTGTTGTGACAGTGTAATCCTACGCTGGGGCTGCGTACATGATAATTGACCTAATCGGTTCAGTGTTGGATAAAACTGAAAGTGTCAAGCTGCTAGAGAGACTGATTCACAATAGAATCTCCTCAGCCATCAACAAGGTTGTCCCTATAGAACAAGCTGGATTTAGACCAGGGAGAGGATGTGAGGAACAGGTGCTAGCAGTAGCAACTAGTATCGAAAATGGCTTTGAGAAGAAGTTGATAAGCATGGGTGTCTTCTTAGATCTAACTGCTGCTTATGATACCGTTTGGTATGACAAACTGATGCTCAAATTCCTTAGTGTCATACCTTGTCGGAAACTAACCACTCTAGTAGGCAGTATGCTGAGCAGTAGGTAATTCCAAGTGTTTTCAGAAAACTCTACAAGTAGGGTGCATAAAATAAATGACGGGCTCCCACAGGAACCTGTGCTGGCTCCACCCCTTTTTTAATTTGTACACATACGATCTTCCAAGTACAAAGTCCAAGAAATTTATTTACGCTGATGATATTGCCTTGATAGCCCAGGACCAAGGCTTCCCCGAAGCTGAAGCAACATTAACATCAGATCTAAAGATATTGGATGAATACTTCGAACATAATTCTCTTCGGCCGAATCCTCAAAAGACTGTTGTATCAACTTTCCATCTGCGGAACAAACATGCAAATTACAGTCCTACAGTCAGTTTCAGAAATGAGATTCTCCAATAGTGCAGTAACCCTAAATACCTAGGGGTGACCCTAGACAGATCACTGACATACAAAATGCATCTCAAGAATGTAGTAGCTAATTTTTTTTTTTGCTAGTGGCTTTACGTCGCACCGACACAGATAGGTCTTATTGCGACGATGGGATAGGAAAGGCCTAGGAGTTGGAAGGAATCGGCCGTGGCCTTAATTAAGGTACAGCCCCAGCATTTGCCTGGTGTGGAAATGGGAAACCACGGAAAACCATCTTCAGGGCTGCCGATAGTGGGATTCGAACCTACTATCTCCCGGATGCAAGCTCACAGCCGCGCGCCTCTACACGCACGGCCAACTCGCCCGGTGTAGCTAAAATTAAAACCCGGAACACCATATTACAGAAGTTAACAGGGACCACCTGGGGTGCCAATGCATCAGTCCTTGGATCTACAGCTCTGGCTCTTTCGTACTCATTTGCAGAATACTGCTGTTCTACATGGTTAAACAGTGCTAACACTAAAATAATCAATCAACCAAGCAATGCGCCTCATCACAGGATGTATTCGATCTACTAACACGCACTGGCTATCGGTTCTAAGTAACATTCCACCCCCACCCCTAAGAAGATGTCAGTCATTGCTGAACTCGTGGAAGGAAATTGGAAACAACCCACCGTTACCAATATATTCAGGTTGTCCAGTATTATTACCGCAGCGATTAAAGTCCAGACAACCATCGTGGCGAACAGCAATCAATCGGCAAGACAATCACTTCAAAATACTAGATGCATGGAACAATCAGTGGCAGAACCAAAACTCCCTGACACATCGTTACTTAATTAAAACTCCTTGGGAGCAACCCGCAGGCTTTCATTCACCTCGACGACAGTGGTGTGTACTGAGTAGGATAAGGACTGGCCAGCGAAGATGCGGAGCAATACTGAACAAGTGAGGATGGAAGTCCTCTTCTCATTGCGACTGTGGTGAAGAACGGCAAATCATGGATCAAATAGTACTCGAATGCCCCCTCAGAGCGTTTAGAGGCTCAATGAAAGATTTCCGCAACCTAACACAAGAAGCCGTTGAGTGGATTAACCATGTGGACAGAGTATTGTGAATATTTTATGAACTTGAGAGTGTGTGTTTATGTGTGTATTTTTTATACATATTTTGTAAATAGCTGGTATTCCTCCCTTCATCATACGATAAATAAATAAATAAATAGTCGTAGGAGGGTCTTACGATGTATACATTTTATGTTGTGAAGCATGGTGTTTCTTTTCTAGGACTACCCCTAGGTATTTAGCTTTATCATGCCATGCTGTTTGTTGATTGAATAGCGTGAACGATTTTATAATGGCTGGGCTGTGCGTACGTCTTTTCTTCTTTGTGAACATCACAGTTTGGCACTCATCAGCATTAACCTTTATGCGCCACTTTATTAGCCATGGCTCGAGTGTGTGTAGTGCTACCTGTAGCTTGTTTCGTGTCGTCATGAGCTGAGGGTGTTGCACTGTTATTGATGTATCGTCGGCATAGAGGTGCATGGTAAGGTGTTCAGCTGTCGGCATATCGTTTGTAAATAGGACGAAGAGGATCGGGTCTATTAATGAACCTTGGGCTGTGCCCACTCCGATCCTTCACGTGCTTGACAGAATGTTATGTACACCTACTTGGAACTCTCGGCCCTCCAGATATGATTTGAGTAGTCTGATATATCCTGGATGGAACTCTTAGTCTATTAGTTTCAAGCCTTCGTGCCATACTTTGTCGAATGCCTTCTGGATATCTAGAAGAACCGTGCCTTTGTCTCTTTGCTTATTAAAGCCGAGGGCTGCTTTTTCATTGAATCGCGTGGGCAGTTGTGTGGAGCACTGTCCGTTCCTAAATCTGAATTGCTCGTTGCGGATGATTCCTCTTTCCTAGATATGTCCAGTTAGCCTCTTCAGCATTATTTTCTCGAATACTTTGCTGAGGGCATGCAGGAGACTCATTGGTCTGCAGTTATTTGGATCCGATTTGTCTTAGCCTGGTTTCCCAAATACTAGAATTCTGGCCCTTTTGCACTACTCGGGTTAGTATTGAAGCCTGAGCATTGCATTGAATATGCTTGTGAGTAATATGAGGGCTTTTTGGGTTAGGTTCTTTACTATTATATTTTGAATCTCGTTTGGGTCGGGGCTTTCTTCGGGTTAAGAAGATCATTGATCCACTTAATATCGTGTATGTTTGTTTTCATGATGATGATGATGATGATGATGATGATGATGATGCTTGTTGTTTAAAGGGCCTAACATCTAGGTCATTGGCCCCTAGTTATTTTCTTAACCTCGGGTTTAGGTGCATTAGCGATTAATTCCTCTACCTTTGCTTCTATTCGTCTTGTGAAGGCAGGGTGGTACTGTTCCTCACCTACGGGTCACCTGACCGGTAGGGCTTCTCCATGGGGAGCCTGTGAGTTTCGGTTAGCGCTCGTATGTAAGGTTAGGACGTCATTATGACGTCCGTGACCTCCAGTGACCCTGCCTGCACCAGAAGAATGCTGACTAAGCAAAAATTCAAATTTCCCGCCCAAACTGTGGGGAAAATTCTGATTTCGTACCCATTGTGTTTGAACATACTTTGCCTAACTTCTTATGCAGATGTGGATTTTTCTTACAAGTGCTTATCAGTTTTAACCGGACGATTTGGTCGTGCGGTTACGGGCGCGCGGCTGTGTGCTTGCATCCGGGAGATAGTGGGTTCGAACCCTACTGTCGGCAGCCGTGAAGATGGTTTTCCGTGGTTTCCTATTTTCACACCAGGCAAATGCTGGGGCTGTACCTTAATGAAGGCCACGGCTGCTTCCTTACTTTATTTTGTTATTTACATATGCAAGTAGAGATGAATAATAATAATAATAATAATAATAATAGTACTCTACCCCACACAAAATTAGACACCATCGTTATTGATTTGGCCAGCCTGAAAGTGCATTTAAAATATTTTTAATATTTCATAGTAACATGATTGAAGGATCGTCTCCTCTGCTGAAGGCGAAACATTGTTGATCGACTGTAAAAGGTTCATGAAAGGGCCCATTTTAGTTTTACATTACGAGACCATACACTAGAAACGTTTGTTTTAATATTATTGTAACGGTAGGCACTAGACCGAGCGAATTGGCTACGTTCTTTGGGTCGCGTAGCTAGTGCGTTCGAAGCCCGCTGTTGGCAGTCCGTCGTTTGCCATTTTCACACCAGGTAAATGCTGGGGCTGTACCTTAAGACCACAGTCGCTTCCTTTCCTGTCCTAGCCCTTTCCTATACCATCGTCGCTATTAAGACCTGTCGGTGCGACGTAAAACAAATATTAAAAAAGGGAAAAGATGCACTAATGGAGACAAATAGGAATCTTGTGAATAATACTTGAAGTGTCTGTTTCTTGGGAAATGCTTAGAACACACTTTTTTCGATGCAAGTAATAGATAAAATATTCATCAAAGGCATAATTTTTGAGGGGATTTCGCATTCACTATCTTTGGAGACTTACGATTGTGTTCAGGAAGTTTGAAATGCATGGTCATTGAAACTTGAATTTCAGGGTCTCCTCAAGTCTGTTTAGGCATTGACATATTTTTAAACTCGGGTGTTACCTTACAAGTTTATTATACTAATATGATCATTTTTATTATTTTACCCCAGTTGATATAGGGGATCCTCATCGAAATCTTCAAAATGCTTCGACAATAACTCTTCCTGTATTACGTTGTTATTTTTCGGATGGTGGTAGATTACTGTGTTTAAAAGCCTGGCTCTAACCCAATTCTGTATATATTCCTGTCTTTATAAATATGCCAGTTTTAATTCTGTTGTGGTTTACCTTGGTTTGTATGTCATTTAGTACAGGACGTGGAATTTTCGTATCGTTGCGTTTTGAAAGGAATACATTAATTGTTTTTAAAAAAGGAATAAGCATATCCTGTAAAACACTAGTCGGATCATGGATTGATTAGTGTTGTGCTAATCTCATATCTCTTTTAAACTATTATATATTACTAGTAATGGCATTGTTGATTAAGCAGTGCCGATGGTAAGTGAAATCTGTACCTGCTCAGCGGCCGTGACATGCTAGCGAGTTTGACATGACTGGCATATTGACGTTGAGTTACCACATCAGCTCTCTCCCAACCAACGTGTATTAGGCTCTAAACGTGATACAATGGACTGTGCGTTCGCCAACCGTGAGCTAAATAATTAAAATAAATATCATCATAAGGAGCCCAGAGCGTGAGCAGTTCCGTTATAGGCTTAGTTTTACTGTGGGGAACGAAGCAGTAAGTTGATATGACCATTCTTCACCCACTGTTGTTTCCTGTTTCGGTTAAATGCCTTCTAAATACATTTTGAAAATACGAGCAGTAGACATGAATGTCACGTATTATTTTCAGTTTTATATTTCTATCAATCTCTGCGCAAGTTACCTTCATTAGCATGTGCTAATTGTGAAGTTTCATTCCTGTAATGTAGACTCCTTTTAAAAATTAATTTCATATTTGAGATGTTTCATTCCTTTTTTAATCGTTTTTTGAGTTCCATGACATTTCAAGTATAATCCATTAAAAGGTCATAGTGAATCTGTAACGTGTGTGGACTAGTTAATGCCATAACTACTCCATTGTATCGGGTCATTAATTTAAAGAATAAAATGTAGCGTGCAGCGTCTATTGTAATAAATACGGGCATTGTTTAACAACGTAATATGAAGTGCTCTGAATACAAGTGATGGTTTTCTCTGATGATAAACGCACCTTATTCTACTTCCGACGGAAATTCTCAATAATTAATTCCTTAACTGTCGCACAAATTCTAATATGCTTAAAATCTGTTCCGAACGGGAAACTTCCTGTATCGATCTCAACTATGTCCATAGTTTAACTAAAACGTGGTTCCTCTTAATTGTAACAGTAAGTCCATTTTGAAAATACAGGCAGTGGACATGAATGGAATATATTTTTCAGGTTTGTATTCCTATCAGCCTCTGCACAAGTTATATTCATTAGCTTAATCATATGTAATAATTGTGAAGTTTCATTCAGGTAATGTAGACATTATCAAACGTAGTGGTGATATCTTATTTCTCGTTTCGGGGTTCCTTTTATCAGTCTTAATTATTGACCATTGCATACAGACACAACAAATGCATGCATACATACATACATACATTACATTACATTACATACATACATACATCTTCATTATAGACCGTTATGACTTTCAGCATTCAGTCTGCTAATAAATACACTAAGCGCCTTCACACTTTATTTACTACTAGCTTTTTGGCCACGTTTAATTCTGTGCTTCTTATTTTTTAAATCCTTAAAAACAACTGACTGTCTGACCATCGTCGGCTTGGTCTCCCTCTGCTTCTCTTATCCTCCACGCCCAAGCTCATTATTATCCTAGATAACCTCTCCTCCATTCGCCTCGCCTCGCATGACCTCACCACCGAAGCCGGTTTATACGCTCAGCTTCATCCATCGAATTCATTTCTAACTTAGCTTTA
Organism: Anabrus simplex; assembly: GCF_040414725.1. Lineage (NCBI taxonomy): Eukaryota > Metazoa > Arthropoda > Insecta > Orthoptera > Tettigoniidae > Anabrus > Anabrus simplex. The sequence goes on from NC_090266.1 coordinate 281,760,791, forward strand.
CCTCCTCATTGCGCAGTTTAGTTTCTTCACACACACGAGCTGAAGACCTAAGAATAGTATACCATTAGGGAACCCGGGGTAATTAGAACATTATCATATAAATACCAAAAAGTATCTAATGATATTTCTGCATTCCCACGCATTATAGTGTGTTACTCAATTTGTGCAGGTGTTTTTTCTAATCACCCTATCAGTTTTGTATTTTATTTTCCTACATATGGTATTTATATGATAATGTTCTGATTACCCCATGTTCTAATTACCCCGGGTTCCCCTACTACCATCCTTATCGAATTTTCATATCCAATGTCTGAATGCTTTTTTAATGGGTTGGTTTATGTACAGAAATCGTTATTTCTCTGATTCCAAACTAGCCAACCATTGAGTAATCTCTTGTGCCGGATTGGGGCTAGGGTTGTGAGAGGTCATTCAATTCGGATGGCCGTGCAGTACAGGGACCCCATTCATAGCGCGGATATAAAGACCCTCTTTTCTGTACGTTTGGTTTCTTTTCTTCGCTGATTCTTCGACATTTCCATTTGTTTTGATGATTTAACACATTGACATTGCCTTAGAATTGATTGTGCGTTAACCATATCAATACAATGTACAGTCCAGTATATACAATCGTGAGCCTCCTCCCTTTTCGATGCTGGTGACTGGCGTACGAACGAAGTCGCTTGTTTCCCAGCCCTTAATCTGTTTGGGTTTGTATTAGTGTTTCTAATGTGTACATTCCATTCCGATTGGTCAGCTTCAGTAGCTCAGTAAACATGGCCTTGAAAGGTCTGTTATGCTGCCACCGTAAATTTTCCGGTCGACCTTTTGGAGAGGTTTACTGCGACCTCAGTTGCTTTGTCGCTCCTGTATTGGAATAGGCCCCTAACAGTCTCTTATTGCTATGGTTACATCAAGAGCGCCCGTCTTGTGAAGAGGCAGTGGGAATTCTGTTGAGTATCGTACAGTAATGGAATCGGGAACTGTCTTCCTTAACTTCACATTCAGTGATGTATCACACCGCCCCGAACGCTTTTCCTATGCCAAATAATTAAGTTTCCTCTTGTGGTTGTTTCTTATTCATGTTAATAAGATACTGATAGTACTGGTATGAGAGACTAAAGTGAAGTTTTCAGACAAGACCTTAAAACCTGGTAAAAGTCTTGAGACAGGAATAATCAGCAAATATGGTATAATCATATAAATTATTCTCACATTAACAAACATGATTCGGTATATACACTTTTAATCCCTCCCCTATGAATTACTCAGAAAAATACTCAATAGTTCCCATTCACATCCAAGTTACTTCCTATTGCTTCCTAATCCTAATAAACGGATTACGCATCAAAACTGGCTTAATCTGGCTGATATTTTTGGTGTGGTTACAAGTTTGATTTAAAATCTTTGCATTTTCAATATTAGTAACTAGGCCATGTCTTGAAATTCACTGCGAAGTATACATTCTAATTCTATTTAGCGCTTGTCAGAATATAACAGTGCAGTACTTGCTGTAAAACCGAGCGATTTGGCCGTGCTGTTAGGGGCGCGCATCTGTGAGCTTGCATTCGGGATATAGTGGGTTCGAACCCTACTGAAGATGGTTTTCCGTGGTTTCCTATTTTCACACCAGGCAAATGCTGGGGCTGTGCCTTAAGGCCACGGCCGCTTCCTTCCCGCCCCTAGCCCTTTACTATCACATCGTCACCGTAAGAGCTGTCTCTGTCGGTGCAACGTAAAGCAACTTGTAACAAGAACAACAACAACAACAACAAAAACACCTTTCTGTAAAAGCGATACTGAGGCGCTTACTTACACCTTCAGTGTTGTCTTTTCTGTAGTATTTAAAATAGCCTAAAGTCGTCTAAGCCAAACTTTCAGGTCACATTTCTCACACGTAAATGATGAAAATATGTTGTGTGGACATGGGTCCGAAAACGCTTAATTTCCATGTTAGAACTTATTATCGACAATTCTTAATACTGTAGTATATTAATAACGGGAAACACTCAGGAACAGAACGTACCAGCATACCACATGAAACTCTTTTTTATATGAAATTTTCAAAACGCCCTCCGTAAGCATTGAATCCCGGATGCGCTGATGTATCCCTGTGTTTAAATCTTCGTTGACGAAGTATCTCTCGTGCAGTCATGAGTGTCACGCTGCAGCAGACAGCCTTTTCTAGCTCGTCCCAAACACTTGTTTTGAAAACCGGTGACTCGATTGGATACTGATAGTGAGAATAACAACATACCGGCTGTGTGTTGGGAAAATGCTAATTCGCAGCACATATCATAAAGAGCGGGAATTATTTGATGACAGAACCTTACCAGTCAAACTTCTAATCTGAAATATTTCACATGGTAGTTTTCGCGGGTCCGACGACGATATATTTAGCTTATCCTAGTTATCCCTGGGGTCACTAGAACCACTCTGGTTCACTTCGGCTTTTGGCCAGAGGTAAGCCTTTACTTCCAAGTGAAATTTCCACAGTAAGATCCGCCGGGATTCGAACCTCGGCTGTCGGATCCTCCAGCTTAGCAACTACGGTCATAACTGTGTTTAGTGATAAATGAAAAATGGTTATCATATTCCTGAAGGGGTTCCTTAGGTCATTTGGGCATTGTGTGCGGGCGCATTGGCAGTAACCATGCAACTGAGAAATTACTATCACAGTGAAAGTAAGTAATTGTAGTAGTTAGTGACTGATTCAATGCATGGCACGTCATTCAGACGTAAATCTTTAGATAGCAAGGGGTCAAACGCGCGCTACGAATATATTTCCCACACCATTGCTCTTCCCCTCCAGCTTGTATAGTAGTCGCCAGATAAAGTGGGTTCACCGGGCGAGTTGGCCGTGCGGTTAGGGGCGCACATCTATGAGCGTGCATCCGGGAGATAGTGGGTTCGAACCCCACTGTTGGCATCCCTGAAGATGGTTTTCAGTGGTTTCCAATTTTCACACCAGGCACACATGCTGACAGAGGTAGTTACCCTACATGTGGTTACAGTGTTGCCAGATTCCGTCTCTTTAAAGTCCGTTTTCTGCCGGATATACTCGCAGGACGAACTTTTGTGTGAGATATTTTTCTATTGCTGGCATATGAGGAGTCGCGCTGCGACGCCCGAGCGCGCGAATTTCGCTTCATCCTGTATATCTACCAGGGTGCGTCATAAGCTGACGATATCCTAACTTGCTTACCTAACCTGACGACCTGTTGAACTCGAACGATATAAGAATATACTAGCTAGGTTACACTCTCCTCAAGTGGCACACACAGAATTAAAATTTATAGATATACTCTCAAAATATACCACATACAGGTGGTCGGAAACAACGTGAGGCGGGTATATCAGCGTTAGAGGGTTGGTCATGCTGATAAATAATTTGGGAAAAGTAATTCGATATCTCGTACCTTTGTCATTTTATTAGCTGCTGAAGTTAGCCAATCAGATCACTTCGCGGGTGAATTCAAATAGGCTCTGGGTGGCGCTGTTGCTAAATTTGAAGGTGGCTTAAGACCGGAATGAGAGCACTAGTCCAAGAATAAAACTTGGCCTGGAAAGGGGTTTTAATACAGACCTCCGAGCTGACAGGATCGCGCCAAACCAACTACGCAGCGGTGACACTGGCTGAAACCAACGGTGTGTTTGTTGATTGGCGGGCCGTTCTTAAGTCACGTGCAGATTTTGCCGACATAGGTCATTTGAATTTGCCCGCGAAGCGAACTAATTGGCTAACTTCAGCAGCTGATAAAATGACAACGGTGCGAGATATCGAATTATTTCTTTCAAAGTATTTATCAGTATAACCAACCCTCTAACGCTCATATACCCGGTTCACGTTGTTTCCGACCACCCTGTATACAGTATATGCATGGAACATGCCAACATCCATTCACCTTCATAACATAAGACAACATTTGAAACACAAACCCTTTCTTCATTATACAAAATAATCACTGAATTTAAACAAAATAATTACCAAAATTAAACTAGCTGGAGCGACTACCTTGTTACGAAAGTATGACATTCAGATTTCTCCGTCCTTTGCTTCTCACAGAACACACGCTGAAGTACACTGTACACTTTTTACAAAATAAGGTACCTTCTTCTTACCTCTACTATGTACTCAATCTGGCTAGTGAGAAATGCTGAATCACTAACCGCCGCCACATAATCCTCTACAGCACACAGGAATAAAACCATGCCATGAAAATGATGCACAGGGCATTAATAACTTTGATCTTCCAGTTTTTATATGAACTCTTACCTATAAGCAACCATGACCACTTGGTGGAACAACTGTACATAACAATCCTCCTAAGTGTTTTGAATTCACACTTCTCCGGGTAGCCTGAAGCTTGCAACTTATCCCCAAAGTAATGAGTGCGCTCTTACATACACCAGTCGAAGTTGAGCTTGGATACCCTCATGCCTCGCCACATTCGACGTTAATGTAGCAAACACTACCTTAAATTCAAGTTCATAATCACAGTGTGAAGCTAACTAGCTTAGCACTTAACAACACAATTCAATAGACGCCGCACTCCCGGCGAACCAGCCATTAAATACATTTTTCCTGTCATATGGTTCTCCCACCATCAGTCACCACCTACTTTTGTATTTTTGTCCATGCGAGCTAATCACTACATTGCATTCTCGTTACATGTAGCACTCAGTTTTCAAAATACTGGCATTGGCGTACTGACCCCCTGTAAACTGTTGGGTGACGTGCGTCATGTTGGACAAACCAACCTCTTACCCAACTTTCTTTATATTTAGCTTTCTTGCCTAATAAAGATTCCCAGCTTTTGGAGCCACGGAATGTCACCAATTTAACATTGTGTTCTTACAATGAAATAAATTATGCTTATACTATATTAATAAACACATAAACATGGGGTTAATATTCTGTACAGTTACTCTTTCTTTCTTTCTTTCTTTCTTTCTTTCTTTCTTTCTTTCTTTCTTTCTTTCATATTTTCAGTAAAACCCTACTCGCCAAGGCGAGTAACAGAGTACAATTTTTGAGGGCTTATAAATGTATGAGATCCAATGAATTACAATAAGGAATGGCTAGAATGAGGTGAAGTTACGGAGGACTACTGAACGTATTTGGCTAAGAAATATAGTCTCTTGAAACGCCAAATTATTGAGGACTTCATAATTATGCCCTTTAACTTTTACTCCAAATAAATGCTTTATTTTTTTCCGTAACATGGATGACATGAGACGGCGAATATTCCCTTGGGAGTGGTGTTCTTCTTAACGTAGACGTTTTCTGGGGTAGAAGGTTGCTTATGACTTGTCGATCAAGCTCGTCTCACCGATGTTCATGGAGTTCATGGCCGATACTTAATGCTGAAAAATATATGAACCATGAACCTAATCGAATGCTTCCTCACTAAGAATGCACCTCTGAAGACTTGTTGGGAGAAAACAGGAGTAGAATATTGAGAAGAAAGTACATTTTCTGATTTAGTCACGAATGCGGAGACATCCTGTTTACCAGAAAGTTCCGAAATGCATGGGAATTTCATATGCGTCTGTGTAGAAGATCGGAGCATCAGCTAAAACAGATGAAGAAAACCAGGTGCTTGTACCTGGAAAGAGAATGTGTAAGGAGGCAGCGCCCTACCATCACTTTAGACGAGTTTTTTTAGCTATTTGTTCAGGGCGTCGACCTAGAAAGATCTTTTGCACCTACTTGTACCATATATATATATTTTTTATTTATTCAGGACCAGCAACAGCATAACGCCGAATTACAAAGATCCGAGCTATGTACAATAGATATGAATCTAAAATGAAAGATATATAAATATTTATAAAGAATACAAATATACACAATAAAAACTGTACAATTGTATATAATACGTATTTACATAAACGATATTAACAAAGAAAAATGCATTTACAGTAAATACAGGAGCAGAACTGGAAAGAACAAGAAGGAAAATTAAATTATATGAGAAATATCATGACAGAAGGAAGGAGAGGAACCTGCGTGTATTTTGTTGAATGTGAGGAAAGGAACGTTAAGGAAGACAAAAACACCCAGTCCCCAGGCCAGGGATATTAATCATTTAAAATTAAAAACCCCTGACCCGGCCGGGAATCGAACTCGGGGCTGCCGGGTGTCAGGCGGACGCGTTGCCCCCTATACCGCGGGGCCGGACTTAGACGAGTTTAATTTTGGACTTACCTCTAGAAGTACACATGATTTTCTTAAAACAAGATTTCACGTACAACTGAAAATATTTAGAAATTTCTGTTAAAAAATATGACTGATTTCCCAGAAATGTCCATATCTACGGTTAACAGAATTGTACAAAAATATGGGTGCGGGACATGTGTGGAACTGACCCGTTGGGTTTTCGTGACATCGTTGTCCGGCGCCAGATCTTATTTGAGGGAAATGAAATACACATTAGATAGTTCAGTATAATTTTATTTGCAAGTGGCCGATGATAACTACAGTAAGAGACGAATGCCATCGTAGTGGACAATTGTCAGTAAATAAATAAATAAATAAATAAACAGTAATTAACTGGTTTTATCTTTACGGCTGTTTTTATTGATTTAATTTATTGTGAACTAACTTATCTGGCTCGTCGCCTAGCGGCGTGGATGGATAACCCGAGCATATATACAGTATTTCGATACCGTACATTTGGTAATTTTCAAAATTTCTTACACCATGTAGCTTCTGGCCTAATTTCCCTAAGTCTGTCGCAATTGTACCGCTAGGTGTAAGATTTTCTGTTCAGTGAAACAGATATCGTAGGTCGTAATTAACATTCAGAAGTTGACTTGAAGAAAATTTAGAAATTCTCACATTCTCAACCCTGCGCAGTTTTGTCGCAAAGGGTCATGGGACAACCGTTGTGGTATCATAATCTCAGACTTCGAGTTTTCTAATAGTATACTACATGGGAGGGTCGAAATGTACATTTATACGGACAAATCGCTGATTTTTCAAAGCTTTTGTGGCAATTTTACAGTATAAACTGACAGCAGTGTGGAGTATAGTGCTAAGAACTGTACTTTTTTTTTTGCTAGGGGCTTTACGTCGCACCGACACAGATAGGTCTTATGGCGACGATGGGATAGGAAAGGCCTAGGAGTTGAAAGGAAGCGGCCGTGGCCTTAATTAAGGTACAGCCCCAGCATTTGCCTGGTGTGAAAATGGGAAACCACGGAAAACCATTTTCAGGGCTGCCGATAGTGGGATTCGAACCTACCATCTCCCGGATGCAAGCTCACAGAACTGTACTCAGCAACACAGTAAGTACTCTTTGGCCAGCCCGATCATTGCTGTGTTAATTGAAGAGCGAGCATTATCTTTCTCTATAAAATAAAATTCTCTACAAAATCATTGCGTGCATCCAAGTTGTCCTTTTTCTCTTTCTATATAAAACGCTTAGTGGAGGTTTTGTAATGACGCTTAGTGTTACTTCATCCGAGTTCCCGGTGCTGAGGAAATATTTCTGGGGTCGTACGAATGCAAACTGATAGCTACGAGAACCAAACCACGCAGCCACTTGCTCGGTTATTGGTGATGATTATGATAGTTTAAGCCGACGTCGGAATCGGTGTGTCGTCTTTCTGGTCGTAGTATCATATTCGTTTCAAATCTGGCCGAGGTCGGTCTCATTTAAGGGGAACGCCGGGAATCAATCACACGACGTTGAACATACGCGGTTAGAGCCTAACCAACAGCATTGATCGACTTCTTTGTAAATGTGTCTTGCTTGAAACATTTAAAGACCAACTGCTCAAGTGGCTGCTTAACGGAGAAGTTAATTCCTAATGAGAGGCCTTACGTAACACCCTCTTCCTCAAGGTTCATTACGAACATGTTGGGTGAACGAACGCCCCTCTTCTGTGTTCGTATTAGTATGTTATGCAATCTCAAAGATAACGGTCATTTCAGTTCTAGCTCCCGGTTTGCTCCATTTACGACGCAGCTTACCCTCTTCCATCGTCTCCAACCAAACGGCACGCAGTTATCATTCGTTGTTTATTCGTTTATCATAAAGTATTCTGCAGAGTAAGTTTGACTGTACGGTACACCTATCAGCTGTCGGTAATATACATGTGCCGATCCGTGTGATACCGGGTTCGATCCTGGCTGGCCAGTGCATGTTAACTTCGGTGGTTCGTATCATCTTCTCTTCGTAGTTCAGTATTCATTTGGATAATAATGAAGATGACTAGAGGCATGTTTTTCGCATTAATTTCTGTGCCATTTCGCGGGAATGTTATCAATTTTGGGCGTTATTTCGCGAAATAGATCTTGTCCTATCGCGTTAATTATAAGATGAATCATTAAAGTTTTCATTATTGTGGTTTTGAATTATTTATATGAATGGTAGGTGTCTAAATTACTAATAAACATCCAATATGATTTTACTTTTTACATAATATATTATATTAACATTCTGCGGTTCCCTTGACTTCGGATGCCCTAACAGCGCCTAGCCGGAATAAAACTGAATGTGATGGCCTACAGTGTCCTAAGCGCGAAGGAAACGCGTGGTCTAAGACATCGCTCACAATCTCCGCACAATGGCACGGCGCGTCTTGTTGTAAGATCACGCCACGAAGAAGTTGTCACAGTGTACAACTCCAACTTACCTAGGTAAGTGAGGGACGTAAAACAAAATAACATTATTCTAGGTACGTGAAAAAGAACGAACATATGACCCTGTCCTTCAATACTACGCTTGATGCAGTGGCCGTACATCGAAAGAACATTTCCCGTTTGACGCAGGTTTCTGCCCCATTTCTTAATTGATACGTCCGTGGGAACATTTTCAGTTGTTCGCAGGTGATACTCCTGGCACGGCTCCTTGGCTGAATGGTCAGTGTACTGGCTTTCGGTTCAGAGGGTTCCGGATTCGATTCCTGGCCGGGTCGGGGATTTTAATCGCTTCTGATTAATTCTTCTGCCTCGGGGACTGGGTGTTTGTGTCCGTCCCAACACTCTCCTCTTCATATTCAAACAACATACCACACTACCCACCACCACAAAAACACGCAATAGTGACTGCATCCCTCCATATAGTGTTGGCGTCAGGAAGGGCATCCGGCCGTAAAACAGAGCCAAATTCCCATGTGCGACGCAGTTCGCACCCGCGACCTCACAGGTGTGCGAAAAGTGGTAGGAAAAGAAGAAGCAGGTGATATTCCGCCTGAAAACAAATTTGTTCAGGCGTATCGGACTTGAAAGGAAGCACACAGAACATCAATTTGCCTGACGATTAAAACAATAATTTACCTGTTAAAATTGAACATGCGCTTCAGTACACGTAAGAGACGAAACTGGAAGACATTAGGGAGAATAAACATGAGGAAGATACCGAAACAAACCCCACAATACGTGCCCACTGGGAAAAATCTACTGGACATCCGATGAATAGGAGTGAGACCATAATGGAGCACATTTTCTGATACTTGACTACTACTACTACTACTACTACTACTACTACTACTACTACTACTACTACTACTACTACTACTACTACTACTACTACTACTACTACTACTACTACTACTACTACTACTACTACTACTACTACTACTACTACTACTACTACTACTACTACTACTACTACTACTACTACTACTACTACTACTACTACTACTACTACTACTACTACTACTACTACTACTACTACTACTACTACTACTACTACTACTACTACTACTACTACTACTACTACTACTACTACTACTACTACTACTACTACTACTACTACTACTACTACTACTACTACTACTACTACTACTACTACTACTACTACTACTTTCCCACAGCTGTCGGATCGAGGGTGCGAACTGTGTCGCACATGGACTCGTTTTATGGCCTGATGGCCTTCCTGACGCCAACCCTATGTTGATGGATCTAATCACTATTCTGTGTTTCTGTTGTGGTTAGTAGTGTGGTGTGGTGTAGTGTAGTGTATTGTTGTGTTTGCCCCAACACTCTCCTCTTCATACACAACCACCCAATCTCTGAGCCAGAATAATCAATCAGACGCGATTAAAATCCCCGACTCGGCCGGGACCCTCTAAACCGAAGGCCTCAACGCTGACTATTCAGCCAATGCGTCGGATTTTCTGATACCTGACTGGATGATGAAAACGAATTCAGTAGACATAGACTTCGTTTAAACCACGATTTGTCAATCACCACTAATTTACATTTAGGGTTGTTGCCCAAATAGCAGATTACTTATCAGTGTTTACCCAGCCTTTTCCCATGACTAAGTGGTTAGCGTGCTGGTCTTTGGTCACGGGGGTCCTGGGTTTGATTCCCGACATGGTCGGGAATTTTAACCATAATTGGTTAATTCCCCTGGCACGGGGACTGGGTGTATGTGTCGTCTTCATAATCATTTCATCCTCATCACGACGCGCAGGTCGCATACGGGAGTCAACTCTCAAGACCTGCACCAGGCCCCTCCGGAGGCATCACAGCATTTCATATAGGCCTACCCAGCCTATTCAAAGAAGTTGGAAATTTAGCGAACTTCTCCCTTGGTAAATTATTCTAATCCCTAAATCCCCTTGTTATAAATGAGTATCTGCCTCAGTTTGTCCTCTTAAACCCCAACATGTATGATATTTCCTACTAGTAAAAATCATATTTAAGCTTATTTGTGTACTAAAGTCATTCCACGCTTCTCTTCGCCGACAGCTCGGAACATAGTCGTATCCTTACTCCCAAGTCTTCCCAGCCCAAACTTTGAAACATTTTCGTAACAGTACCGTTTGACCGGAAATCACCCAGAAAAAATCGTGCAGCTTTCCTTCGGATCTTTTCCTGTTCTCGAATCAAGTAATCCTGATGAGAATCCCTTACACTAGAACTATAATTGAGTTGTTACCAGTGACTTGTACGCCCTCTCATTTTCATATCTAATACTACCACTCATGACCATATTAAGAAATGTGTAGCCATTATTTACAGTCCCAGTTATGTTAGGGTATCTCCGTAGGCAGCCCTGTGGTGTACCCATGTACACCAAAACTGACGTCTCCGTATTCCCAGCTCAAGTAATCTGCCGCCATCACCATATTGAATATATTATGTACGTTAATCCATTTCCGACAGCTAAATATGCACAGGCCTATATCAGAGTGTATCATAAAATTCTCATTACCTACATCAAACCAAGACCGGAAGATCATGCTTACGACTCTGGTATCGTAGGGGACTATTCGCTGCTTCAAAAAACATTAATTTTAATGTTTGATTACCACCACGTAACTCCATGTACACACCTCTCATTCATGGCCAAAAAAAAAAAAAACACACACACAAGAGGTCACAGCATGAGTCAAATATGGATGATTCGGGCGGTGACTTGTCAAAATTATGTATGATAAAATGTCTAATTTAAAATAAGTTAATTAGCAAAACTATGGAATAAAATATAATATGCAACAGCCACTGAAGAGATAAGTGTATCTTACTCGTTTCGAAATTCGTAACGCAAAGCATCACTTTCCGTGTCGTTGCGTGAATAACTATATTACACTATACAGCATATCATCATCCACAAAAGCCTTATTTGTGATTCCAGTTCTTTACTCATATGTTTATATTTGTAAAAAACATACAGATCCAATAATACTGCCCTGCAGAACCCCCTCTTAACCCCGTGCGTTTAGAGGCGCGCGGCTGTGAGCTTGCATCCGGGAGATAGTGGGTAGTCCTGAATATGGATTTCCGTGGTTTCACATTTTCACACCAGGCAAATGCTGGGGCTGTACGTTAATTAAGGCCGCGGCCGCTTCCTTCCAACTCCTAGGCCTTTCCTATCCCATCGTCGTCATAAGACCTATCTGTGTCGGTGCGACGTAAAACCACTAGCTTAATCATTACAGAATCAGATAATGCTTCACATACTCAAATTCTGTGAGTTATATTCTAGAAATTTAGCCACCCTTTCACTCTTTTGTCTAGTGCAGTAGCCCCTATTTTCGCCAGTAGTCTCCAATGATCTACCCTATCACAAGAACAACTTTCTTGACTCTTCGCGGCCTTTGGTTGGTTGGTTGGTTGGTTGGTTGGTTTTTTGAACAGAGAACGTTAATGGGATTGACCACAATTTTAATGCCGTTTTTATATTAATCTTCATAATTATCAAGTCACTTGTTTTCTTTTCTCTTCTGAGTAGGCTGTCTGTGTTTCCCCCTCCCCCTCCCACACATCTTCCACATCCTCTGATTTTTGGAACCACTGCCGGTACTGTAGAACCATGCGTTCTGCGTGAAAACCCACACTGTGTCTTACGGCGAAGGTTGTCGCATTTCCATCTGATAATACGTTTTCTATATTTGGTTTTGTATATGCGGTTAGGGGCGCGCAGCTGTGAGCTTGATTCCGGGAGATAGTGGGTTCAAACCCCACTGTCAGCAGCTCTGAAGATGGTTTTCCGCGGTTTCCCATTTTCACACCAGACAAGTGCTGGGGCTGTACCTTTCCTCTTCCATAGTCGCCATTAGACAGTGTGTCGGTGCGACGTAAAACAAGTTGTAAAAAGAAACTTTTCTACGAAGTTCAAGTCTGGACCTCGAGGGACCCACATCACCTCACAAATAGGCTAACCTGTATGCGGTTAATGCCGCGGCTTCATCTGATTTTTCGCCTCGTACCTTGGCATCGTAAAATTTAAAGTCGAACCATCGCCTTGTTCTGCTTTCATATCCTTATAACTGAGTCTGTTTGCTTAGGATTGCAAGATCGAATCCCGGCACAGGGAATGCTTACATACAAGAAGAAAATCAGCAGATTTATTAGCACGTTGAACTCCTTTTCAGGCTAAAATTGAAGAAATGTTAAACTCGTAATTTCTTTGTAATCGTCGTCGTCATGATGGTGATTAATATTCCCATTGAAGCAATCGAGTATTTGTAATGAACAGTGTAGGCTTGTTTATATGACCAGATTGAAAATGAGCGTATTTGGCCAGGGCGATGAACTACTTCAGACGATGGTTGCTAAATTGTACTTCCACAAAAGCAATATTCACCACCACCACCACAACTTCTTCTTCTTGTCCTTTATTCCCATTTATTGAGGTCGGCACTTGATGTGGATTTGGTCCAGTGTTACGGCCAGATGCCTTTCTTGACGTCAACCCTATGCCAAGGGTTGTATTCACTATAGTGTGTGCAATGGCGGCTGGTGCAAAAAAATCAGTGGTGTGCTGTAACCCATCCCCACTCCAAAAAAAAGTATTTAGAAACATACCGGTATGCGGTTTTCGAGAGGCTCTCCACTGAGATTTCCACACTGAACAAACACGCAAACAACCCCAACACATATACACATTTATCATAAAAAAAACTATAAAACTATATAATTAAACACACAATAACACCTGCAATGGCAAAATATTCACGAACTCAAACACTTGGTGTGAGCGTGCAAAAACAGATCTTCCCAATGTTACCAAAATCACTGAAATAAACCCAGCAACGTCGTAATGCAAAATTACATGTTATGTTTTTTTACTGACATTTATAAACTATACATTTTTAATTAAAGAAAATCACAGTACCATGTGCTCATTTTGACAACTTAAAAAGTACAATTTTTATAGTTCGATTTTCAAATATGGCTACGGAATATGCAAGTTGGGAGTATTCTATCCTCTTTGGTATTAAAAGACCTGGCGGGAACAGCTCCCATTTGCTTTGAGCGATCCCCTCTTAAATGCTACCGCTGAGTCAAGGGGGTGCCACCTGCCACGTTATAATTTCGGTCGTAATGCAAGTGTGACTAGTGCTGCCTCTCTGTGGTCGAACGAAGAATCGCTGTGAAGTGATGTCTTGGGGTCTTGGCTGTTGTTTCCACAGCCTATCGGAAAAGGCAGAGTTCTTGCATTCTACCAGAAAGCTTAGAAATTCTTGCTGAACTGTGGTCGCACAGCCAAGCACAGCACCCGGCGTGGACGTTTTTATTTGCGAAGAATTGGTGAGATAGTGAAAAGAAGCCATGCAAGTGTTCAAACAGTTATTATTATTATTTGGAATTAAGGCAAGAGATAGTGTACAAACTGAACCTAGAAGTGGTAGACCTCCAAAACTTTGTGATAGAGGGAACTGACAGATCTCCCCAGTCCTCTGTCATTAACTCTACTGAAACACATTTGGGAAGAACTCCATAGGAGGATTAGAAAATATTTCATCAAGTGGAAGGACGATTTGAAACTTGCCTTAAGAAAAGGATAAAATAACATTTTACCAGAAGTCGCTAAAAACTTAGTGGAATCGATGCCCCGACGTTTGGAAGCTGTGATAGCCGAAAAAGGTGGAAACACGAAATACTGAACCTAATATGAGAGTGACCGTGCTAGTGGCCGCGCGGTTTCGGCCACGTAGCTATCACCTTGCATTCGGGAGATAGTGGGTTCGAAACCCACTGTCGGCAGCCCTGAAGGTAGTTTTCAGCGGTTTCCCATTTTCACACCAGGCGAATGCTGGGGCTGTACCTTAAGGCCACGGCCGCTTTCTTCCCGGTCTTAGCCCTTTCCCATCCCATCGTCGCCACAAGACCCATTTGTATCGGTGCGACGTAAAGAAAATTGTAATATATGTACAAGTGTATGTTCACTTTGTTCCTGAACATTTGTTTTGTTTCAGAAATGAACGGTTTTGTTTCAGAAATGAACGCTATATTGTCTTTGATTCTACACGTGGTTAATAATGCCATTATGATATATCTATTTACATTTACGTGAAATTTTGAGGTTATGTAGATTTTGTATCATCATCATATTCATTATTAACAACTAATAGACAGTCTGCGGGTAGCTGAGCGTGCTATATTCATACCGGCTTGAATGTCTTGATGGCCTTAGCAGAGAATAATATTTGTTGTAATGCGTTATCAGTGACGCTGTTAGAGGTGAGCGCAATCTAACCATATATTATTCTCCCTCCATTATCTACTCTACTGGTGTAACTCTTCACTTTACACAACAGAATGAGAGGACGCTGAAAGATAAGGAACTCGTTGACTTCATTATCGAATTCGTAACATTTTTCACATTTTTGGTTGGTATTGCTTGAAATCACATATATGGCAATCATCAGTGCCATAATTAAGTTCTTAGCCATAACAACTTTCATACTGTTTTTCACACGAACGTACCGTAGTGTGTAAACTTCGATACCAATTCAAACTGAAAATCCTCACATACAGAGTGTACAAAATTCAGTACTCAGTCTTAAAGGGTTGATAGAGTAGACAAAAACCAGATATTTATTAAATTTACTGTTCACATTGAGATTTATAATTTATCTACAGTACAAGTTTCCGATTTTGTCAGTTATTAATTTGTCACACCTATGTTTATATACAACAACAACAACAATAAAAAAGTGTTTTCCGGTCTCTTCTATCATCCCTAAAAACTTGAGTATTGAGTTCTGATACACCCAATATCATCTGCGTAGAGGCTGGCATTTCTGGGGTGACCTTTTCGTGAGATAATTCCGCTGTTGCATTCGAAGAACTGTATTATAATCACATCCGAGTAGTTATCAGACGCCTTTGTAATATTTTTTTTGTAGCTAAATAGGTAGAGAGCAAAGATATTATTTTAATAATTTTCTTCCTCAGTGGTTCTGAGCCCGTTCTGTAATTGCGAAAGATATATAACCACGGATCATATAGCAGTTTTTGCAAGATAAACATGCCTGTAAACGCTGTTCGGGTCACATAGCTGTGAGGTTAAGTCTCATTCGGGAGAGGGTAGGTTGGAAGCCCACCGTCGTCAGCCCTGAAGATGGTTTTCCTTGGTTTCCAATTCTCACACTAGGCTGTACCTTAATTAAGGCCACAGATGTTATCTTCCCAATTATGGTCCTTTCCAATCCTTCAATGTGTTAATGTGAAGTCAGATCACTTGCGGCAACAAAAAAAAAAAAACCACCTTGCCTGTATTTAGCACACTGTCTGTTACAAGTCTCCCACGGCAGGACTCCAGCTGGGCAGTCTTTACCTGGAACGGATTACACAGTTCAAAAAAATTACGGGAACATGTATTGTAACGTCTGGTATGTGAACGTTAATTTGGCAGATGGACTTCCAATAGTCGTACAGCGTACCTTGAGACCTTAGCTGCTCAGGGTATGGCAAATCGAAGTTATAATCCATCTGTAGGCGTAGCCATGTATTAAACTGTCAGGTGACCTCTCAAAACAAAGTGAACAGCGGTGCGTCTGTGTGTCGTTGTGAGGTACACAGACTACTGCGGTTATTTGAGCATGTTGTACATAAACCAGCTCATCCCATGAGACATCTTAACGAGGTTCAAGTCGCAAGGGCTGTCACTTTGACACCGGAAAGATGGACTTTTCGTCGTGTTGCTGTGGATCTCAATGTGTGTCCGTCATTTATTCAACGCTTGTGGAATTGCTGCAATGAGATAGGCCAGTTCACAAGGAGAGTTGGACAGGGTTGTGGACGCATGACCCGATATCTGACCATCTGTGCGCTGCGGCGTCGTTCAGCAGCTGCCAGGGAATTGTAGCAAGACCTCAGGAGGGTCACTGGAGTTACGGTGTCTGACCAGACAGTAAGGAACAGGTTAAGAGAAGTGTCTTTACGGTCCTGTTCGAGTGCCCCGTTTAACGCAGCAACATCGCGCAACTCGCCTTCTGTTTGCCCGTACCCACGTCAACTGGCAACTTCGCCAATGAAAACCTGTGTTCACAGACGAGTCCAGATTTCCCCTGATACAGCGTGATGGACGTCGACGTGTATGGAGACGCCGTGGTGAACAGTACATGCCAAATATTGTCCAGGAAGGCGACCGATTCGGACAAGGCTCTGTGATGGTGTGGGGTGGCATCAGTATTGATGGCCGTACGGTTCTGGTCGTCGTCCGTGGTAATCTTAACACTGCGGGGTGCATCGAGCATATACTGCTACAGCATGTGTTTGTTGCTGCATGCGGTGTTGGCCCTGAATTCGTACTCATGCACGACAATGCCAGGGCTCATGTAGCGCGCACCACCGCGTAAGAGCTGTCTTACGAGAATTGGACATTCAAGATATGCTATGGCCAGCAGTGAGTCCCGACCTTAATCCTATCGAGCATGTGTGTGATAGGCTTGACAGAAGTGTTCGTGGGCGTCCTGTCCAACCACAGACTCTCCATGACCTCGAACAGGCTCTCATTGAATAATGGGACCTGATACCGCAACGTGACCTCCGTCGACTTATACGGAGCAAGCCACGTTGGTGCCAAGCTGTGATAAATGCTCGTGGAGGACATACACCGTACTGAAGCTCTCCAACTTTGATAAAAATCCACCCTGGAGGACTGTTATCACTTTGTTTTCACCATATTTGGACATTTCCTTTTGTGTTCTGAAAATTAACGCGAATCCATCGATGTATCGATGTATTTGTATACTTGAACGGTAAAGAATAAAGGTTTAGTTGGTAATATACCTGAGTGTGTGGTATTGTTTTGTGGAGCATGGCATACGTTCAAAAACATGTTCCCTTATTTTTTTTGAACTGTGTATAAGTCATCACCTGTCTCTCTAGTTACCGTACATCAATTGGTGTGATAATTACATTTTGTTTACGACAATCTGTGATATACGAAGGATTAGTGTACCTTTACAAATTTCTGTGTTTTTGTAATATGTTTTCCTGCATTTAATTTTCCACCACGAGCGTTTGTCTCAGGTAGGGAGTGAAACTTGAATAGTGTATTGAGACCTCATGAAGACCTCATTTCGGATGAGTACACATTAATACTCCTTGCCTTACAATTCGTTCTTCATTTATGTACTGTATTTCACTTGGTATTTATAGCATGTTGTCGGTTAGTCCGGTCTGGGGTCTGTCCCGAGGTGGCCGAACTAGAGGGAGTCTGCTGTAGAAAGTTGTTATGAAGTTAAAGAAATATAACCTAATTTCCCCATGCGACTGACGAGCCACTGCGAAAAACTTGATATACCCTCACTCCACATGAGCGTCGCGGAGAGGTGTGGAATATAACCCAGGCCTTTGACATTCACTCTAGCGAATAGGAATTGTATTCCACCACATTTAGTACCCTGCCGACTAACATTTGGAAGGTTAAAAGAAACAACTAATGATTCTTACATCAGAGTCCCAGATAGGAACCAAGTCCCAGATACGAGCTTAAATTGCCGCTGCATTTTCGGCATAGCTAATCTAGGGAATATTCCTCCAGACTGCATATAAACGAATGTCGTACGTAGTACGCGTTTTCAACCCAACTTCCGGATAAATGTGCAATCTTCCGCATAAATATGAACTACACATTTGTCTGGCTGTCATACACTGAGTGGCCAAAAGTCATAGGAAGACACTGAATGTGATGTTAATAACGATTTGTTCCTCCGCGAGCCCTCAAAACGGCAGCAATACGGCGAGGCATTGACTCTACAAGGTGTTGTAATCGGACTGGAGGGATCTGGACCCACACATCTTACACTGTTGCCCACAATATTTGTCTTGTGTAGTTGGTGCGGGGTTCGTGGAGCGTACACCAGCATCGACAACATACCATAAATGTTCGATTGAATTGAGATCGAAGGATCTGGAGGGTCAATCTATGCTCGTAACTTCAGAGCAGTGCTCCTCCAACCACCTGCGTGCCACCAGGCGCATTGTCCGTTGAAACATGGCATCTCCATCAGGGTACTCTAGGACCAGAAAGGGATGCAGATGGTCTGAAAGAATCTCAACGTAAAGTGCACCTGTCAGAGCTCCCTGCAGCTGGACAATGGGACCTAATTGCGACGCCGCCCAGACCAGAACTGAGTCACCTCCCGCCTGGACACAACCTTGTTGACACGCAGTATCCATAGCTTCATGGGGCACACGCCACATTCTCACGCGCCCATTAGCTCGATACAACTGGAACCGGGATTCATCGGACCATACCACACGTCGCCACTGTTCGAGGATCCAATGCCGATGTTCGCGGGCCCATGCACGTCGTTGAGCTCTGTGTCGAGGTGTCAGCGATTTGGTCGTCGCTGATGAAGTCTATGCGGTGCAGTTGCCTCCTTTCAGTCCTAGTAGAAATGGGTTCCTGACTCCCAACATTCAACTGTGCGGTGATCTGACTCACAGTGGCCCGTCGAGCGTCCAGTATGTTCTGCGGAGGCGACGTGATGTCCGTTTGTTAAACACCTGTGGTCTTCCCGTGCGGCGGTTTACGCTGGTGATAACATTCTCTTTGCGATATTGAAGATACCCCTCGACACTGTTGACCTCGGAAACGCGAATTCGCGTGTGATCTCCGCAATGCTATGACCCATGCGCCGTGCGCCGATGATCATCTCACGGTGTTTTGCTATTTGCTTTACGTCGCATCGACACAGATAGGTCTTACAGCGACCATCTCAGTTCAAATTCGGGTAACTCGCGATGTGTTGCCATCTTTACGACACATGGTATCTGTGACAGACTGCTCAGCTACGCCGCAGCTAGCTGCAACACTCAGGGGTCATACACGACACATTTTCTAATGGGACACCCCTTCACATGATTTTTGGCCACTCAGTGCAGTACAGGCCCTTAAACATAGTAAAATAACATTCAGACTGGTGTATATTTGATCGCCATGCTTCAAACACTTGCTGGAGAAACCGCGGTGATACGAAATTTATGAAGACCTATTTGTTTTGAGTACAGTAGTAGTTCCGATATATACAGTACCAAGGGAGTTATTTGTGTTATGGATTCATTATACTAACGTGCAAGATTACCAGTAGGTTTGACAATTTACATTGATCTAGTTTGTGAAAATATTGTAGTGCTGAAAAAGAAAGGGTGATATTTTACGGAAACATTGTTGCAGTACGAAAATTTAAACATTTTGTTTTCTCTTGTTGAATTCAGTGTTTAATGCTGGGCTGATTGGCTCAGACAGTAGAACGATGGCCTGTTGAGCCAGAGTTGTCGGGTTCGATCATAGCTCAGTCCGGTGATCTTTGAAGGTGTAGACATATACCGGTACAAACACAGGGATGCTGAACACCAGATACGACAGCCTTGTTCACAGTTCAACAGGTCATACCTAGGTGGCACATTAACTACAATTACTTGTGAGTCAGGTAGTTTGGAAATCTTACCTCTGAGGGTCGTAATTAGTTCCTCACCTTCATTTGCAGCACCTGACTTTGTTCGACTGCACTCCATTACTTTTGTTTTGGACTTATTTATTTTCATCTTGTACTCCCTAACCAAAACTCTGTCCATACCACTCAACAATTTCTCCAGATCTTGTGCAGTCTCAGATAAAATAACAATATCATCAGCAGATCTCAGGGTTTTGATTTTCTCTCCTGGATTGAGATACCCTTCCCAAATTCCTCTCTGATTTTCTTTACTGTCTCTTCTATATAAACATTGAAAAGGAAAACTGACAAACTGCAACCTTGCCTCATTTCTTTCTGGATTGCAGCTCCTTTTTCAAAGCCCTGGATTCTTATCACAGCAGACTGATTTTTATACAAATTGTAGATAATTCTTCGTTTTCGGTATCTGATCCTGATCACCTTCAGAATCTCAAATAGCTTGGTCCTATCAAAATTATCAAATGGCTTTTCTAGATCTATGAATGCCATGTACGTGGGCTTGTCCTTCCAGGGAAGAAACAGGGAGGTATTTCTATATATTTCAACAGTTCCTCTGTGAGAAGCAAGTGCAACATTATCAGCTTGAAGGAAACGTAGTATATAGTGGTGAAGGAAGACATAGCTGATCTATAAGTGTTGGTATGGCATCCGATATAAGTAAAGATGCAGCTTGTGACAGTTCATTATTTTAAATCATTGTTACTTTGCTGAATATGGTTATTGACAAAGAGTCTGAATTGCCATGACACAACAGTTATTCTAGTAAATTTAAGGTATTTCTATGTTGTTTATTTATATTTTGAGATATACCAGAATATCAATAGATAATTTTATAATGCTTACTTTTATACTCACTGTCTGTCTGTCTTTGCAGGCTGAAGAATTAATGGAAGATCTACTTTCAATCGGTTCATTTGCTTCTGATAGTGCTAAGATAACGGATCAGACATTTAACATATCTTCAGATATCCAGGTAAGTTCAATTATTGGTAGTGTGTACAATATAGGAGCTTTATATATAAACTTTGTCATATCTTAGTAGGGAAACTAATGTTAGATCTCTGTATAAACATTACATCTGAGATGTTGGTCATTGATTCAAATTTAGAATAACAATACAGTCCTTTAATTTTCTGGGGCAGTCAGACTTAATTCATGTATATTTATTTCCTATGTACCGTACTTGTTTTTCATGAACTTTGCCCTCATATATGTATGATGCTTTATTTTTATATCCTTATAGTCAAAAGGAATGTACTTGCATATTCTTATATTACTCTTGCATGAAGGTAATATTTTGCTTTGTAAAGTAAATGAGTTGTTAATGAAACTTTACCACCTGTTGCTGTTTCTTGACAGACTTAGTACTTCTGCATCTGCTTCATGGCATAGGCAACAGCAAAATGTATCTTCCACCGAAGTCCCAGTCTCATTTATGGCTGTGACAGTATGGAAGCCGCCAAAGTATGGGTAGTACTGAGGAAGGATGTTCGGAGCACAGCTAGTGCATCTGGATGTTACAAAAGGGACAGCACATATACAATCATCCCAAGCGTGGACTAAAATCTGATGCATTTCGGGAGTACAAGAACCATCCCTTGTACCAAAAATTTCCATGACAGGCAGTATCGTCACTGATCAGCCGTTGTTGCTAATCATGTAGCAAGTCACTTCGCAGGTCTGTCTGGTTCCAGGAATTACCATCCTGCTTTCTTTGCTCTGAAGTGTAAGTCAGAACACCATCATCTGTGTTTTTCTACTCACACTTCAGAGGATTGTAACATGTCCTTTACGGAGTGGGAACTGAGGAGCGCCTTGGCGGTTTGTAAGGACACAGCTGCTGGACTAGATAACATCCATAACCAGATGTTGAAACACCTCAGTGAGGATAGGGGTGTTCACCTGAATCTAGTTAGATGAAGAGTTTCCATTCCAGTGGCGAGAAAGGACAATAATTCCTCTCCTCAAACCTGACAAAGACCCTAAATATGCAGGAAGTTACAGACCTGTTTGTCTAATTGTCTGTGTAAACTGATCGAGAGGATGCTGAATCATTGAGGGATCTGTTCTCAGTGTGACTCTGTTTATGTTTGTCAAAAACCATATTGTTGCTGCCGTGGGTTCAACAGTAATACCGTCACTATATGTGGACTATTTTACTCTGCATTATACTATAGCTCTCAAAATATGGCAGTCACAGAGCGACAATTACAGCAAGCTATGAGTTGAGTGGAACTGTGGACATAAGAACCTTCTGGTATCGCCTGTAGAACACTAAGGTCGTTCCCACTCAGAGCTAAAACCAGGGCTGTAGCTTTGTCCCTTTAGCTCCAATGCTTAGCAGAACAGGCCGCATCAAACTGCCATTGGTAGGTATTCCATAGTTCCTTCCTGTCGACCACAGGTGGCATCACCTTAGTCAAACTCTGCCTGTTTTCTCATCAATTGCGGCTTCCTTTTTTCTTCTTTTCCTTTTAAACTCGTCTTTCACTTTTACTATATCTGTCATCACAACAGGCTTTACCTGTCCTCCTCCTCCTCCTCCTCCTCCTCCTCCTCCTCCTCCTCCTCCAATTTTTTCAGTAACCTCGATTCTCTTGGAACAATGCAAAATGTCTAATAGGCCTACTGAAGTGAAGATCAACTGTGTGCAGTCCTCGGTGCTCGCTTGTACTGAGATATGATCCCCTTGTATCTCAGAAGCACTCAGTTCTAAGGGACATGGCAATAGATGTTAGTTACGTACAAACTACCCTATCGAGATACGATCCTGGTGGTGCGTGGCAACAGGATGACTACCATCACAAAACATGTAATTCAATTGTCCATTGTACTTGTTCCACACGTTACTCCAGTGGTTTTGAACCTTTTATTATTCACGCTAATCCTTTGTAGTGAGTTGTTGCAGCATTCTCATGTATGAGTTGGCAACAATCTGGGAGACTTGGTCTTTCCTGACACATATTGCGTTCAGCAGTCAGTTGTTTGCAGGATTGCAATTATGGTGCCATTTCGTCATATGTTCTGGCATGTTTTGAGGCAATTTTTGTTGCTAGTTGTTTTACGTCGCACCGACACAGATAGGTCTTACGGCGACGATGGGACAGGAAAGGGCTAGGAGTGGGAAGGAAGCGCCCGTGGCCTTAATTAAGGTACAGCCCCAGCATTTGCCTGGTGTGAAAATGGGAAACCACGGAAAACCATTTTCAGGGCTGCCGACAGTGGGGTTCGAACCCACTATCTCCCGAATACTGGATATTGGCCGCACTTAAGCGACTGCAGCTATCGAGCTCGGTTTTTGAGGCAATTAATTTCAAGTGTTTTATGCACTAACATTTTAAGTTTACTTTATTTTAAATCCAAGTTCCATTTGCATAAGTTTTGATTAAGAGGAAGAAAGTTAGAAAGTTGAAGTTTAGTCAATGATAGAATCTACAAAAGTGGAAACAAACCAGTCCCCAAGTGGTGGTGTGAAAGCAGTATAGAGGAATCAATCAGTCAATCAATCGGTCGGTCCGTCCGTCCGTCCGTCCGTCCGTCCGTCCGTCCGTCCTCATCTCCATTTAGTGCTATTGCCTTGGTGGCAGATTCCCTATCAGATGTTTATGTAGTCTTTTCTTAAATAACTCCAAAGAACTTGCAAAATTATCCAACATTTCCCTTAATAAATTCTTCTTCTTCCTATAAAATGAATATTTGCCCCAGTTTTGTCCTCTTGAATTCCTATTTTATATTCATATATTATGACCTTTCCTACCTTTAAGAAGCTCCACTCAAGCTTATTCACGTACTAATGTCATTCCACACCATCTCTCCACTGACAGTTCAGAGCTTACCACATGGTCTAGCAGCTGGTCTCCATACACCCAAGTCTTCCCAGTCCAAAGTTGACAACATTTTGATAAAACTACTCTTGTCAGAAATCATCCAGAACAAATCATGCTCCTTTCTTTTGGATCTTTTCTAGTTCTCACATCAAGTAATCCTGATGTGGGTCCCATATACTGGAACCACATTCTAATTGGCTTCTTCGCAGTGACTTATTTGCACTCTTCTTTACATCCTTACTACAAACCCTAAATGCCCTCATAACCATATGAAAATATCTGTAACTTTTCTCTACAACCTCGTTAACATATCCCACTGAAGATTATTCCTTTTATTAACACCTAGGTACTTACAGTGGGTTCTGTTGAGGTCATTTTGCAGTCGCTTACAGTAACTTACTTCCTGCTCTATACAATATAACATCCTCTGGGAGAGAGAGGGAAAAACAAAAAAAACAAAAAAAAAAAAACAAAAAAAAGAGCATAATCTGTGATTCCAATTCTTCACTCATATAATTTATACAAGGTCTCTCACGTGAACTAAGACCAAATGCACGGTGTTTGTACCCTGTGCTATGGCAGCTATCTCAGCCGAACTTATTATATGAAATCTTACCTTATAAAAGATGGTGGAAGTGTCGTCCTTCATGGGTTATACAGGCATTGTATGTGGAAACTACATTCTGGCTGACGCGAGTGAATTCTGCCTCTGTAATGTTTCTGATTTCATTTGCAGTGTTTTCTTTCAGTTCCCCCAATGTATGAAGATTTGTTCAACACACATTTTCTTTCAGTTTACTCCACAAGTAAAAATCCCACACTGTTAGAACGAGGGGGAAATAGACCAGCACTGATCACTCTGTCTGCCAACACTTCCAAGATTGTAAAAAGGGAATCTTTTGCTATATGAGCAGGTGCTGAATCTTGTTGAATCCACCCACACGCTCTTTTTTCCTCCGTTAACTGATGGAAGAACAGCATCAAAATGTCATTTTGGTACCTCTCTGCATTTACTGTTGTCTCGAAAAATATAAGCAAAATTATTTGTCTTACACTAACAGCACACTAAATACCAATCTTCCTATCATAATGAGGGACTTCATAAACACCATTAGGATTTTCTGTACATCAATGGTGAGAGTTATGAGTGTTCACACGACCCATAAGATGAAACCAGAACTTTTACATACAAAAATATGGTGTTGCAATGATAACTGTCTCACCATGTTAACAGGTGAGATTCAGACTGACGACTAATGCCTGCCAGGTCGAACACGTACAGGCTGCTTGCAAGGTCGAGAACTATGCGTGCGCTTCCCATACTGGAGCAATGTCCAATAATACTGCCCTGAGTGACACCCCCGCCCCACAGTGCGTAATTTCAGGAATCTAGCCAGCCAAAGCTCATATCTCAGAAACGAATGGACCGATTTACATAAAACTTAGTATGTAGTTGTTATTATTGGAGATAATTAAGGGTGTGTTCAATCAAGTACAAAGAGAAAATTACCACGCCAAGAATAGAATTAGTAATTTTAATCATATTTTTGTTATAGCTTTAAGGAATTAAATAAATGTTTATAATGGAACATGCTGTTTAGAATATTTAAAATCAGATACAGGAATACATGTACTTACCAAACAATTTAGTCATTAGATGCAGTTCCATCAAAATAGGAGGCTCAGACAGTAAGTTGAGCCCTTCTCTTGAATTTTTATTAATAATCTTGACCATGGTGGTCGGGATTGGATCCGTATATGTTGTAAGATGGACCGCCTAGTCAATACTATTTATTTATTTGTTTACCTTTCACCTTAACATTTAGTACATGTTTCGAGAATATTATGCATTCTCTTCCTCAGCTAGTGGATTCAAATTCAGTATACAATAACACCTGATCAAAATAGGGGGGCCCCCATTAAAAATTCAAAACAATGAGTATTACAATGTAACACTTAAAAATTTTGGATGGTACAAACATAGAATTAAAATCCCATCTTGTCAAGTACAAATTAAAAACACAATATAGTAATGTCTAATTAAATACAACGTCTTGTGATGATATGAATTCACAGTATCCTTGAAGTTGCCTTGCGTAGTTCAAAAAAATTGAGTTAGGAATGAATGAAATTGCATTAAAATTTGAAGTCCTGCCGATATCCACCATTAATGGGTGTTAAAATGATGTCTATTTAACTTAAAATATTGGACACAGCGTCGTATAATGATGTGAATTTACGGTGTCCTTGGAAATGTAATACTATCTTGCGAAGTTCAATTGGATTTGTACAAGAATAAATGAAGTTGCATTAAAACTTGGTGTGGTGGTACAGTATAAAGAGCATGTCAAAGCACGGAAACATTCTAGATACTCTGCAATGTGTGAACGCATGCACGAAAGCAACCATCATTTCACAAATATTGAACGTGATATGACTTTATTACATTCATTAAGCAAAGGCAAACAAATGAATGCTCTAGAGAAATTAGAAATATACAAATTGCAAAAATTTGATAATGAGAACAGCCTAAATGAACACATTGCAGAAGACAATCAGTTGTTTAAATTGGTAACCCAATACCCTAGAAAGAGGCCAAAAGAGAATGATGTCAAGCGTGTAAGGGGGGAAGTATGACTGTAGTATCAGGGGCGATTCCTTCCACCCCTCTTTCCATCCACCGCGCATCCCAATGTAATTCCGTAACCAGTTGCCATACAGCACCAGGTGCCTTCACATCTATCCAACACATGCACGCCACACGCAATATTTACATCATCACACTGGTAAGGTTTAATATTTTTGCCCCATTGTATTCTCATTTGTTCATGTCGGAGCCTTTTTGTTAATTTCTATTTCCTTTCCTTTTTATAGACCATTTTAACCTATTTTCAACCTGGCTGCATAATACACCTATTAACCAAAGATAATGGCAGGACTGCAAGTTTTAATGCAACTTCATTTATTCTTGTACAAATCCAATTGAACTTCGCAAGATAGTATTACAATTCCAAAGACACCATAAATTCACAACATTATACGACGCTGTGTCCAATATTTTAAGTTAAATAGACACCATTTTAACACCCATTAACGGTGGATATTGGCAGGACTTCAAATTTTAATGCAATTTCATTCATTCCTAACTCAACTTTTTTGAACCACGCAAGGCAACTTCAAGGATACTGTGAATTCATATCATCACAAGACGTTGTATTTAATTAGACATTACTATATTGTGTTTTTAATTTGTACTTGACAAGATGGGATTTTAATTCTATGTTTGTACCATCCAAAATTTTTAAGTGTTACATTGTAATACTCATTGTTTTGAATTTTTAATGGGGGCCCCCCTATTTTAATCAGGTGTTATTGTATACTGAATTTGAATCCACTAGCTGAGGAAGAGAATGCATAATATTTTCAAAACATGTACTTGATGTCAAGGTGAAAGGTAAATAAATAAATAGTATTGACTACATATTTACCACTTCTCTTGAAAGCGGAATCAACTTCCTCTTTCTTGATTTCCCTAAGCTAGTAATGTAAGGGTCCGAGGATGTATGTAGTACCATTTGTATTTTTTTAAGTACAGTTGTATAGTTTCCTTTGCATACATGCCAAATGCCACTTAATCAGTGGTATACCCACACGAAAGAGTTTCTAAGTTGACACGTTATGGTTTATTTAATTTAGATCTATTCCAGTAATATCCACAGAAGTGGAAGCCTCTCTGAGGAATTTCTAGCAGTGTTTCCATCATTAGCATGGTATATCAACCAATAGTACCGTTTCCTCCCTGAACCAAACCTGTATATTCTTTCTTTCTTCAACCAGTTTCTTCTCCTTGGCATCTCTTATTTGCCACTTTCTGTACGCTATATGTAAAAGGCATTCAAAACGAAAAATCCATGCTTGAAGTGGTGATAACTCAAATTTAAGTGTTGTTGGGTTAATTACTCTGTCACTTCAAGAATATTATTCATTTCTTTAGGGGACATGCCACATATATAACACCTTTGGGAAGTCTGATAGGAAGACAATGCACTGCAGACTTTTCCATCCACCATAGTGAAACGTTGCTTATGTTCAACCACTAATGTTTTTGCAACATTCAAGGACTACCATAGTAGGCAACAACTTCTCTTCCTGGGTACTAATACACTGCACCTTGTCCCGGATTGAGTCAGATGTTTCTTTCTGGAATTCTAATTTAATAGGCCTGCAGTAACGAAATGATGAAGGTCTAGGTTTATGCCAAATTGAATCCTGGTTTCCAGTGTTTAGGTGGCCAAACAAGAGCTGAAGGGGCACAAGTGAAATGCGAAACAGAGACTCATCACTTAATGATCGACCCTGTGAAAATCTCTGTTTATAGCGACTTTGGTCTGAACTATCATCAGAGCCCCATTTTGTTACAGGTTTATACTGATATTTACATTCCTGATCTGCCAAATTCAACATATTCCCTTGTATTTGGCAAATTTGACGTACTGTATGGTCAAGAATCGCTTGTAATCTGACCTCTGCAGATGAATCAGTGATTTAACTATCAGTGGGGTAACATTCGTTTTTACTTTTACTTTTACTTTTAGTTACAGCTACATGTTTTAGCATTTTCCCTCGATTCCTTGTACTGATTAGATGACAATTGCAAATCTATTATCATGGCGAGAGTTTGATCAGGTGACATCGTCGGTTGTTCCTGCAAAAATAAATTGTGACCTTTTCATTTTTGTCGCACGTTGAGGAGAGGCAAATGAAATTTCACCAATAATATCGGCAGCATCCTTTTTCCCAGAAGCTCGGAGACTCAGCTGAGTGGCAGAAACTATTATTTTTTGTGATTTCTCTTCAAGAAGTGATCTAGTTTCCCTTCTCTTAGACCGTTCACTCATTTCTGCAAACAGTTGACGTGGACGTCCTCGAGTGCTAGTACTGGCGGGCTCTTCCTGATGTTATGATGCTTGTCCTTCTGCAAGGCTCACTTTGTGGTCCAACCAACTTTTGTTGTACTTCAGGAATTTGTCCCGTTTTTTAATTATATTTTGTCCAGGAATTTGTCCCTTTTTCTATTATATTTTGTCCAGTGTGATTGAATATTAGCATACAACGTACTGACCGATTTTCTTTTTGACTTGGATATATCCTCAGAACAATCCTCAAGGCCTAAATGTTCAAGTACAACATTCGCAATATCATTGTTCTGCTTATATTCCCTGCTGTTCCTCCACAGCTCGAAAACCAACCTGTGGGTTACAGAGTACATGGCTTCTGGTCGTAGCAAAAAGTTGCAGTTTTCTATTCACTAAAGTATAGATAACTCCTCTAAAACTTTCATTACAGAAATCAAAGGCAATACATTTTGAAAGTCAGCTCAAATTTTTATAATTAGATAGTGCTTGGACACCCTGTACCTGACTTTTAAGCACGTATTCTGGACAATAATGTAGTAATTTTCAGCAAATGCTACGTACTACATAAAATACCCACCTTCATCTAATATAATCACACTGTACGCTAAAGAAATATTTAGTTCTGACGTCCTTACTGAGCCTTCACATAAAAACAACTGTACGTTCGCCTTGTCAGAATATTATCCCCTAACGGAGAAAAGCTACTTTAGACCTTCGGTGAAATAAGATAACCAGACAGCGCAACCTTTCAACACTTAATTACTGTACCCGTGAGTCTTCTAAACACGACTCACAGAAAATGCGCATCAGAGACAGGGGTGTAAAATATTATTTTTGGCCAGCTGAGTGCTAGAAATTACCTACTGTGCACCCCTCTCCTAATAATTACAGGATCAGATAATGCTTCACTTACTCTTAATTCTCCAAGTTCTATTTTCTAGAAATTTAGCCACCCATTCAACCATTCATTTGCCTAGTCCAATAGCCCTCATTTTCATCACCAGTCTCCCATGATCAAACTTGTCAAAAGCTTTGGATAGGTCATTAGCTATACTGTCAATTTGATTTCCTGAATCTAAATTATCTGCTATATCTTGCTGGAATTGAAGATGTTGAGCCTCACTGAAATAACCTTTCCGAAACCTGAGCTGCCTTCTATCAAACCAGTTAGTAATTTCACAAACACATCCAACGTGATCTGAAAGAATGCTTTCCTAGAGATTACATGCAACACATGTCAAGCTGACTGGCCTGTAATTCATGTGTATCACCTTTTCCTTTATACACTGGGGCTACTATAACAACTCTTTGATATAGTTTCTTCAAGCAAACGTTAATCAAATACTGTCAAACTTCGATATCTCAAACTGCTTGCGGAGGCTGGAGACCCCTCCGAGTTAGCGAATATTCAAGTTATAGAATAACGAGCATACTTCTTTGGCTCCGCCAATACCATGATATTTTATCTGCATCTGCAAGTTGGTGTTTCAGAAGAGCTTTATTACGCCTTTATAGGGAACATTCTCATCGTGAATACTTCAAATTCATATTGAAGAGAAGTGCTTAATTTTCCTTTGTCAGTTTCTCTGTAACACTGTTCTCTCTACATACTTCTCTATCATATTTTCAGCACCAAAGATGACCTCTCCAATTGATGACCGTCCTTAAAAAAAAACTGAAATATGGCCAAGGCTTGACCTACCGTACCAAACAGGTCAGGCAAGAACTCGCAACTTACACACAACCCCATGTTGTCAGCAGCTTGCTGAGGGTTGCAAAGTAGCTTAAAGTAGGATTTTAAACTTCTGTGGTACGGGCTACTCAAGGTTGCGATGTGGAGTACCGTTAAGAAATTTATGGGATGCGGCGAGACAAACAGTACACTCTGACTAAAATTTAGAGATTACTTATCTAGAGAGGGGCATAACTTCATGTTCCTTCTACAGGAACTAGTTTTTCGTGCTGATAATGTGTATGCATAAGTGTAATGTTTTACATAATTTTGAGTTGCAGGGACACATTTTACATCTGGGCTTCAAATATCCTTTGAGGTATCGAACAATTTGAGTAATAGAATCTTGAGTTATAGAAAATATATTACACGTAAAACATTTAAGATTTCACCTTATTTTCTTGACATGGCATAAGCCCAAAAGCCTATATCATGTCTATAAGTACGGGCCGCAAAAGCATCAATGGCAACATTTAAGATTCTGTTGGGAAATGTAAATCCCTTTGAGATATCGAAAATTCAAGTTCCAGACATTCAAGTTATAGAAATTTGACTGTATATCAGATACAGCATTATATCCCAACCCAAGGCCTGCCGTATATCCCCAGAAATTTTATCATTGCCAACTGCTTTTTTAGCTTTCATCTTTTGTATCTTTGTAAATATCTTTCTAATAATTGGTACATTTCTGTACTTCACCAGTATTAGTCATCTCCTCTACCTGGACATTACCCTTATATCAAACTGTCTTTAAATCTGCACGTGGCTTATGACTGGGTTGAGAGCGCCAATAGAAGAAATAAACTTCTCCAGGGCAGGGACTTGAACAAGGACCTCCCTGCTGATAGGCTCGGCCCACAGCAAGCATGCTAAGCTGGCATTGGCTGAAACCTACAGTGTGTTTGTGTTTGATACTCATTTCTCGGCATGGCTTTCAAGCCCGACCAAGCCACATGCAGATTTAGCAACACTGCCTCGTAAAGCCCATTTGAATTTGTCCGTGAACCGATCTGATTGACTAATTTCAGCGGCTGATAAAATGACAACAGTGCAATATATCAACGTAATTTTTTAAAATTACTTCTCCGTATGACCAATGCTCTAACTCCCATATACTTGGTTCACGTTGTTTCCGACCACCCTATATAAACCTCCCGTGTTCATTAATGATCGCTAGAATGTCCTTCCTGGAACCTGTTTCTCTCATAAAGTACCAACCATTTACCATACATACTCCTCCATTTATCCGTACAATTCACTTGACTGCAAAGTATGTTTGCAGTCATGTAATCATTAGTTAACCTTTCTGATAAATTTAATTTCTGCGTAAGTTCCTTCAGTCTCTCCTTACTTCCACAACCATTCCTAACTCTATTTCTTTATAATCTGCACCTCCTGCTTAATCTCTGTATTTCTCTGTTATAATGTAACGGGTCTTCACCATTTCTTACCACATTCAAAAGTACATATGTATCTGTTTTCACACTGCTCAACATTTGCTTTAAATCCATCCTATTGGCCGTTTACATTATTATTTACCATTTTCCACTGATCATAATTACTTTTTTTGAACTCACCCATACCTCTATTATCAACTGTATGGTATTGCTTAAAAGTTGTACTTTTACAGCTTTCTTTTCTATCATATTTACATTCAGCTACAAGAGGAACAGCTTTGTGATTACTTATACCATCTATCACTTCAGTTTCTCTTCAGAGCTTGTCTAGTTTTATCCAGTTTTATCAGTACCACATCTACAAGAGAGACAGGGAAGAGTGACAAGAAACCTTTGATGCATTAGTGTAATGCTAAACAAGTAGAAAAAAAAAAAATCAGAGTGGTAAGAAACATGAGAGATCTCTTGACAGTGAACCAGGAAATGTGAGTGTGTTCGTTTTCTGTTCCACCATGAATTGAGGTGGATTTTTGTTTTGTAAGAAAGAGAGCACTCATGTTTCTCCTTAATAACTATTTATTGCAAGGTGTATGCCAATAATTCTCCTGTAAAATAAATGTCTAACTTCTAGAATATTTTTCTCAAAATATATATATACTGTTACGAATAAAATTCCATCTATTTCATTATTCTAATTTATTTCAGGATGGCCGCACTAATTACCAGTCTGTTTACAAATCTCTCTACCGTATGGCGCAGTAAGGGTCCAGCCCGTTCCTTTACCTGGGACACTAATTCTTACTTTCACTTTCCCAAAGTCCAGTCACCTCCTACAGCCGCTGTGCATAGACCGCTGGATTTGAACACAGTGTCACTGGCTATACAAAACACGATGACTGTTCGTTGGTTCGGCTCCACAGATGTACTTCACACAGTCCCATGCATTGAACGTCTAAACAGCTCAACAGTATCCAACAGCAGGACGATACTCACAGTGGCGAATATTAACACAGGTCCATTTATCCTCGCACTCACAATAGCGTGTTTCCTCGCTAGCTCACTGCGATTCTCAGTCCACAGAATTACACAAACACACAGTACAGCCTACCATTCTGTCGCCTCCAGTTACACACTCACTGGTCTCTCCGACACCGCAACAGCTCCTGGTTCAGACCTTGGTGGGACACTAGCGACAGCCAACACCTCTGTCGCCCTCAGCCCAGCCACTGAACCCCAACACACAGTGTCTCACATGGAGTCCAACACTGACTGACTCTCCGCGGCCAACCTTCATTTTTATAGCTCGCGTGATTTGGTCCAGAAATTTCACTATGTCACTACAGGCAGAACATTCCCGTTGAATCTCCAAGGAACTCGCAGCTAAGCCGGCCGCCAAGAACAATACACGGAAAGGCCAGCCCCACCCCTCAGGCTGGCTGTGAGATTCCAGGTCGTCTGAGTCACCAGCCCCTTCCTGGAAGTACTGATAGGAGCTACCATGGGGCTGGCACGTAATAATACGGTATTAATTTTTTCAAAATAAATATTGAGTGACATTATTTTAATTGCCATTACCATCCATATCACAGTTGAATTTCACAGCACGGTGTGAGTGAGATCTACTGGCTTAGACACTTTGTCTTGGGTGATATTTAGTAACTGGGACTGCCAAACATTTAATTTTTATCTAGAATGTGTCAGACTTCTATTTGTCTGGTTAGACTGACTGATGTGTTTGTGAATTGTCACCATTTATGAATCGCTTACCTTTAGCACAGCTTGCACCAAATGTATGCTTTTTTTGGGGTGTATTTCTATATAATGTTTACAAAACATGACAATTTTGGCTTTACTGTATAGTGATCATTACAGTTAAGCTTCTGCAAAGAGTTTAAGGTCACCAATAATTCAGTATTTAATCATACAGTGTATTTCTAACTGTAAGATAAAATGTTGTGAAAAACCTATGTAGGTCTTCAAGCTTTCATTTAAAGGGATCTTTCATGCACTTCAAGAACAGAATGATTTAAAAATCATGTCAAACAAATGGCCATTCTGCCTGGGAGATTGCAAGTGCAGTTTAACATTCAAGGACCGTTTTTTAAACTCTTTTAGCCCCTTTGGCGTTGAGAGCAATGTGTAAATCACAATACTGATTAGTCCAATATAGTGTCTTAACTAAGCAGTGGAAAGCCTTGTGGGTTATTCCA